>NW_027361692.1:18752500-19170000 GCF_039654945.1 Dendrobates tinctorius
ATGCCTGTAAAGCACAGTGGAATTAATGGCGCTACATAAGTGAGTAAAATAAATAAATAAAAAGTAAAATATTGCTGTTCACAGCATGAGTGATCATATGATCACAGGTTCAAGTCTCCTAAGTAGACTAATACCAGTGAAAAGTGCAGAAAAAGTTTAAAAAAATATGAAAGAAATAAAAAAAATGTTCAAATCTCCACCTTTTCCATTATTGAAATAAAGAAATAAAAAATTCTGCACTGTTACGTGTGTAAAAGTCTAAACTATCAAAATATATTTCATTAATTTACCTGATCTGTAAACTCTATAGTGATTTAAAAACTTCAAAACTGTATTTTTTGACTGTTACAACCACAGAAGCATTGCAATTAGAGACAATCAAAAGAAAGTCCACATATACACCAAAATGTGATTAATAAAAGGGATAAAAAAACAAGCCTTCAAAGAGCACCATTAACTAAAAATTGAAAACGTTATGGATTATGGCGATTTCTATTAATTTCAAAGCATTTTTACTACTTAAAAAGAGCATATTTGGTGTCTCCGTAATTGTACTGACCTGGAGACTCATATTGTTGGGTAATTTTAATTGTATAATGAACACTATGGAAAAAAAAATAGCAAAATTGCCTTTTTAATGCAAATGTTGCAACACTGTAAAAGTTTTTCCCACTTTCTAGTACACCAAATGATAAAATAAATGATGTCACTTAAAATCACAGCTTACCCTGCAATAAATAATCCATCGTTTAGCTGTGTTAATTAAAGAGTTAAAAAGTTATGGCTCTCAGAAGAAGGAGAGGAAAAATAAAAACGCAAAATTGGAAAATTGCCATATGGCAAATATATCAGTGTTCGCCGCCCTAAACCTTTGGCATTATCTAGTGCACTGTATTCAAGGGGAAAATGTAATATAATATTTATTTATGAGAATGAAGTGAATTCAGAAGCAACTGTATATGATAACCAACAATCTGCAACAGGAAAAATCAGATTTTATGCCAATCTTGAGAACTCTTATCATTTTAGTAGACTGATAAGCCTTGACTGAAGGGCCTGTCACATATAAGCGATATCACTAGCAATATCGCTATAACGTCACAGGTTTTGTGATGTTATAGTGATATTGCTAGCGAAATCGCTATGTCTGATATTTACCTCCGACCCGCTCCCCTGCTGGTTATCGCTGATTGCGTGAGAATGTCCTGGACTGTTTCTCGTTGTCAGATTCCTGCTGGGGCTTCCTGTGGAGAGACAAGCGACGAGCGTGGATGCGGGCGGGAGGACGTCAGGATCACCTAGTGTGACAGGTAAGTAATGACCCCCGACTGCTGCGATGTCACTGGTAAGATCTGCCTGTGTGGCAGCTCACTAGCACCCTCTTAGCGATGCACCAGCGATCCTGACCGTGTTATATCGCTGGTTGGGATCGCTGGTGCATCGCTAAGTGTGACAGTACCTTAAGACATGGCAAAATAGTATGCCTATCAATGTTACATTGACAGACCTAATGTGAGGCAAAACAAAAGAGATCCAGTATGCCATAAAAGCAATCAAGAGATCGCATGGTCAAGTCACTTGTTGAGACTAAGAGAGAATGTAAAAAGAAAATTTCATAAAGCAGAAAGAGCTCTTTTCTTATTTTAGAATTGTTCAGGTGATTTTGGCCATACAGTAGCTGGCATATATGTCATTTTACAGATTATCTGTTACATAATATAATATAAAATCATATGCTTAATGATAATCATATCATACATGAGTACTGGCTATCACTGCCTGGGTTTACATGTATATTTTTTTTTATCAGGCTTAGTCATATTTAGCTTGATGCAACCAAATGGGTCAGAACTGATGTCAAATCTGATGTAAAAATGTATGAATGTATCAATGAAAAAACTGAGGCACTGGATAGGAAAGAATTATCATATGGCAAACAATGAACCAGTTCCACCACCAGTTTCCATCTGGTACATTTATCACACACCAGGTAGAACTTATGATGCATGCCTTTACTATATATGAAAAGTTTTTGCAAGATAGTGGAAACCAACCCAGGTTAAACATCCATTAGTATGCCTTCATAGTTTCTTTTGATGACACATAGTTTAGATTTTTTTCATTTTTTATAACTAAACTCTTATGCTTCAACACATGCTTGTTAAAAAGTAAACCTAAATCAACATAAATGTTTTTATACAATTGTGCATAATTTCACTTCTAGTTTAAAATATTTACGGTAGGCCTGTATGCTTCAAGCAACTAAAACATCTACTGCTAATTTGAGTTCAAACTATGCTACATTAGTATATAATTATATTAATTAGCACTTTAAGTAGAGGAGCAAAGGTTAATTTTAATTTGAAATTTGAACTCTCAGGTTTTAATCTACTTTAAACATGGTTGTGAAATGTGGTTCTAAAATACAGTGTTGGCAAATCAAGAACTGAAAATTTACAAAGAGCATAGCTAATGTTTAATGCTAGTCATTAAACATGTAAATCAATTCAACCTTTTTGGAGTCTCATGTCTTCTTTTGCCATAAAATAGGTGTGCCATTGATTTTGTGTGATGAAAGTGTGCACTCGAGAAAAATGTGACATTCAAAATTTGCTGTTCTGGAATTTAATGCATGTACAATGGCAAAAGGTGCATCATTTATTGTCTTACAAGCTGCTACCGGGCCAGATTTAAAGGATGAATCTGCTTTGTTATTCAATCAGTGGATTTGCCATTTATTTTTCTAATTTTTCATAATGTACATATTTATTGACAAGTAGGAATTGAGACTTTACAATTCGCTAAGCTCAGCTCACTTTATTTTTAATATCCAACAAAATATTGGATTCAATGCAGCAATATATCAAAACTTTATTCCATATTAGTTTAGTTTATCTTTCTTTGCTTTTACGCTCTCTCTATACGCACATATATACATACTGTATATGTACTTTATATATATACAGTATATATATATTATATATTTGTGTGTGTATACAATAAACCTTTGAAGCTATGAGTAATTTTTTAAGGTTTTCTGTATCTATATATCAGAAGCCATAATAATATTGCAATCTAAAGACATACTAATAGGGAATTTAGATTGTGAGCCCCATCGGGGACAGTGATGATAATGTGTGCAAACTGTAAAGCACTGCGGAATATGCTAGCGCTATATAAAAATAAAGATTATTATTATTATTATATACATATGTATATCCATGTCTCCAAGGTACCCAGTGGTAAAAGAAGTAACAGTAGCATTATCTCAAGAATTGGTGAACATTTTAATAATCAGTAAATTGCATAGGTGATTATTTTTACAAGAACTATCTAGCAATACTTATTTATAATATGGTATTATCCCTTTTACACGCATATTTTATGATTACGTGTCTAGATTTAAAGGAGGAGATTAAGAATTTAATAATTGAGAAAAAAACTGAGAAAAAACTGTCCATATATACAGTTTATTCTGAAAAGCTGTAATTGCTGCCGACAAAGATAATTATAATTTAAATATGCTTTTATATGAATATTGATATCAGTGAGAATCTTCTCTGTATTTCATAACTGTGCAAATTTACTGTACAGTGATTTGAAATACATTTGAGCAAAAACAAAAAAAGAAATAACATGGCACTTCTAAAATTTAAGAAGTGTGCTACTTTATCAAGGGTTTTCTGGCCATCACTATTGATAACCTATCCTTGGGAGAGGTTAGTAGACAAAGAGAACTTGGCACACTAACATATGATGCTCTGTTGTGAAGTTGTTTTATTATCTAAGAATTCAAAAGAGTATTGACATTTCAGTCTTGTACAGTGAATCTGATCATCAAACCACTGAGGTAGCAAAATACAGAAAAACGAAAAACACAAAATCATTCAAATCGTATTATTCAACAGTACATATTAACGTGTTATATAACAGAACGTGCTATATAACAGTCGAAAAGTGACAATTCAAGAGGACAAAGAAAGTTAGTAAATAAATATAGATAAAGCTAAATGGTATAGTAGTTGCAAAAACAATAATGGAAGCAGAAATATAAGGTATAGAGTGAGAAAAGCCCTTTGGATTTTATACATTGTCTTTCTGTTTCCATTATTGGTTACATGAGAATTATACTTTTGAGCATTACCGTGAATTATTTGATCACTTCCTATGTTCTCTTAATTGCATTTTATATTGCTTACAATTGAACTGATATCCAATATCTTGATATATCATTGTATTATAGGATTTGACTGAGTTTGACTCTCTGCTGATATCCCCACTATCATCATGGTTAACTTCAATATACCCATTGACACTTCCCTCTCAGCAGTCACTAAAATTTTATTTATCACTTCCTCCTTCGGCCTTCCTCAATGGTCTTCTGCAGCCACTCACAATGATGACCACACACTGTACTACATCTTCATCCGCATCTGCTCCCTATCTAACCTCGGTAACTCACCTCTCCCTCTTTCTGACCACAACCTACTTACAGTCTCTTCACTCTCCTCTCCAGTTCCACAATACCCACCCCACAAACTTGCACATCCTCTTAGAAATCTTAAACACATCGATCTACACTCACTCTCACTAATCATGTGTGGCTTTTTCATCAGGAAAGCCACACATGATTAGTGTGGTGTTTCCTATTGAAGAGGTCACTTGGACTTTGGGGCTCATTGGGTGGATCACCTTCCTTTGTGTGTGGTGCATCTGGACATGCGATTGTTCAGCGGCGCAGGTTGCATCCACATTGACACTTTCATTTATCTACAGCATGGTCACTTGCTGACCAGTGAATTTGCTGCAGCGAATAACTTTAAATGCTTTATCAAAAGCTCCATCTGGTGAGTAGAATTTGATACTATCAATACACTTTGACTTGGATAAGACCCTATTTGTGCTGATGTCTCCAGCAGTATCCCATCATGCTTCAAACATGCCTCAATGACACCCATCCTCCAAAATCTCTCTCTTGATCCATCCTCTGTATCTAGATATCATCTCATATCGCTTTTCCCATGTGCCTCAAAACTACTGGAACAACACGTCCATTTTGAACTGTCTTGCCAGCTTTCTTCCTGCTCCATCTTCGATCGCTTACAATCTGGCTTCCGACTGCATCACTCCACTGAATTTGCGTTAACTAAAGTCACCAATGACCTACTAACTGCCAAAGCAAAGCGACACTACTCTGTCCCCCTCCTCCTGGACCTGTCCTCTGCCTTTGACACAGTGGAGTGGACCACTTCTTATTACTACAGACTCTCTCATATCTTGGCATCATAGACTTGACCCTATCTTGGATCTCGTCATACCTAACAGACTGGACATTCAGCATCTCCCACTCTCACACCACCTCCTCACCTCTTTCTGTCAGAGTCCTGCAAGGTTCAGTTCTGCTCTTCTCCATTTACATCTTCAGCATGGGACAGCTCATAGAATCTCATGGCTTGCAGTATCGCCTTTATGCTGATGATACAAAGATGTACCTCTCTGGACCAGATATCACCTCCCTACTAACCCAAATCCCACGTCTGTCCGTTATTTCATTCTTCTTCTCCTCTAGATTTCTAAAACTTAACATGGACAAAACAGAATTCATCATTGTTTCCCCATCTCACTCGACTCCCCCAACAGACCTATTCATTAAAGTAAATGGCTACTCACTCTCCCCAGTCCCACAAGCTCACTGCCTTGAGGTAACATTTGACTCTGATCTTTCCTTTAAACCACATATCCAAACCCTTTCCACTTCCTGCAGACTTCAACTCAAAAATATTTCCCTTATTCATGAATTTCTCACCAAAAAACCCTAGTCCATGCACTCATCATCACACGTCTTGACTACTGTAACCTCCTACTTTGTGACCTCCCTTCTAACACATTTGCACCCCTCTAATCTATTCTAAACTCTGCTGCTTGACTAATCCACATATACGACCACTATTCCCCTGCCTCTCCTTTCTGTCAATCCATTCACTGGCTCCCCAATACCCAGAGACTTCAGTTCAAAACCCTAACCATGGCATACAAAGCCATCCACAACCAGTTTCCTTCATACGTTTGTGACCTCATCTCCCGGTACTACTTGCACACATCTTCTGATCCTCACAAGATCTCCTTATCTACTCCCCTCTTATCTCCTCTTCCCACAATCGCATACAAGATTTCTCCTGTGAATCCCTCTACTCTGGAACTCTCCATCCCAATATATCGGACTCTCGTCTACTGTGGAAACCTTCCAAAGGAACCTGAAGACCTACCTCTTCCGACAAGCCTACAACCTACAGTAACCACCAAACTGGTACACGACCAGCTTCTACCCTCCCATACTGCATCCTCACACATCCCTTGTAGATTGTGAGCTCTCGTGGGCATGGTCGTCTCTCCTCCTGTACCAGTCATGACTTTTATTGTTTAAAATTATTGTACTTGTTTTTATTATTTATACCCCTTTTCACATGTAAAGCACCATGGAATAAATGGCTCTATAATAATAAGTAATAATTTTTAATAGTTTTTATTTTCTGGTTTTATTGTGTATTATTACTAATGTTGGTCTAATGAAGGTTTGCAGAACAGGACCAAACATTCAATATTATCTTGAACTGTAAAATAACAAAGTGACTTCAAAGCAGTCTGCTATATTAAGGATTGGAACTCTACTTAGGCACCTATCATCC
Source organism: Dendrobates tinctorius (assembly GCF_039654945.1). Lineage (NCBI taxonomy): Eukaryota > Metazoa > Chordata > Amphibia > Anura > Dendrobatidae > Dendrobates > Dendrobates tinctorius. The sequence continues at coordinate 18,759,187 of NW_027361692.1, forward strand.
AGCTGTGCCATGCATCCCATCTATATTATCCTTTACAAAAACTCATCAGTATGTTGTGGTGGTCCAACACCAGGCACTTTCATTAATCAGCTGTTATTGAACAGAGCTTCACTGCAACAGCTACATTCAATTTGAAATGGCCACTGTCAAAAACTGCAATTCAGACCACCACTGATCTGATATTGATGACCCTTCTTAAAAATATGTATATATGACCTAACAACCCCTAAAATTCCCTATAAAAGAAACAAATTGAAAATCTTTAATTCAACGTACTACACATTTATGCTTTTTTGTAATAAATTGAAATTTAAAGAAAAAAAACACAGCAAATAAACACCAATGTCAATGCAACATAATACTGAAATACTGAAATACCGCCTGTCTTCAGATTCTTCAAATGCAATAAGAAATCAATTCCAAATATTTTGGACTTGATTATGTCCCTAAGGACACTTTCATAGGCAATGTATGGACCATTTTGAACGGAAATTTTTCAGCTTTTTATTCAGATGGGACATGGGGTGGTAACTGCTTTGACCAGATATTTTTGAGAGATTTTTGCAAAATAGATGCAATTTATATACAGCATCTTGAATTGTGGTGGTTAGTGGCTTTTTGGCACATTTATTTTCAAAACATAGTTTGCTGACAGTATGGTTGGTATCTCAGCTATTTTTCCTTGCAAGTTTCTTAGCATAAATAGATAAGTCGCAGGTCTGTCTGACCTTGGTCTGGCTCCATAAAGATGGCTCTATAAGTATACAGCAGAAATATGCCAGAAAAATAACCCCTCTGCTATAGATGCTTCATTATTATTACTATGCTTCATTATCATTATCAGTCTGACAATCAATCTGCTCCAGCCTCAGGTACCTTCATCATCTATATTTTCTGACCCCATTCACCCTGTATCTGTCTGTCATTACTGGTATGTCCACTGGCTGCAATATCATCACCCATATTTCCTGACCCCACTCACCCTGTGTCTGTCATTACTCATATGTCCACTGGCTGCAATATCATCATCCATATTTCATGACCTCACTCACCCTGTATCTGTATGTGATTACTGGTATGTCCACTGGCTGCAATATCATCACCCATATTTCCTGACCCCACTCACCCTGTATCTGTCTGTCATTACTGATATGTCCGCTGGCTGTAATTTTATCAACCATATTTTCTGACCCCACTCACCCTGTATTTGTCTGTCATTACTGGTATGTAGAGATGAGCGACTTTGCCTTTTTTAGGGTTGAGTCGGGTTTCATGAAGCCCGACTTTCTCAAAAGTCGAGTAAAACGAAATCGGCCGACTATCAGGAAAAGTCGGAGGTCCGACTGAAACACGAAACCCAATGCAAGTCAATGGGGAAGCAAAGTCTGCAGGGAATGGAGGACACCTACATGCCAGACCGATTTTTTAAAGTGCGCAAAATCTCTCTCTCTCCCCGGACGCTGCACATGTCATCTCGTTGCCCACAGTGTACATCCTTGCTCACTGGCTGAAAAAAGTCACGTGCAAGCATTCTGTGAAATCCGACTTTGGCGCTTGGGTCGACGACCGCATGGCTGACCTCACGCTATGGTCGGGTTTTGCTCGGCTTTGGCGAAAGTCGGCGACTTGTGAATCTGACCGACCTGTTTCGCTCAACTCTACTGGTATGTCCACTGGCTGCAATATCATCACCCATATTTTGTGACCGCACTCACCCTGTATCTGTCTGTCATTACTGGTATGTCCACTGGCTACAATATCATCACCCATATTTTCTGACCCTACTCACCCTGTATCTGTCTGTCATTACTGGCATGTCCACTGGCTGCAATATCATCACCCATATTTCCTGACCCCACTCACCCTGTATCTGTCTGTCATTACTGGTATTTTTTTCCCCTGCATGTTTGTCATCTTAATTCCTTGATGCTACCACACATTTGGCTTTATTTATCCATTGGATCTGACCACTTCCTGTTTGCATTTTCCCTTCTGGCTTTAAATTGTCCTCTCATGTGTCTGTGATCAGTCTCCCTGCTGCCCCTCCCTTCTGATCACACCTGGCCTATTTCACTTAGTTACAAATGCAGAGTCGCAGGTCTTTCTGACCTTGGTCTGGCTCCATAAGGATAGCTCTATTAGGATTCAGCAGAAATATGCCAGAAATGAGCCAGAAGTGAACAGAAGGTATGACTAACCACTGTTAATAATTGTACTAAATTTTTTCTCCTTCCTCCACACTTACTGTCATCATGCTGACATACGCTCTAACAGTTTTGCCTCCATTGCTCCTCACTCTCCTTTGTTATCTGCAAACCCCAGCACCCTCTAACCAAGTTATAATCTCTCCTTCCATCTTGCCTCCCCCTGACCTCCTCCGCTGACCTCCTCCTCAACATCACATCTCTCCTACTAAAACATAAAACAAGCTGGCACTATCTTTCTCCCACCTTCTCTCCCTTTCTCTGCTTCTCCTCTCTGCTGGCGACATATCTCCCAATCCTGGACCCCCACTGCTCATACCTTCCATTAATATCCCTCCTAATGCTCCCAACCCAATATAAACACCCAAAATCTCGTCCACTTCAAATCCGTGCCCGTGACGGCCACCACCCTGTTCCCTCTCTCTGGATCACTTTGTAATGCCCGCTCTGTCTGCAATAAACTCCATGTGATTTGCGACCTCTTTACCTCTCATTTTTTCTTCTTGGGCCTCACTGAAACATGGATGACACCATCCAACAGCCTCCCTTGCTGCGCTATGTTACGGCGGCCTTCACTTCACCCACACTCCTCACTCTGTCAACAGACATGGTGGAGGAGTGGGTCTTCTCCTTCCTTCCAACTGTACCTTTAACCCAATTCCACCTCTACCCTCCCTTATCCTCCCCTCCTTTGAAGTCCACTCTGTCCGCATCTACTCTACCTCCAACCTCCAAGTGGCCATCATATACCGACTTCCCGGCCCGACCACAGCCTTTATTGACCAGTTTTCCATCTGGCTTCTTCACTTTCTCTCTGCTGACATTCCCACCATCATCATGGGTGACTTCAACATCCCCCTTGACACCCACCAGTTGGTAGCCTTACAACTCGTGTCGCTCACTTCATCTTTTGGACTTACTCAGTTGTTCTCTGCAGCCACTCACGCAGAAGTACATATATTAGACCTTGTCTTCACCCATCTCTGGTCCCTATCTAACTTCACAACCTCCTCTCTCCCTCTATCTGACCATCATCTACTCATGTTCTCATCACTGTCCTCCTCACCTGTCACCCATGTCCACCAACTTGTGCACCCCCATAGAAACCTCACACATCTAGATACTCGCACACTCTCTGACTCTTTTCTACCACTGTCCTCCATAGCTTCACTCCATGACACAGACACTGCCACTAGTTTCTTCAATGCCACTCTTACATGAGCCATTGACACGGTCACCCCTGAGAGAGAGACAAATCAATAGACAACCTGACACAATAACATCACTAAAAAGCTTCGGCCAGTATCCAGAATTGCAGAGCGGCTTTGGAAGAAAACTCACTCGCAAGACGACTTTACCTCATTCAAACAAGCAACACTTGCACTCAAATCAGCGCTCACCTCTGCTAAACAGGTCTACTTTACACTCCTTGTATCTTCCTTATCCCACAACCCCAAAGAATTCAACAATTTTTACTCCCTCCACTGCCTCCTCCAATTTCCTTAATCTCCACCTAGGACTTTGCCATGCACTACAAAAATAAGATAGACCAAACAAGTCAAGTCTTTGCTGTCTGACCACCACCACCCCTTTGTATACCAGACGATTACTCTAACCCCATAACTTACCTCTCCAAAATCACAGAAGGAGAGCTTGCTCATCTTCTCTCCAAATCACACCTCACCACTTGTGCGCTTGACCCCATCCCATCCCACCTCCTCCCCAACCTCACCACTGCACTTATCCCATCCCTAACCCATCTCTTCAACCTATCACTAACTTTTAGTACCTTCCCCTCTGCTTTCAAACATGCCACAATCACACCTTTCCTCAAAAAGCCATCCCTTGACCCGTGCGCTATGTCCAGCTATCACCCCATATCTTTGCGCCCATTTGCTTCAAAACTTCTTGAGCAGCGCTTCTATGCTGAACTTTCCTCTCACTTTGCATCTAACTCGCTCTTCGACAACCTACAATCTGGCTTCCGTCCCCACCACTCCACTGACACTGCTCTGACCAAACTTACTAACGACTTACTTACAGCTATACTCCTCTATACTCCTCCTTCTAGACCTTTCGACTCTCTATGACACAGTTGACCACTACCTCCTACTACAAATCCTCTCTTCCTTTGGTGTCGAAGACCTTGCCCTATCTTGTCATGTCTTCATAAAATCTTACAACCTGTAATGACCACGCAGCCACCTCAGCACCATCGGAGCTACTGCAACCCCTGACCTACAGTCTCCTTCCTCATATTCCTGTAGAATGTAAGTCCGCAAGGGCAGGGTCCTCTTCCCTCTGTACCAGTCTGTCATTGTTAGTTTGTTTACTGTATGGATATTTGTAATTTGATGTAATCCCGTCTCATGTACAGCACCATGAAATTAATGGTGCTGTATAAATAATAATAATAAGGGCAGTGTTCATTCAAATTGAGTTATCATATATGACAAATCATGCCATATTTGCTAACAAACTAAAGACCCATTTAGGTTGACCCAATATGGCTAGAGATGAACAGATTTGACAACTGAAATTTTCAAATTGAACAGATTTTCCCAGCAAATTATTCTCTTTGAATTGAATGTCTCTCATTATTCTGTGGGCTCTCTCCAGGACCAAGCACATGATAAGCATCCGATACAAAAAGCAAAAACCTATTCTCACCTCAAAAACTAAACTTATACTCACCTCACTTCTCATCTGTCTGGATCCTCCATTGCTCACTGCTTGCCTTCCAGTCCTCAGAGCCAACTCTTTACTCTGTCACAGGCTACAACTTACCACCTTTTCACTCTAGGCTAGGAGTTTCTACCATGGCTAGGCTTTGGAGGTCTCTGTGCATTGCATGTCATGACGTCATGTATGTGTGATGTGCAGTGATCACTGAGGCATAGTCATTGGAAGTCACAGCCTAGAGTGAACAAGCCAGGAAATGCAGCTCGCAATTGGGGAAAGTGTTATGATTAGGTAACCAAGGAGGATAGCAGGGGAATAGACTAGGCAGCCAGATAACCAGAGAAGTTGGTAACTTAGTGGATTGCAGACCCCTAAACTGAAGACACAACTAGAATTAGCCGTGGGATGTGCCTACAATGCCCTAGACGCCTCAGCACAGCCAAAGAATTAACTAAACCTAAAGAGAGAAAAGGGAAAGCTAAACTGCCCTGGAGTAGAACCCCAAAGGAATAGATAGCCCCGAACATATATTGCTGGTGAGACAAGATGAGGCACAAAACACAGGCAGAAAATAGAGTAAGCAAGTGATGGAGCCCAAACTGTCTAGATAGAACAGGACAGGAAAGGATACTGTCTGCAATCAAGCAAAAAACCCTAAGAAAAAATCCAACACATCTGATATGCAAAAATACTGAGGCCACACGACCTCTTCCCCACTAAATCAGAACTCTGGTGTGAACTGGATGCAAAACAAAAGATAATGATCTAACGGGATTAGAAATACTGAAAAGACTGACATGAGCTGTGGTATATGGAACAGAGTCCAACACAGGTCCCAGCAGGGGACAAGGCTGAACTCACACAAGAAAAGCAGAAATCAGAGGAAAGCAAAAAATGGATCAAATGCAAAAAGATTCAAGCAGACAAATAACTTATCTGAAAGATGCAGGACAAAGCAGGAGGCAAGCAGACTTCCAAAATACTCTGGAAGAAGACCAAATCACCGGCAACAATTGAGGGAAGGTTGCTCACTTAAATCTCTCCAGTCTGTAATACCTGATCTCCAATCATCCTCCTCAGGTGATTGACTTCTGTCAGCCTGACCAGCTCCATTACCAGCAGCAACCATCAGAGGGAGCCCAAACTCAGAAGCCAGGTCAAAAGTGCTCACAACAGGAAAGGAGAGATACTGTAATGACTGCACAGTGGGCAGTGAGCAGCAGAATGGTTGGACAGGTGAACTGTGAGGTTGGTATAAGGCTTTTCTTTTGTTCTTTAAACTTACTTTTTTGCATATTCTAGTAGAATTCAATTCCACTTGAATAATTACATTCTTCTCTATCCATGGCTATTAAACAAACAGCAATTGGCTTGATGCCAATCAGTGCTCTTCTAATTGCTTGTTTAGATAAGTCAACTGCACTTCCATGAGAACAGAACACTCATTATTCCACTTATTTTGTTCATATGGAATATCTAACAGTGTGCTACTTAAAAATGATCTCACTTAATGATTGAACATTTGATTGCCTAGTGGCTGGGAAACGAGCATTTCTAATAATGCTTGTTCCTACTTATGACCCTATATAAATGTGCCTTGAAAAGTTTTTTAAAAACATTTAATAAAACATTTAATAACAGTTATTTTGTTTAGCACACAATATAGTAAGGCAGTATTTACAATTTATCCTATTAGTAAAATTCTTAGAGATTTTAACTTTGAAGCATGCAGATCTGTAAAGTATGATTTGTGCTATAATGTAGACTGGAATCACAAGTGCAGTTTTTGTTGTAAACACAGTAGAAAGAAGAGAAGCAAAGTATAAGTATTTTTTTTCACTTTGAACAGGCATTTATCCAGGAGGGTTTAATGTTCTATAGAGAATGCCATGAGTCAAAATAGTAGAAAAACCTCCACACCTTGAGCATAATTCATTTTGCTGAAAAAAATGCAAAGAAGACATCAAACTAAACTAAAACGATACAAACCAGAATGCTTATCATATTACTCACTGACCTGTGAGCTAACATCTGCCTAGCAACAGTTTCCCAATCTCGTAAAAGCTAAAAATCTTTAAAAATGCAGCAAAAATAATGAACATGGCATTTTAAAAAAACATTTGACCAAATTCACTTATCCCACATAACAGCTTTCATAAACTTAAACTAGATAGTATGAATGTGCATTAAATGTATCATAGTGGTTCATGCAGGAAAATAAATCTGGTGCATTTTTCACAATGTCTGGTCTACATCACCTATTAGTTGGCTTACTGTGTTGTTCTTTTATACTTTTTGACCACTTTGTAAATAAAAAAACTTTTGAAAAGTATTTGTGTTTTTTATGGGGTTTTATTTAAATGATATTTGTGTGATGAGGTACTAAAGGAAATAAACTTACACTAATTTTTGGATTTTTTTGATGTTGGCTTAAAAGCAAATTGCATCCAAAACTCAAAAACTGCAAGTGTTATTCAATTCCTTTCATTTATATCCTCTATTTACTGCATTATAACATCCTGCATAAAACCAGCTTTACCCTGCACAAGGTAATAATTGCAATGCATGCACAAAGTTTTTTATGTGAAGCAATGTTACTGTATATGTAAAAATAGTAATAATTGAAATAATAATAATTTCCACATTCAGATGTATTCAAAAAGCATGTCCCTGTGCTGAGCTAATCTTATTAATGTGTGCTTGCTGTGTTCTGTGTAATGGCTGTGTCTGACCATGCTGGAACATGGCCTGATCATGCCACAGCTTCTGGGCAGGGGAGGATGCAAAAGAGACATAGCAGCATGGGATTGATCGCAAATAATTTTTACTTTGAGGTAAAACATTTTTTAAAAACAGGCAGAGAAATTATTTTTCTCACAAAATGAATGAGTTGTGTTCCCATGTATTTCCTCAATCTGTATACTCTCTTTTGCTTCCACCCCTGCCCAGGAGATGTGGTATGATCAGACCATGTCCCTGTACAGTCAGACGTAACCATTACACAGTACACAGCAGGGACACATTTATAAGATTATCTTAGCACAGGAACATTTTTTTAAAAAACAACCAATTCTAGAAATTATTTATATTCCAAGATCTATTGATTAAAATTAGCTTTGTTCATGGTAAAAACCCTGTAACTACATTTTAGATGTAGTCTCAGGAGCTCCATCATTTGCAGCAGACACTGGCTGAGCTCCATCTGCCGCTTTTAATCTCTTAAATGCCACATACTTTAAATGAAGCCATCAGAGATTGACAGTGTCATTTAAAGCATGCAGTTGGAGAGTGCACTGTTCCACATGCCCATTGACCTACCTATAAAGTGTTTATGGGGTGCCAATGAATTGCCATGGTATCTATGGTACTGCTTAAGACCTTGCTGCTGGCATCTTGGTACTTATGTGCAGTTCAGAAGGAAGTGATTTTACTATGTGCTGAAATACTGTGTAATATGTAGCAGGGCAACCAGGTGATTGCAGAGTCAACTCACTTACAAAGTAAAGTTTGTAAAAAATATTTTAAAAAAATTCGAGTCATCCCTCTTTTTCCCACATTGAAAACAAAAAATAAAGAAATAAATAAAAAATATGGCTGGTTTGTTTCCATAAAAATCTGACCTATCAAAATATAACATTAATCGGTAAACTCGATTGGTAAATGTCTTAAAGGGAAACAAGATCAATACCCCAAAATTGTGGACTGTCTGGTCTCTCCAACATAAAACATGCAAATTATCAAAATGTATGTACCCAAAATGGTGTCAATTAAAATGTCAGCTCACCATGCAAAAATATCTATTACATACAGTAACAGAATTAATAATCAAAACCTTTCAGGTTTCAGAAAATGCAACACATGCAGACATTCTGATTTTTTTTCCAACACTTAAAAAGTAAAAATAAAAGTCTGTATTGCTATAACTATACTGAGCTGGTAAATCATAATCTAGCATCATTTTTCCCGTATAATGAACATGATAAAAAAAGAAACCCTATTGAGCAATATATTTTATGCAATTTCATTGCACTTGGAAATTTTTATATCAATAAAAAATATAAAGTTGTTGCTCTTGGAACAGTAGAAAACACAAAAACATTTGTCCAGTTGGGAAATGTGTTAAAGTGTAATTTTTAGAGGTAAAAAAATTATAGCAAAAATAATTGAATGAGTAGAAACAATTTTGTAATCCGTATTCAAAAAATAGTATCAAAATCAATATATTTTCAAAAGTAACCTAAAATGTATTATTTTACTAAATGTTTATGTGCTATCATAATATTTTTGCATTGTTTTATTGTTAGACTTTAAAAGACTACTTAAAAACACATTTTTCGGATTCACAGGACAATTTTATGGTGCATAATGCTAAAAGCACCTCGCGCACAAGTGATATAAGCGTCAACTTGTATAAACAAAACGCTTACTGAATTTTTACACTTTTGACTGGTTTTGGCTGCAAAACAAATAAAGTCTTGTACAAGTAATATTAGAAGAGAAAGCTATTATCCAATATGCTGTAAAGCCTGTTGGGAAGAGAGCAATACTACAAGAAAATGGTGTATGATGATGATCTGGTGTATTAGTGACTACAGTAGTATAAAAACAATTGTCAGAAAAAATTATAAAGATTTGACATATTACTTGTGATCTCTACAAAAAAAGGAATAGTAGATTTTATTTTTGCGACAACCAGCACAGCAAAGGAGTTCAACTTTTATTTTTACAAAATGTCAGTTTTTACCAATGATTTTCATAGAGAAGAGATTGCTATGAGATTATTGATTTATATGTATTATGTGGGATCACATTTTTGCTCAAAAAGGTAGGCCAACAAGTAAAATTTATTTTGTATCCTAAAATAGGTGATAAATGTTTGATCATGGAGGGCCCTCAGTTATCATAAGAATAGGATCCCCTATGAACATGAGGACAGTTATGCATGTCATACATTTCTTTTTTTGGCTAAATTAATGTGAATGTGGCAGACAAGAAAAAACTCACACAAGTCAGTCATATATGTAAATGGAAATTTGAGGTGGATATGAAAAACATAGAAGGAATAATAAAAGCTAACAGATCCCAGAAACCACTGAGAAAATCTTGTAGTGCCTAGGGATGTTGAAAGCCCAAGATCCAGTTCATGACTTCTCGTACAACAAGGGCACTTGATTACTATTTTTATATTTTGTGGGTCCCTCCCAGTAATAAAAACATATATAAACTATTTTGTGGATAGGTGGCAAATGTTTTATCTTCAATAAGATTTTTTTATGAAAGAAACAATAGTTTTACATTACAATATCAAGGTATTGTGAGATGGTAATGTGGCAAGAAATATGCTGCCTCCTAAGACCTGTGCTATGCTAGTTTATCCTTGGTAGGTTTACAGTGTATAAACTGACACGTTCTTTTTGAGAACGTTTATTAAACCCAATGAATATAATTTTTTCGTGTATTTTACACCTACCTATCAGTATACTTAAGTATATAAGCAGGCACACAGGCATTAGGCATATGCATTAATACATTTTTATACTGCTATATACCATATATACAGTAGTGTGCACCATAGTTTTTTCTAAGATTTGTATTTTGGAAAGGAACAAATTCAAATAATTTACTAATGATGTCAATAAAGCCAATTGCTGTGACACCTTTCCACAAGAAATAGCATATTTAATCTATCATTTTAGCTAATGGAGAGTAGTTTGGGGCATCTAGCAGTGAAATCATTTATATGAGATGTTTATTTTTTTAGACTATGCTATTATATATTGAATTTCTGCTGATATTGTAATTTTTTACTTTATATTTATTCTTCTGTTATGTCAAATATTATTGCTATTTTATTATGACACTTTTATTCTGACACTTCTATTGAAGATTTGAAGTAAATAATGTAGCAATATATCACTCACCCATTACAATTACACCTAATCCACGTGACATAATGCTACTGCATGACCCTGCCAAAATTACTTCTGAGTAGGGATGAGCAGACCTGTGGTAGTTCGGGTTCTGGTACCAGACCCGAACTTTATTACAAAGCTAGGCTCGGGTATGCGAACTTGAGCCAGAACCCAAAACCCATTGAAAAAAATGAAGATCCAAACTTGTGAGCAGGAAAAATTCTCTCTCTCATAGACTTCCCCTGGAAATTTGAACATTGCAATGATCTTCTGGGAGAAGTCCGTGTTTGGCGTTTAGCACTGGACACTAATTGTCTGATAAAAACCACAAACTTTTAAATTCGTGTTCACTCATCTCTACTCCTGGGTAAAAAAAAACCAAAAAAACATTTTGGCAGATTGGAAACACTTTCAAATCATTTTTAGGGTTCATTAAGACAAGTGAATGAATTGGATATGTGCTATCCGATTTTTAATAGACAGCATATTGACCCAAGTTATTTAACAGTGGTGTTCAGATGAATGATTTTTTTGGTCCGAGTATCCATCAGCAAAAAATCACAGCATGCATTATTTTCATCCAAATCCTGGATGAGACTCACACATTCAAGTTTATGGGTGTGAGAATAAAATCAGATCCCACACATCAGAATGGCATCCAATTTTTAAAGATTTATTTCAATTGTAAACCTAGGAAACTGTATGCGATTTTGTACATGTTTTAATGCAGTTGTATGAAAATGGATTGCATATGGATAGCACATGGACATGTAACACAGACACACAGCTGGCACATGGATGTTAATCTGATAAAAATTTGAAAAAATTGCCCCAGTTTTCTTGATGAAAGTGGAAAGATTTTTCATACGCTAATCTGTAGGCACCTTTAATTCAAGCTAATGCTTTGTTTTTAATAACACTTTAGAAAACAGATACAAGATGATAGATATTTGGGATGTGCTAATTGTATTCATTGAATCAGTCATTCCCCAAACAAGTGGAAGAAACAATATGTCCCATTATAAACCAACCAGTCCCACTTCATGAACACAACATACAGTACAGTATTATTTCACAACAATTTCATGTACATTGCTTTTAGGATTAAATTATTTAAGAAATGTTATCTCCAAATAAATTATAGTTTTTGCCAGCTTTGTATTTCACACTGCAAACAAGATATATAGATATATTTTAGCTATGCACTTATAATATTATATTACCAAAATTTACCATATACCATTGCCTTAATTACATGTAAAGCTACAATATATGGTATGTTCAAATTATATATTTTGTTTTTGATCATGTGTAATTAATATCATAACATGTTGTCATTGTGTATTATTAATAAAAATGTGGAATATGTTTCTCCCGTTCTGTAAAGATCCAGTCTTGCCTGAATTGTTGAAATTCAATTTATTTTGTATACTATGCTGATATTCATTATGGCTTTCCATGTTTATTGATCTATATAAAGCTTACTACACAGGCTAAGTGGAAACGTTATCTTATAGACTTATAAAGTGAAGTGACCTGGCTAGTAGATAGACCAATGTAAGAAAACACTACAAGATGACCTAATACAGCACAGAGCAATAATTTTACCTTTAACAAATGTTTCTGCTTGTCTCAACTATTTCTTACATAGCATTTAGAGATATGAAAAAATGTAATATATTGAAAAAAATCACGATTTCTTCATTTTGTATTTATGGTTATTCACATCAATTAAAATAAAAAGGGACATATTCCTTGTACAGACAGATGACCATATGTGATTGCTACATATTAGCTTAAAGCTTAACATTAATGAAGTAGTTTATCTTTATAAAAAAGATTCTGGCTATTACACAAAATAAGCAAAGTTTCAAAACCACTTATGTTCCTTATTGTTTTGAGTTATCAGAAAGTAAAACTCAGCTATAAATAAAAATAATGGAAAAAAATCAATTTGTTAGGTTTGAAATTTACTCATTTATTTAGCACTAAAGTGATTTTAGATAATAAAATATTACTTTGTCCAGGTCAGGAAGACATCCAGAGACAAACTGATGCCTCCTGTGATAAACGGGTGAAATAGGAAACAATGGAATAAGTTTCATGATTGTTTCCCCTCTGATAATTTTGTACTAAAATGGAAGTCATTGCATTGGGAACACAAACTCTTAAAAGGCAAAAACAATAAAAAACAATATATCAGGCTTTGGTTATATAGTACATTGAGCTGATTTACTTACTAGAGAAAAAGTGGAGAAAATAATTTAGAAAACAAAGCTCCACTCTTGCTTTGCTTTGGGCTATTAGTCTTACATTTCACATTTAATTTGCAACAGTATTTATTTATGCAATATGAAACTTTAAATTTTTTGCTATTATTTTTTTAAGCATCTTTATTCTCCATTTCTATACAATTGCTATGCTGGCTGAATATTCTGTACAGAACTAGATTAAAGGGAGTCTGTCAGCAGGATAAAAACTTCTAAGTTGTGTATATGTGTATGTAAGTCATAGAAAGTTGAATTGAATGATGTCAGTATATCTGTGATCCTTATTATTGAAAAACCCCATGTTTTTCTTTAATGTGTTAATATGTAGATAAACTGTTAAGATCTATGGACCGGACATAGATCTCACTAGGAATCTGCCATCAAAGCTTATTTTAAATGAAAGCATGTGTTAAAAGTGTGAGATATGTAGATCAAGAGACTGTCAGTCTTTACATGTCTCACACTACTCAAACTAGTAGCACACGCTTTTATTTAAAATAAGATCTGGAGGCAGATACTCATACAAATCAGTTCCCCACCCATCATTCTGAGCAGCTCATTTACATATTTAAGAAAAAGGTGGATAACGCTGGAATACAATATCAGATTGCAGATATCAAGGTATTATTTTATTCAACTTTCCATTTTCTACATGCTTATATAAGATGACATAGATGATTTACGAGGGCGGATCCTACTGACAGGTGCCCTTTAAAATATAGTAGTGCTGCTTCTGATGACTGAACTCAATAGAGAGAATGTTTGCTCAATAACAACTATGCATATGTTCATAAGTCATGAAAAATGGAACTGAGCAAACATACATAAACTTTTTTAGTTAAGCTGACTACTTGATGTCTTGTTATTGGTCATCCTAGTAGAGCATTAATTAGGATTTCTGATTTCACTGTCAGTAAAGTAGTATAAATTAATTTTCAAAATAATTGAACCATGGTATAAGGAAAGATAGCAAATAATATACCATACGTACTGTAGGAAAATAAGTGGAAACTGGACTAAATTTTGACTCACATAAGAATTTACATATACATCTATTTTTTCACAACTTTTATTTACATTGCTAGAATGGAGTTCATGTATAATTTTTTCCTATAAACAGGCTGAGACTGGCCCACAGGAAAACAGGTGAATCCCTGGGTGGGCCCACTACTTCACCTATATGAGCATTAACTGGCACAATTTACTTTTTTAAATATGTATAGACAAAGGAAGCATCTCGTCATTCAGTTATCATACTGCCTAGTTTATTATTATTTAGCAGCTTAGGTACATTTGTGACTGAGGGTAATATAATATTTGCAAGTAGCTGAACAGTAAGCCAAGAGAGTAAATGTTACAGGTAAGCCCTTGGCCCCCATTTCATCACTGCCTTTAACCCCTTAACCCCTGGAAAGTATCTTCATCTTTGCATTTTCATTTTTTGCTCCCCTTCTTTTCAGAGCCATAACATTTTTATTTTTTTGGGAAATATGGCCACGTGAGGGCTTGTTTTTTGTGGGAAGAGTTGTACCTTTGAACAACACCATTGGTTTTAACATATCGTGTACTTAAAAACAGGAAAAAATTCCAAGTGCTGTAAAATTGCAAAAAGGTGCAATCACACAGTTGTTGTTTTTTACCATGTTCACTAAGTGCAAAAACTGACCTGCCATTATGATTCTCCAGGTCATTATGAGTTCATAGACACCAAACATGTCTAGGTTCTTTTTTATCTAAGTGGTGAAAACAAATTCCAAAGTTTGTTAAAAAAAAATTGCACTATTTTTCAATACCCATAGCGTCTACATTTCTCGAGATCTCAGGTTGGGTGAGGGCTTAATTTTTGTGTGCCGAGCTGATGTTTTTAATGATACCAGTTTGGTGCATATATGATCTTTTACATTTTAATGCAATGTTGCGGCAACCAAAAAATTGGAATTCTGGTATTTTGACTTTTTTCTCATTACGACATTTAGAGATCGGGTTAATTTTTTTATATTGATAGATCGGGCGATTCTGAATGCAGCAATACCAAATATGTGTATGTTTGTTTCTTATTGCTTTATTTTGAATGGGGTGAAAAGGGGGTGATTTGAACTTTTAAACATTTTTTACTAGTTTTTAATTTTTTTTCTACTTTTGGCATGCTTCAAAAGTGTCCATGGGAGACTAGAAGCTGCCATAATGTGATTGGCTCAGCTACATACAGGCAATGATCAAATTGCCAGTATGTAGCAGATGTAGCAGAATTGCTCACTTGCTATGAGCGCCGACCACCAGGTGGCGCTCAGAGGAGTCTGACAGTGACAACCATAGAGGTCTGCTGGAGATCTCTGGTTGTCATGACAACCCATCGGTGACCCGCGATCACGTGATGGGTTCATTGATGGGCAGGATTTCTGGTGCACTTGCTGGAAGTGTGAGTTAAATGCCACTATCAGGGTTAACAGCCGTGGGTGGATCACGATTCTATCCGCGGCTGTTAGAGGTTCATATCAGCTGTTCAAAACATCTGACATGTGCCAGAAAAGATGTGGGCTCAGTGCCAGAGCCCACATCAAGTGGAGGGAGTCCAACATCAATGTACTATTCGCCTGATGTCGGAAAGTGGTTAAATCTGTATATCAATATCAGCAAATGAGATCTTGGCAAATTATAACACTAGCAATCAGTAAGTTAGCATCATAAAATCATTTGTGAAATGCTGAAACTTAATTATTAGAAGAAATGCAAAATAGTACATGTATGTAGGAGAATTATGAATACTGCAATCATCTCTCTTATCCGGGTGTTTTTTGCAGCTGCCTTCATTCTGCCATATTTCATTATGTTACGAAAGAATAAGAAGGAATTTGCCATCTGTTAATTGAAAGCACAATTTTAATATCTAATATATAATCGTTATATGACATAACTCTTTCAGTGCTAGATAATTCCCCCAGATAGACTTGAACAAAAAACGGTCTGTTTATGCATACAAAATGACACAAATTTATCACGTCAGTTTAACTGTTTCAATTCAATATATTATATTAAAATAAAAACAGAAAATAAAACACAAAACCTAAAATGCAAGTTGTATGAAAAGACCACTTGTAACATTCACAAATATGATGTGCATTCCTAATATTGGACCTTAAAATCTCATTTTTATAAAAACAGAAAAATTGATGTCTAGATTGTTATATTTCACATGTTATACATATACATTATGTACAACATCTCAATAGGAAAAACAGTAAGACTGTACTGGGAGAAGTGAGCCTTAGGGGAAAAAATAAACCTACACTTTCAAATATTTCAAAGGCATGAAAAGTTTACAATTTCTATTTGTGAATACTAAAAGATGTCTATTTGTTAGATCAACTTGCATTTTAAGTCTGCTGGCACTTTTTTATTAGCCTTCCACTTACAGATGTACCATATTTTTCTGCACAGGTCAGCATGACTGCTACACTAAAGCCCTTGCATCGAAAATGATGTGTCTCCAAAATAGGTCAATAAGTATCTAAGCTGTGGAGTGCAGATAGATCTGTTACATCTGTATGTTTAAAGGGACAGCAGAACAGCAGGGTTAGTTAGCCACACTTGCAATGAATGTGTGCTGTCTACTTTGCAGCTACTTTATTTATGGAACTGTAACTGGTGAAAAAATAAATGATTAAAAAAATGTATCAGCTTAGAAAAAAACTGACAAATATGCAGAGGATTATGGAAGCATGCAGTGATTTTGCTAAAATTGATAACAGTAAGTAGAAAAATGTAACTAACGTATTACCAGTTTGTGCCATAAATTTAGCAGCATCAGCTTGTTCCTGGGTGACCCTTTTCTCATGAACAGATCTTGGCCGCTGACTTTTAATTGTATGATCTCCAATCATTCCAAATTCTAAAGACAGAATAAAGGTTTATGAGAGCTCGTGTGTAGACATTTCTTAAAACAGCACTCACGTGTCATGCAATCTGATCCTAAACATGCCTCCATTGAAGTAATACAGTCTGCACAATATATAAATCAAGTCACATAGAAAATTATTTTACTCTTCACTGGAAAACTATTATATGAATAACTATATAAAGACAGAATTTAGCGGAACGTTTCCATCATAACTGTCACACATATGATTGTATAAAGCAAGCAATAGTAAATGTAAGCATTATGAGCATATGTATCATATGCAAAAATAATGAACATAAGGTGAATCAGTTTATACAATTTATATCTATTGTTACATTAATGGTTCATTTAGGGACAAGAAACATGTACGTGGTCATTATGTACTCAAGAATGCAGAAACTAAAGCTTTATAAGCAGTTTGTAATATGAAAGAATAAAGCATTAAATATTGTCCCTACATCAACAGTTAAGTATCCATGACCTATTAGTTTAGGACACAACATATTTGCTAATAGTTGCCAAAATAGTAGATAGTCATGGAGACAAGCCTTGTGTATGCTTGGAACACATAAAAAAATGATCTAACTGTGGTTAGTCTACTGAACAGTGATTATTTGCCCATGACCCCATCTCCAAAAAACTGAATTTTAAGCAAACAAGACAGTAGAAAATTGGCCTATCCATCATAGAAAGAACATGGCTTCCAAAAGTGGGAAAATTGTCAATGTGACTAACGCTAATGACTACAAAGAAGTATAAATAGGAAATAGAGGAGGGATAAAACTATGCCCTTCTGTCTTATTTGACCCATTTTGAAGCCTCTGAGTCCTATGTATGCCAAGGATAGCCCTAGCTGCAAATGGTGAATTAACCTCCTTACTCCCAAGGGTGGTTTGCACGTTAATGACCAGGCCCAATTTTTACAATTCTGACCACTGTCCCTTTATGAGGTAATAACACTGGAACGCTTCCATGGATCCCGGTGATTCTGACATTGTTTTCTCGTGACATATTGTACTTCATGATAGTGGCAAAATTTCATTCATATAACTTGCGTTTATTTGTGAAAAAAATGCAAATTTGGCAAAAATTTAGAAAATTTCACAATTTTCCAACTTTGAATTTTTATGCTCTTAAATCACAGAGATATGGCACTCAAAAAACTTAATAGGTAACATTTCCCACATGTTTATTTACATCAGCACAATTTTGGAACCAAAATTTTTTTTGTTAGGAAGTTATAAGGGTTAAAATTTGACCAGCGATTTCTCATTTTTACAACACCATTTTATTTTTACGGACCACATCACATTTGAAGTCACTTTCAGGGGTCTATATCATAGAAAATACCCAAAAGTGTCACCATTCTAAAAACTGCACCCCTCAAGGTGCTCAAAACCAGATTCAAGAAGTTTATTAACCCTTCAGGTGCTTCACATGAATTTTTGGAATGTTTAAAAAAAATGAACATTTAACTTTTTTCACAAAAAAAATTAATTCAGGTTCAATTTTTTATTTTTCCAAGGGTAACAGGAGAAATTGGACAGGAAAAGTTATTGTGCAATTTGTCCTGAGTACGCCGATACCTTATATGTGGGGGGAACCGCTGTCTGAGCGCATGGCAGAGCTCGGAAGGGAAGGAGCGCCGTTTGACATTTTCACTGCAAAATTGGCTGGAATACAGATTGGATGCCATGTCAAGTTTGGAAAGCTCCTGATGTGCCTAAACAGTGGAAACCCCGAACAAGTGACCCCATGTTGGAAACTAGACCCCAAGGAACTTATCTATATATGTGTTGTGAGCACTTTGAACCCCCAAGGGCTTCACAGAAGTTTATAACGTACAGCCGTACAATAAAAAAAATCATATTTTTTCCACAAAAATGATCATTTCACCCCAATTTTTATTTTCACAAGGGTAACAGGACCCTAAAAGTTATTGTGCAATTTGTCCTGAGTATGCTGATACCCCATATGTGGGTGTAAACAAGTATTTGGGCACATGGCAGAGCTTGGAAGGGAAGCAGCGCCATTTGGCATTTTTGGCTGTAATTGATATCGGACGCTATGTCACGTTTGGAAAACCCCTGATGTGCCAAAACAGTGGAAACCCCCCAATTCTAACTCCAACCCTAACCCCAACACACCCCTAGCCCTGAACCTAGCCCTAACCCTAGCCCTAATGCTAACCCTAGCCCTAACCCTGACCCTAGCCCTAATGGGAAAATGAAAATAAATACTTTTTTTATTTTATTATTTTTCCCTAACTAAGGGGGTGATAACGGGGGGTTTGATTTACTATTTATGGCGGGTTTTTATTTTTGGCAGCTGTTGCACGCTAAAAGATGCTTTTTATTGCAAAAATAGTTTATGCATCACCATATTTTGAGAACTATAATTTTTCCATATTTTGACCCACCGAGTCATGTGAGGTCTTATTTTTTGTGGAACGAGTTGATGTTTTCATTGGTACCATTTTCGGGAACGTGACATTTTTTCATTGCTTTTTATTCCGATTTTTTGGACGCAGAAAGAACAAAAACCAGCGTTTCATGAATTTCTTTTGGGGGGTGCACTTACACCATTCCGCGTGCAGTAAAATTGATAAAACGGTTTTATTCTTTGGGTCAGTATGGTTACAGCGATACCTCATTTATGTCTTTTTGTATGTTTTGGCGCTTTCATGCAATGAAAACAATTTTATATAAAAAATAATTATATTTGCATCGCTTTATTCTGCGAGCTATAACTTTTTTATTTTTTTGTTGATGATGCTGTGTGGCAGCTTGTTTTTTGCAGGACAAGATTACATTTTCAGCGGTACCATGGTTATTTATATTTGTCTTTTTGATCGCGCGTTATTGCACTTTTTGCTTGGCAGTATGATGATAAAGCTTTATTTTTCGCTTCGTTTTTATTTTTTAAGGGGTTCAACTAGTTAACTAGTGGGACAGTTTTATAGGGTGGGTCATTATGGATGCGGCGATACCAAATATGTGTACTTTTATTGTTTTTTTATTTTCAAAAAATGAATATTTATATATAGGGAATATAGGGAATATTTTTTATTATTATTTAGCGATTTTTTATAAATTATTTTTACACTTTTCTTTTTTAACTTTATTACAATGTCCCAGGGAGGACATAACTGTCATGTGACAGATCGCTGATTTGTCACATCACAGATCGCTGTGACAGATCAGCGATCTGTCACAGGCAGTGCTGCAGGCTTCCTCATGCCGGCGCTTTGCAGGCATGAGGAAGCCGCCTCCCTGCAGGCCCCTGAAGGTCCCTGCTGCCATTTTGGATTTGGGGACCTGCAGGGAAGGAGACCCCTGCAGCAGCACTGCACATCGCGCTGCTGTGGGGGTCTCAGGGAAACACGGAGGGAGCCCCCTCCCTCCTGATTCTTCCCTAAATCCCCCATACCATACAATTGTGTTTGATAGCAGTGTGCCAGGGGTTAACGTGTCAGGGCGGTCCGTGACTGCCCCTGACACATAGTGCCGGGTGTCAGCTGTGATAATCAGCTGACACCCGGCTGCGATCAGCTGCGCTCCCCCCGTGAGCGCAGCTGATCGCGTTAGACGTACTATTCCGTCCTTGGGACTTAGGTCCCAGGTCACTTGGATGGAATAGTACATCTAATGTAGGAAAGGGGTTAAGGAGGAGTTTTAAAGGGGTTGCCCACTACATGGACAAAGCCATCTCAATCATAATTGTTCCCCCATGTAAAATAACAGCAGCTATACTCACTTCCTGTGCAGGCACAAGTTTACCAATGTTGGCACTCACTCTTTTGGGGCTCATATGACATTGCTATGTAATGTAATCTCTACAGCCAATCAGTGGTGGTTTTCCTTTCACTTCCTTCAGATGAAACTGACCTCCAGAATAAGAAAGAATGCAGCTGTACTTAGAATTCCTACGGGTGTCTGTTACATCCAAAGGACATGAGAGAGAAGCAGCCACTGAATGATTGTAAGGCTTGTGTCCATAAAAATGTCATGTGAATCCATGGAGAGTGGGTGCCGACATACCAGGAACAATTCCTGCCTTGATAGTTAATATAGCTGATGTTTCTTACATAGGGTATATACGGTGGTTGAGAAGGCGTTGTCTAATTAGTGGACAACCCCATTAATTTTTGTTGACACTTTCTAAAAATGATCATACTGTAATAATGAACATCTTGACTAATGATTCCTCTGTGTAGTATTATCAGTCTTTTAATATGTTAATGACATGCTGGATAAAACAACAGAATGCAGGTACTCTTAATTCTTGCTTGTATTCCTGCAATGCAGAGGCTGTCACATGACATGTCAGTCCATTATGATTCCTTCATTTTGTCCTACATAGCTAGAATCATGTCGCCAGGACAGCAATCAAACCATGTGTGGTTCCTACAGAACCATTGGGGTGATGATAAATCATATCCCCAATCACACCTTCTTTTGATGGTAAGGAATTTAAAACTCAGAGTCAAAGATAATTTAAAAAAGCCAAATATTCAACTTCCTTATGTAGTCAATAAATTGTTCCAACTTGGAGCTTCACTCTAATTTTGAAAGAAAAATAGTATAAAATAATCCCATCTATTTGATGTAGGAAATAAGAGCTGGAATAAATGTTATTTTCATTTCTACATTAGCTTTGCTTAAATGTTCAAGTTACTGTATGGAATAAACAAAAATATATATTTTTAGTAAGAGGGAGTTTTCTTTAACAGAAATAAAAGAAATAAGCGATAGGTTTGCAGTGCAAAAAGAGGTTTATGCCAAACACATAGGAGAATACATGCTGCAAAGGCAAAGCAAGAATCTGCAAAAAACCAAAAAGTATAGAAACAGCTTTTGTGTCATTTTGAATGACAAACAACATTGCAAATGAATGCATTTCTACATAATTATCTAGGGGAATTATCACCGTGGTGTTAATTGTTGGTTTGTTGATGTTAATATTACACTAGAATAAAAAATAATTACTGTTTCAATTAAAAAAGTGCATTTGGTATCTTTGTGGAAAATAACAGCTTGTGACTGATGTAATTTATATTCTAAGATGCTATGTAAAACTACTTGAGTAAAAAATAGACAATAAATATAACAAAATCTATATAATTTGCACTTTAGTAGAGCCAAAAAGGGGACAACTAGGGAATGTAACAATAATGTATGCAACTGCAGCAATATAGTGTAAACCTAGAAGTAAAACGCACAGGAATTTGTAACCACATATTGTACCACAAACTTATCTGAGCGCATTTGACTAATAGACACTGACACTCAACTAGCTAGATATGTAACGTGCACAGTATTTAGCAGTATAGAGTAATCCAGATCTTAAAACAATCGCGGTTCTGTGTGCAGAAAGAATAAAAGGGTTCTTGAGCGGTGCACCTCGTAGTAGCAGTCCAGATATTCAAGCAGTTAACAGGCATGCATGCTCAAAGAACAGAGATAGGTGAGTGGTGCCCCGGTAGCATGCGCTCTGTGCAAGTCTTCCCAGTGTGCAGCTGATAGACGCTGAAGGCAGAGAAGAGCATACATAACTTCACACTGTCAGTGGCAGTATGAATCTCTTAATGAGCCAAACTTCAGCCTATGTGTTTCAGAAAACAACAGTTTCCTTCCTCTGTTTTGACACTACGAGGTGTATAGCTACTTTTACGTATTTTATCATGGACATTGTTTCCCTATGTTGACTCCTTTTATATTATTCTATGCTGCTAATCACAGTGCACTTTACATTTCTAGATCATTAAGTGTCGGTTCCTATTATCCATATGCACTCAGACAATTTTGTATGTACAATTTGTAGTTACAAACTCCTGTGCATCTTAGATCTAGGTTTACACTTTACTGCTGCAATTACATACAGTGCTACATTCCCTAGTTGTCCCCTTTTTGACTCTAGTAAAGCACAAATTAAATTGATTTTGCTATTACTAATTAGACAAATGGTGGTAGTTGCCTTTGTTTGCTGCTAGCTAGAACATCAGATACGAGCGCCATTGTGTTATTCATACCTATAGAAATAAATATAGAATACAAATTCGGGAAAATATCTAAACCATTCTGGTGCAATTTGCACTAAGATGTTTTGCACAATATTTTTAAGGCATTTTAGACATTTTAACCATCTTTTTTACAAGAGAGTATGGCTTCACAGGAAAGGAGTGTGGTGACATTGTTTAACATTAGTGCAGCATGTGATGTGAGCCTATGTGCCAAAGCTGCTCCAAAATTTTAGAGCAAATGTCCAACAAAAATTTCATAAACTAATAAATATTATAAACTTGCGTGAACCACTGGGATAAATTATTGCATTTAAGACTCTCTAGTCTAAATTAAAACAGTCTAAAAATCAAATGTTTGGTGTGGTAACCATCTTGATTCCTCACAGTTAGGCTAGGGTCACAACACTGTATTTTATCTCATCTGAGAGAGTTTGATCAGAGTTTGACCATAGTGTGATCCAATTTTCTCAGCTGAGAAGATGAAAAAAAATTCTCTATCTTCTACATTCTATCAGTCCATGAAAATCAGATGTCATTTTACTTCAGTTTGATTTTTTTCCATGGACTCAAAATTCTGTAGTCTGCCCAAGCACTTAATAGACTAGATGTGCTACAAGTATTTGAGAGAAACATTAAAAAAATCATGGAGTCAAGGGAATACATATCATAGAGGAAGTCAATTTTGCTGCCATTGAGCCTTGTAAGGGCCATGGAAAAAGGAAAGATGGGCAAACAAGCATAAAAACTCCTGTTTGGTATTATCCAGTATATTAATATCCAATAATATGGGACCCTTTTTACATTGTATACCCCTGCACTGAGATGTACATATTCCCTCATAAAATTCACTCTAATAGCAAGTAGATTGCGGAAATTAACAAAGTTTGATGTATGCCCTAGTAAATCACTATAATGAGGCAGTAATTTTTTTTTAAGAAAGCAGTTTAAGCCACAGACAAATCATTCTCACAGTTAGAAAAAATGTTTAATATGAGTAATTTACTGTATCAACAATGATTCACCGTAGAGCTCCATGCTTTGTCACAATAAACAAAATATAACTTTTAATTTCTTCATTAAAAAATTAGGCACTTCGTCGGAGGGAATTGACCCTACATATTCTGGACCTTATGGACACATTATCATATGAACATATTTTTACTATTATGTCACTCCTGATGAACCTGAGAGAGGGGAAATGTGTTGAGTGTTATGGTGTTATAGAGTGTTATGGAATGTTCCTTGTGGCTACATTATGACTGTGCAGTATTTCCCCATTAGCTGCTAAATATCTGAGTATCTGGACAGACTGGTGTCATTTTTAGGGGTGAAATATTGACACTCCCCATGGTTGTCATCATCATAAAGGGCATGCGTTATTCCCATATCAAAGTTGGTTTAGTAATTATTTTTGTGTAATTCTACCTCTCATAGCCCTTTGGACCTCTCTATAACCTATTGACTCAAGCTCTATTTTGGATATCCACATTGGAATAGTTTTAAAGTATATTACCATTGCTGTTAATTTCTTCTCTACTGAACTATGCAATATGTGAGCGTTTTAGATACTATCATCACTACTCCTAGTTTGATAAGGCACTAAGCACTTTATTTGCTAATCTTTGTGCGAACAATCTATCTTCTAACACAATAGTGAGGGCCAGGAGGGTTAAGGTGGCTTTACGCATAGCGATATCGCTAGCAATATCGCTAAAGCGTCACCGATTTTGTGACGCAGCAACGATATTGCTAGCGATATCGCTACATGTGATACTTACCTCCGACCGGCTCCCCCGCTGTCTATCGCTGATCGCGTGAGATCGGCCTGGTCCATTTCTCGTCGTCGGCTTCCTGCTGGCGCCGACGAGCGAGCCATGGATGCAGGCGGAAGACGTCACCCTCAGCGCGTCTGAAAGGTAAGAGCGACCGCCGAGCATCGCTGCATCGCTAGTGAGATCTGCCTGTTTGGCAGCTCACTAGCGACTATTTAGCGATGCACCAGCGATCCTAACCAGGTCATATCGTGGTCGGGATCGCTGGTGCATCGCTAAATGTAAAGGGGCCTTTAGCTACCAAAGAGTCAGGGCCCCATTCCCATCATCATATGGTGCCATCTGCCACTGTTAGGCAGGAAGAATATCTGTTGGGGCATCTTATTATGTGGAATTCTTACACCTGGACTTTTTCCCTCCTGCCTTGGCGACACTAAAACACCAGGACACATATATGGTCATATATCTTTGATCTTGTAGACTAACGGATTCCATATGTTCTTTGTGTCCTCACACATCTCATATAGCTATAATATATTGATTCAATAAAGCAGGAGACAATCTATATTGAAAATTGACAGTTAGAATCTCACCCAAAAATAATTAAACATAATATATAGCAATAGGTGAAAAAATAAAACATAACCTTTAATCCATCAATTAAAAAACTACTAACATATATCACCCAAATGTTAGCCCCTAAGGGATGTGACAGGGTATTGTCTACCCCTATCTATCCTTCATTCGGACTGAACAGAGGATCCTTCGTGACTCCCGACCCATCATTTTACCTGGTGAGATTGTTCCTTTAACATTACCATCTCACTTGATTGTTTGTTTTATGTGGTCCAGAAAGACCCTTTTGGCGATTTCTGCATGATGTGTATGTATATATGTGCAATTAGGTTTTAGCATTTAGGAGTGGAATATGTTTCTATTGCTGTACCGTCTAGATTTTTGTCTACCTATTTAATTGATTTTTAGGTGACAATCTACATCCTCAATGCATCTAGGTGTGGTTTTCCTCCCTTATTTTTAGGGCCCACCCATCAGATTGGCATTTTGTATGCATTTTATTTCACATTTGGGTGATATATGTTAGTAGTTTTTTAATTGACCGATTAAAGGTTATGTTTTATTTTTTCACCTATTGCGTTATATCATAGTTATAATATATACTCTTTCTTATATATCCTCCAATATATAAACCCTCCATCCTTTATTTTTAAGACTCTTCTGCTCTCCTGTCCCACACAGGGCCTTTTAGGGCCAGCAGGGTGAGCCATTGAGGATCTGGGGTGCCACTGTGCAGGTATTGGGTGCTAATCAACACTGATAGATTGGGTGGTTATTAGTAGAACAGGATCAGGCAGCTCCCCATGGCATTTCCTTTAGTGTCTATTTGGTAAGCTGGTGGTGGTTGTGTATTCATTCACTTTTTATTATATGAAAATAATTTTTTAATGAAGAAATTAAAAGTTATATTTTAATCATTGAGGAAAAAGCAAGCCACAGACAAATCCTACCAATTTTGTAATAAAAACCAAAATTTATAATTCTTTATTTCATTTCAGAGTAAAACAAAGGGACTGCAATTAAATATATAGGGAGATTCAAAAAGGATTATGCAAAACTTCTGGGGGCAGAAGAAGGCAATGGCCAGGAACGTACGTAGGGGAAGGCACTGGCACCCACCAGAAGTAATCTTTATACAATTGTGATTCTATAGTCTGATTTTTATTGTATCAGTGTTTAGAAATTGTTTCAAGCACATTAACTATTGTCTTTTAATGCAAATTCATGTGTAGTATACTAGTCTATGCATTGCCTCTATATAACATGTGGTGGATTTCCACTGCCATTTTTTTAGTTTCCCACTTTTTAAGTACCTTGTTTTTGCTTTGATAATTTTGTTAATACAATTTTGTATTTTTAATGATTTAAGGTTCTTGTGCACATTTTTTCTTCTTTTAAATCTGAGCAGTGGACT
The DNA here is from genome assembly GCF_039654945.1 of Dendrobates tinctorius. NCBI lineage: Eukaryota > Metazoa > Chordata > Amphibia > Anura > Dendrobatidae > Dendrobates > Dendrobates tinctorius. The sequence continues at coordinate 18,785,937 of NW_027361692.1, forward strand.
AACCATGCCACTAGGCTGAACTGTGCATTATTGCGAGCGGAAAGCAGAGGTAAAGTGGAGGAGTGCTGAGGTACTGAAGGAGGCAGAATCCAGTGATCTGGTCATCCTTAGAGCAAAACAATTTATAGGAAACATTTTGCAAGCCTGTGCACCTTGCTTAGGTAACTGGCCACCTCTGATATACCGTACTTAGCAGAACACTATACATTACCGAGAATGAAGAGAATTTTAATTAGAAGTGTCTTTTATAAGCACTTTGAATTTTTAACTATTTAAGAATTTGAGACAACCCCTTCACCTTCACTTTAAAATGAATTTGGGACATTATTTTACAATACTCAAACATTTTTGTAACATTTTCATAACAACTAAAATGATGCCTTTTGTGACTTTCCCGGGTAAATAAATTTTTTTAAGGGGTAATTATTCTATTTTATTGCAGTTTTATAGTTTACAGTTTTCAACATTGAAAGTATGCATAACTTGATTGAGTTCAACCTACAACCTAATACCTAAATCAAGAAAAAAAGCCCCATTAGACAGCTACTGTTTGTCGCACATTAGGGAAAAAATAATTTTTGGCTCCACAAAGGGTAATCATAATACTTCCCTGGATCAAGATCACATCACAGAACCTAGTACCCATAAACTGTAACTGTATATTTTTCAAAACAGCATCTAGACCCTCTTTAAAGATTTTTAATGATTCAACCCTAACAGCACCATATGACAGAGTTTCCTAAACACACTGCTGTTGTGTTGACTATAAAACCTTCTTTCTTCGGGACACAAAGGATTGCCCTTTGTCTGGAAGAAAAAAGTTGTCAGATCACACAGCTGAATAATTAAAAACAATTCTTCTTTATTTCACACCATCATAAAAACGTGTAGATATATCCACAAATGGATAAAAACAGAGTCACATTCTTATGCGCTTCTGGCTATCAGCCCTTAGGTTTTTTTGGATATCTATCGCAACAATGGAAAGTATATGCACACAGAACAAGGATCACCAAAAATAAACAATTTTTTATTAGAGATTAGGGGCAGCATGGTGGCTCAGTGGAGAGCACTGCAGCCTTGCAGCGCTGGAGTCCTGGGTTCTAATCCCCCACCAAGGACAACATCTGCAAGGAGTTTGTATGTTCTCCCCGTATTTGCGTGGGTTTCCTCCGGGTACTCCGGTTTCCTCCCACATTCCAAAGACATACTGATAGGGAATTTAGATTGTGAGCCCCATTGTGATTGTGAGCCCCATCACTGTCCCAGTGATGATAATGTGTGCAAACTGTGAAGCGCTACGGAATATGTTAGTGCTATATAAAACCTTCTATAAATACTGATATAAATACTTCTATAAATACTGATAGGGAATTTAGATTGTGAACCCCATTGGGGACAGTGATGATAATGTGTGCAAACTGTAAAGCGCTGCGGAATATGTTAGTGCTATATAAAGATTATTATTATTAGTCATAAAATGTATCAAAATAACAACTAGAGAAGTAATTTATACAGGTGTGAGTTTCTATGACATCACAGTTAATTAGCAGCTACACCTAACAGAATACACGCAACAGAGCTCGCATTGCAGAAACTAATTAAACATGAATAAATTTCACATAAAAAAACAAACATATAAAGACTTCAGTCTGCAGTGTGATTTCTATAAGTGTGTTCTAGAAGTGTGAAGATTAATTTAAGAATTAAAACCAGAATTGAACCAGAAGGGAACTGAAGGTAACTGTACACAGTCACTGTAAACAATGTTTCTGTTTGTTTTCACTTTCACCCCAATAATCCTTCACTTTCTGCTAATTCCCCTAATCCCTACTCCTAGTAAGGAACTGTTCATCTCTTCTTCAATCCTCCCCATCCACCTCACCTCCGCCTCAAAACTGTTCCTTAACATACAATCCTCTGTCTCCAAACACAGACAGCCCCCTCATGCCCTCTCCTGCTCCCACCTGCTAACACTGCTGGTGATATCTCTCCAAATCCTGGTCCTCCTCACCACATTCCCACAGTCATTTCTACCTCCCATCCACGCTCTATCACAACCTTCCGTAACCTCTCCAACCTTATACTCATTCACCCAGCCCCCACTTCCCCAGTCCCACTAACAGGAGCTCTGTGGAACGCTCGCTCTGTCTGCAACAAGCTTTCCTACATCCATGATCTTTTTGTTACTACCAAACTTTCCTTCCTCGCCATCACCGAAACCTGGCTCACCCCTTCTGACACAGCCTCTCCTGCTGCACTTTCGTATGGCGGCTTCCACCTTTCTCACACCCCCCGCCCCAGCAGCAAACATGGCGGAGGAGTTGGTTTTCTCCTGTCAGATACCTGCTCCTTCACCCCAATCCCACTGCCACCCTCTGTTACCCTCCCTTCCTTTGAGGTGCACTCTGTGCGCATCTACTCCCCCTCCAACCTCCAACTGGCTGTCATCTACCGCCCCCCAGGGCCAGCCACCAAATTCTTTGACCACTTCACCACCTGGTTACTTCATTTCCTTTCCGCGGACATCCCTACTATCATCATGGGCGACTTCAACATCCCCATTGACACTTCCCTCTCAGCTGCCACTAAACTTCTATCTCTCACTTCCTCCTTCGGCCTCACTCAATAGTCTTCTACATCCACCCATAAAGATGGCCACACACTGGACCTCATCTTCACCCGCCTCTGCTACCTATCTAACCTCTCTAACTCACCTCTTCCTCTCTCTGACCACAACCTGCTCACATTCTCTTCCCTCTTCACTCCATGTCTACAATCCCCACCCCACAAACTTTCCCACCCTCGCAGGAATCTTAAACACCTTGACCTACACTCATTCTCTGAATCCCTCCTCCCTCTCACAGATATAAGTTCCTTACACAATGCAGATGACGCTGCTGCTCTATAAAACACCACAATAGCTGTAGCTTTGGAATCCGCTTCCCCACTTACACATACCAAAACTCGCAAAATCAACAGACAGCTCTGGCACACCAGCCTGACCAAAGAGCTGAGGCGAGCTTCCCGGGCTGCTGAGCGCAGATGGAAAAGATCCCACTCCAACAAGCACTTCATTGCATTCAAACAGTCCCTCACTACTTTCAAGACCACACTCGCCACAGCTAAACAAACCTACTTCTCATCTCTCATATCCTCCCTGTCTCACAACCCTAAACAGATAGGCTACTTTCACACATCAGGTTTTCGGCGTCAGGCGCGATCCGGCGTCGTGCCGGAACGCCGGATCCGGCAAATGTTTAGTAAAACCGGATGTGACGGATCCGGTTTTCTGCCGGATCCGTCTTTTTCTTGACAGACAAAACCGGATCCGTCTCATCCGGTTCATCCGTTTTTCTATCCGTTTTTCGACGGATTACGCCGGATCCGGTTTTTAAAATTAACCCTTGTGGCCTTCCGAACGGGATTGGCTACTGGAAAACTATATATAGAGTGTTCCTACAGCCCTTCTTTGACAGGTTGTCGAGGAGAAAGTGCAGGTTGGAGAGAAGAGCAAGTTACTGGCGAAGATGGATGTTGTCATTGGAAATATTTTGAAGAATTTGGCGGATTTTATAGCGGAGGCGAATCGTTTGAGGGTGATTGTTCTGGAGAAGGAGAGAGCGAGACAGCAGCGCATCAGGCATCGGAGACGACGTTTGTGGATCCACCCCATCACAGCCAAGAGAATGACGCGTGGGGTCTATTCTACACTCTGCATGGACCTTCGACGAAACCCGGATAAATTTTTTGGATATGTTCGGATGAAAATGGAGAATTTTGATTACTTGGTGGAGCGCATTGCACACCTCATAAGAAAAGCAGACACCTATTGCTGCTTCTCTGTTTCACCCGCAGAGCGTCTGATGGTGACTTTAAGGTAAGCCACGTTTATTGGATATGCTCGCATCAGAGCACACTTTCACTGCAATCTTGTTGGTGGTAGTTTGTATCTCCAAGTGTTATAGCTGAGTTTTGGTATGTAATGCTGTGATTTTAAACTAATTGATTGTTTTTTAATTCCCCACAGATTTCTTGCAACTGGAGAATCCCTTTCGTCACTGCATTTCCAGTACAGACTCGGGATTTCCACCATATCAGGAATAGTGAAGTACACATGCCGTGCACTGTGGGACTCCTTAGCTGAAGAGTTTTTACCAGAGCCCACAACAGAGAGGTGGATTGAAATTGCTGACAAGTTTCAACAGATATGTCAGTTTCCCAACTGCTTGGGCGCTGTGGACGGGAAACATATCCGCATTGTAAAGCCAGCCGGATCGGGATCGGAATATTTAAATTACAAGAAATATTTTTCAATTGTCCTCATGGCCATCGCTGATGCGGAATACAAATTTATTGCTGTGGATATTGGGGCCTATGGCCGCTCCAATGACTCTCAAGTTTTCAAACTGTCTGCCATGGGGCGTAAACTGTATGGAAACACCTTCCAGTTCCCACCCCCTAGACCGCTGCCGCAAACATCTGGTCCACCTATGCCATTTGTCTGTGTAGGGGATGAAGCCTTCCAGCTTTCAGAACACCTTTTGAAACCATACTCTAGCAGAGGATTGACAAGACCAAAACGCATTTTTAATTACTGCCTCACAAGAGCAAGAAGAATGGTTGAATGTACCTTTGGTATTCTGACAGCCAAATGGCGGGTCCTATTGACTGCGATCAACCTCAAGACAGAAACTGTTGACGAGGTGATCAAAGCGTGCGTGGTACTCCACAATTTTGTTATCTGCAAGGAACCCATTTCCATTGAGGACACCTCTGAAGAAACCACCTTGCAAGATTACCATGACATTACCACTAGAAGTTCTGTGATGGTTTCAGTAATGAGGGACAATTTTGCACTATACTTTATGTCACCTCAAGGCAGAGTACACTGGCAGGATGACAGAGTGTGAAAGATTTGTGCCCTAACCAAACTTGTGTACCTTCTGTACCAACAGTATATACCTTTGCCAACCAAAGTTGGCTATCTTGTCATGGTCTCTATTTTTAGCTTTAGGCCACAGGTGTGTACCTGGTTGTGTTTTATGCAAAGTATTTCACCTTTTAACAAAAGTTGTGTACATTGTTATGAAATCACCAACAATAAACACAACTTTTTAGGTGAAATACTTTGCTTCAAACACAACCAGGAACACAACTGTGGCAAAAAGCTAAAATTTACCCACAGTTATATACCTGGTTTTGAATACCTTTTTACCTTTTAAATACCCCTTATTTAACCTTTTTTTTAAACATATTTCGCCGCAGAAAGAAATGACAGACAACCAGTGTAAACAATAATTTAACTTTTATTTAAAATATTTTTTGTTTGCAAACTGTTTTTAAAGTTAAAAAAACTTTTTTAATAAAGGTTTGAAAAAAACATGGGCATTTTTATTACAAAACACATCATAAATCTGTGTAGTGTGGGGTGGAAATACTGCTGGAGGGGCTGCGGGACACTTCGACACTGGGAGTGTGGAGAGAGGATTGGGATCGTGGTGGGGAAGGAACAGTTAGAGGTGATGGTGTGGAAAAAGCTACAGAATGGGTGGACATGTGGGAGGCAGAAGAGGTGGTGGGTGGTGGAGTGGAGGGTTGGGCAGGGACTGTAGGAGCAGATGATGTTGATGGAAAGTTGTATGGGGAAGGAGTTTGGTACGGGGAAGGAGTTTGGTACGGGGAAGGAGTTTGATACGGGGCAGGTTGCTGGAAGTGGGGAGATGACTGGTACTGGGGAGGTTGCTGGTACTGGGGAGGTTGCTGGTACTGGGGAGGTTGCTGGTATGTAATAGGAGGGGGAGGATGGAAAGTGGCTGGAGGGGGTGCAGATGTAATAGGAGGGGGAGGATGGAAAGTGGCTGGAGGGGGTGCAGGTGGAGGAACTACAGTGGTGGGAGGTGGAGGTTGGGAGGTAACCTGCTGTAGAGCACCGTGGCACGAATGCATTACATGCATCTGCTGGGTAGGAGATAGTGTTGCCATGCGCTCCACAACAGACCTGAAAAAGGTGTTGTTTGGCGAAGAACTTGCTTCTGAATGCATGGTTTGCAGAAGTGTCTTCACCTCCAGAATGCTGGAGTTGATCTGCTGAAAGCCTGCGGAGATTTGTTCTGACAAGACTTTTAGACAGTTCTGGAAAGATGCATTCAGATGCAAGAACTCTGGCACATAACTCTTTTCCTGACCCCTCTGCCGCTGCCGGCCAGTACCCGCAGGTGTACTAGAGGTGGCAGGGGCAGAAGGGTGGGGTAAAGGGAAAGCGATCTCCTCACCAGCAGCTTCATGTAGTGTAGGCGGCCACGATGCTCCTGTGCTGGTGGATGGGACAGATGGGTCGAATGTGTGGGAAGGCTGGGAAGGTGCAGATGTACCGGGGCGGTCGAAGTGTCCCTCGGTGCCGGTCTCCTCAGGGATCGCCTCAGAAGGGTCCAATCGTGCAGGCTCCCGAGTGCTGCTCACCATGATGTAGAATAAAGAGAAAAAAAAAAAAATTAAAATAGTGACATGGTATGGCCCTGGCTGAAAAAAAAAGTTACATCTAAACTTTTTTTGTCACATGTGGTGTGTAATATTTACCTTCTGGTGAGCATTGTCTCCCGGAGGAACGACAGGGCTCGTGCGTACTTGTACTTGCTCCTGCGTCCTCCAGATCCACTCTGGGCCCGCATTTCTTTATTGAACTCCTTCTTGAAACGATCCCTCACAGACCGCTACCGCTTCACAATTCTCTCCCCTGAAACGAGAAAGGACAAAGTGGTTAGTATACAACATCAGTGTTTCCCAAACTCCAGTCCTCATGGTCCCCAGGGGTCATGTTTTCAGGATTTCCAAAGTAAATAGAAATCCTGAACACATGATCCGTGGGGACCACGAGGACTGGAGTTCGGGAAACACTGGTTTAAATCAAGTAACCGGTACTGTATATACTTACGCTCTTTAATCTGGGCCCGAGCTTCGAGGTCCTCCCAGCGGTCCACAAGGAGCGAACAGATTTCCTCCCAGAGTCGTCGGGTAACGATCAGGTCAGCGTGGCGGCGGTCAGCCATATTCCAGAGCGGCTCCCTTTCTATGATGAGATCGATGAGGAGGTCCACATCAATCCCTCCATCCTCACCGTCAGAGTCGGGAGCACGCTGTGAAGGCTGTTAAAGAAAAAGACAAAAATAACATAATTATCCTCCACAAAAGAAATGAAATAAAAAGTGCAAAAAAAAAAGCAAAAATATTTATACTTACACGCTGGAGACCGCCGCGTTGCTGTCGCCGACGACCCTGGGAGGCACTGCGAGGACCTCTTGGCTGAGCACCAGATTGGGAAGACTAGAGAAGAAAACAAAAAATGTTATGTCTTTGGATGTAGGCATTTGTTTGCTGTGTGTGGTCTGCAGAACATTGTTTTCTATGTGTTGTGTGTAGTGTGATGTTGTGTTTCTGCGTTTGATGCAAAAAACTTACCAATTGTGAGCCCACTCCAAGTGTCTGTCCACCCCTTCCTTCTTCTTCTGGGAGCTCCTCTTCATCTTGTGATTCCTGTTTTGAAATAAAAGGCAATGAATACACATATATTACAGAGATGATGGATTTTGGAAATAAAAACTTACCATCAAACGCTGACGATGCGAGGGAGGGCTCCCAGAAGATGTGCTGTCTTCCTCATGGCCAGACTCCATGGCTGTGGGTGGTGTTTCTGCTGCTGCCATTGCTGCTGCTGCATCTATTGGGCGGCTGTTGAATAAAGAGAAACAAAGGGCCAATGAATATCTTGATATTCCATAGCCCTAGTTTGGAGGAATGGGGGATTTGATAATTACCGTCTCTCATCTGCTGCTGGACTCCCCTCCCGTTGTTCAGCATGCTGCTCCATTTGGGGTGGTGCTGATGGTGCTGCTGCTGCAGATGTCTGCTGCCTTCTCCTGCTCCTGGTTCTTGGCTTGGGTGGCATGTTGGGTGTGTCTGAGGGTCCCATTGTCTTGCTTTTATATATGTCCTGTGGGCAGAGCTACTGAGCATGCTCAGACCAAAGAAACCGGATCCGGCCGCCGGATCCGGCTGTCACCGGATCAGGCGCATTGCGGCGCTCATAGGCTTTCATTGTATGAAAAAGCCGGACACGCCGGATCCGGCGTGTCCGGCTTTTTCGCCGGAGACAAAAAACGTTACAGTAGCCGTTTTTTCCAGACGCCGGATCGCGTCACATTGCCGGATCCGGCAAAAATCGGATGAAACGCATGGCCATCCAGCTCGATCCGGCTCTAATGCAAGTCAATGGGGGGGAAACCGGATCCGGCATTGCATTTCGCCGGATCCGGTTTTAGTCAAAAGCGCCGGATCGCGCCTGACGCCCGAAAACCTGATGTGTGAAAGAGGCCTAATTCAACACCTTCAATTCTCTCCTCTGCCCCCCAGCACCTCCTCCCTCCCCACTCATCTCAGCTGAAGGCTTTGCCTCATTTTTCAAGCAGAAAATTGATAACATCAGGGACAGTTTTGGTCAACAACCCCCAGAGCCCTTCCTCCCGACTTCCCAGCCCTCCACCTTCAAAACCAACTTCTCCTCCATTACAGAAGATCGACTCTCCACTCTACTCTCAAGATCACATCTCACCACCTGTGCACTCGACCCGATCCCATCCCACTTCATACCAAACCTCACCACAGTCTTCATCCCAACCCTAACCCATCTCTTCAACCTATCACTAACAACTGGTGTTTTCCCCTCAAGCTTTAAACATGCCTCCATCACACCTATCCTCAAAAAGCCCTCTCTTGACCCATCCTCTGTATCTAGCTATCGCCCTATATCACTTCTCCCCTACACCTCCAAGCTACTGGAACAACACGTCTACCTTGAACTGTCCTCCCATCTCTCTTCTTGCTCCCTCTTCGACCGCTTACAATCTGGCTTCCAGTCACACCACTCCACTGAAACTGCCCTTACTAAGGTCACCAATGACCTCTTAACCGCCAAGAGCAAGCGACACTACTCTGTCCTCCTCCTCCTGGACCTGTCGGCTGCCTTTGACACAGTGGACCATTCCCTATTATTACAGACCCTCTCATCCCTCGGCATCACAGACTTGGCCCTATCCTGGATCTCATCATACCTAACAGACCGGACATTCAGCGTCTCCCACTCACACACCACCTCCTCACCTCGCCCCCTATCTGTCGGAGTCCCACAAGGTTCAGTCCTTGGGCCCCTGCTGTTCTCTATTTACACCTTTGGCCTAGGACAGCTCATAGAATCTCATGGCTTTCAGTATCATCTTTACGCTGATGACACACAGATCTACATCTCTGGACCAGATATCACCTCCCTACTAAACAGAATCCCTCAATGTCTGTCCACTATTTCATCCTTCTTCTCCACTAGATTTCTGAAACTCAACATGGACAAAACAGAATTCATCATCTTTCCCCCATCTCACGTGACCCCCCCCTACAAACCTATCAATTACAGTAAATGACTGCCCACTCTCCCCAGTCCCACAAGCTCGCTGCCTCGGAGTAATCCTTGACGCTGATCTCTCCTTCAAACCACATATCCAAGCCCTTTCCACTTCCTGCCGACTTCAACTCAAAAATATTTCACGAATCCGTTCATTCCTCACCCAAGAATCTGCAAAAACCCTAGTCCATGCCCTCATCATCTCTCGCCTTGACTACTGCAACCTCATGCTCTGTGGCCTCCCCTCAAACACTCTCGCACCCCTCAAATCTATTCTAAACTCTGCTGCCCGACTAATCCACCTGTCCCCCCGCTATTACCCAGCTTCTCCCCTCTGTCAATCCCTTCACTGGCTCCCAATTGCCCAGAGACTCCATTACAAAACCCTAACCATGACATACAAAGCCATCCACAACCTGTCTCTTCCATACATCTGTCACCTCGTGTCCCGGTACTTTCCCGCACGCAACCTCTGATCCTCACAAGATCTCCTTCTCTACTCCTCTCTTATCTCCTCTTCCCACAATCGCATACAAGATTTCTCTCGCGCATCACCCCTACTCTGGAACTCTCTACCACAACATATCAGACTCTCACCTACCATCGAAACCTTCAAAAAGAGCCTGAAGACCCACCTCTTCTGACAAGCCTACAACCTGCAGTAACCACCGATCGACCAAACCGCTGCACGACCAGCTCTACCCTCGCCTACTGTATTATCACCCATCCCTTGAAGATTGTGAGCCCTCGCGGGCAGAGTCCTCTCTCCTCCTGTACCAGTTATGACTTGTGTTGTTTAAGATTATTGTACTTGTTTTTATGTATACTCCTCCTTACATGTAAAGCGCCATGTAATAAATGGCGCTATAACAATAAATAATAATAATAATAATATAGTTTACATATTCATGCAACATCATATACCATAGCACATATTCTTTTATTAACAGACAGTATATTTATCATTATCCTTCATATATATATAAATGTATACATGAAGTTAACCACTATTAAAATTATTGCATTCATATAGTGAGGTATATGCTGTTCCAAAAAATTACAAAAAAAATTTCAAAAAATTTTTTTCATACACATTTTATGCTTAATAAATATACATGGTGTCTCTGCAATAATGTAATCCCTTTGGTTGCTTTGTATCTAATTGACTAATCCAAAAAGCTTCCCGAAGGAGCAATTTTTTGTATATTTCTTCCTCTTTTTTTAGTATGAAAAACTTTTTCAATGCCAAAAAACGAAAACTATCAAGATTTCCATCATGCGTTTCAACAAAATGTTTGGTAGCTCCTGAATAGGATGCATTTTTGTTATTAACATTCTGAATATGTTCCGATATTCTCTTTTTTAGTTTTCTTTTTGTGCAACCAATGCAATTCAGATCACAAAATTCACAATGAATGCAATAAATAACTTGTTGCGTGTTGCAATTAATGAAAGACTGAATGGAAAACCTTTCATTAATCATATGCATTTTGTATGCGTATTTACACATGTTACATTTAGTGTTGCAATAAGAGTCTTGTTGGAAATCACTTTGTGTCAGAACACCTCCCAAGGATTTTCCTTTTAGAAACACACCTGAAACTCCCTGCAAGAATCTGATTCAGTATGTTATCCTGATATAAAATACGAATACAATTTTTGATAATGTTTTTTATTTTGTTAAACTGGAGGCTAAATGAAGTACTAAATGTAAAGGCCCCGTTACGCTGTGACACATCAGCGATCTCTCCAGCGATATCACTGTGTGTGACATCCAGCAGCGACCGGCCCCCCCGCCGGGTATCGCTGATTGTGCTGGATCGTCCTGGGCTGTTTTTTCATCGCTGGTCTCCCACTGTCCAGTGCACTTTGCTGCATGTGGCAGCGGGAGCCAGAGATCAACGACACTGCACGCTGGTATCCAATGTAAACAGAGGCTTTTAAGAGCAGTGCGGCTCTTAGAAACCCGCTGTTTACGTTGGACACCAGCGTGATGCTGGTTTCCAAGGTAAACATCACGTTTCTAAAAGCCACGCGGCTCTTGAACTGTTGATGTTATTTTTCCTATAACCCCTAACATGAAGTCTATTTCTGATAGTAGAACACTCCTGTGAAAAATTTTTTTCATCAGAGCAAGATCTCCATGCTCTTATAAATTCCCCATATGGGATCGCTTTGGTGGTGTGAACAGGGTGGCAACTATCAGCTCTTAATATAGTGTTACCACTAACTGGTTTACGGAAAATAGTGCTATGTATGCACTTCCTATCACAATCACCTAAAAGGGTGAGATCCAAAAAATCCATTTTATTGTTTGAAAATGAAAAAGTGAACCACAAATTGATGAAATTTTTATTAAGATATTGCACAAAGAGGGGTATGGTCGCCTCATCACCCCTCCATATGAGTAGGAGATCATACACATAGCGGCAGTACCACTCAATGCAGCCTGCAAAAACATTTGATTCAGAAAAAATAAAAAAGTCCTCCCACCAAGCAACAAACAAAATTGCAAGGGATGATGAGAATTGTGATCCCATCCGGGCTCCAGTTACTTGAAAATAAAATTCAGAATTAAACATAAAGAAATTATACTTTAAAAGATATGCTGTGCCTCTAATAATAAATTCCTTCAGTTAATCACTGTAGGAACTATATTTGTTTAGATGGTATGTAATTGCTGTTATAGCCTGTTCATGAGGAATATATGAGTATAAATTCATTGTCACATGACACAAAACAATTAGACTCTGACCATTCAAAAGTTTTTAGTTGATTTAACACTGAAGAACTATTCTTTAAACAGCCAGGTGAGCGGGAAAATAGGGGTTGTAGATGTCTGTCAATCTGAATACTTAAATTTTCGTTATGTGATCCTATGCTCGATATAAGCTCTGTTGCATGTATTCTGTTAGGTGTAGCTGCGAATTAACTGTGATGTCATAGAAACTCACACCTGTATAAATTACTTCTCTAGTTGTTATTTTGATACATTCTATGACTATTGGCTGATAGCCAGAAACGCATAAGAATGTGACTCTGTTTTTATCTATTTGTGGATATATCTACACATTTTTATGATGGTGTGAAATAAAGAAGAATTGTTTTTGATTATTCAGCTGTGTGATCTGACAACTTTTTTCTTCCTCTCATTGTGATTTGACGATCAGACGGAATTTTTTGTATCGCTGCTCGCAAATTCAAGGCTACCAGGCACATTGACACGGTGAGGCATTCTGTTTTTCCCTGTATTTTTTTCTGTTGATTGCCCCGTGTCATAGTTTCATGCCTAGATGTAAAAAGATCTCTAAACTGTCTCTTCCTATATTTTTTCACACAGTTGTAAGATCACCCTTGAAACTTCATTTTTCCAGGTTGAATAACTCCAAGTAATGTATGTTTTCATACTGCCATTCACCTATTTCCTTAACCCCTTCCCGACCCATGACGCCTACGTAGGTGTCATGAAAAGTCGTGCCCAAACAACCCATGATGCCCCCATAGGCATCATGCTATAAATAGCGCTCCTGCGGGTCGGGTGACAAGGGTAAATGAAAGGTCACCCGACCCGCACACAAAGGACCCTTTATGCTTCACCACAAGGGGGGTGGCTTAGCCCCCACATGGCTACGATCGCTCTGATTGGCTGTTGAAAGTGAAACACCCAATCAAAGCGATAGTAATATTTCATCAATGAAATTTGATGAAATATTACAATCCAGCCATGGCCGATGCTGCAGTAGCATCGGACATGGCTGGAGACACTAATTTAACCCCCCACAACGGCTGCCGGGGGTGATCGGCCCCCGCCACGGTCTGACAGCAGCGATGGACCGCTGCTGTCACGATCTGCACCCCTCCCCTTCCCTCCAAACCCACCCCACAGTCCGATCCCCCCTCACCCTTCCCGATACCTGTCACATCCCACTCTGGCTCCTGCTGTCCCACCGTCCCTCCTGCATGGGCGCCGCCATCTTTGAAAATGGCAGGCGCATGCGCAGTACGATTGTAATAATTCACCAATAGCATCAGCCATGTCTGGAGACAGCAATCAGACCCCTCACCCACCGACTGATGGCGCCGATCGGCTGCCGCCACCGACTGATGACAGCGATCGGACGCCACAGTCATCATCAGGTCCCCTCCCCCTTCCCTCCGCTCCCCCCAGCCTTCCGACCCCCCCACCAGCCCAAGTACCTCCTGTACCTCTGGCCATCCCGGTGTCCTGCATCATGGGCGCCGCCATCTTGGAAAATGGCAGGCGCATGCGCAGTGCGCCAGCTGCAGATTCATTCATTTATCTTGATCACTGTGAGAAACTCTCACAGTGTTCAAAATAAAAAAAGTAAATAAACCGCCCTTTATCACCTCCATAGGTAGGGACATATAATAAAATAAAGAAAATATTTTATTTTTCCATTAGGGTTAGGGCTGGAATTAGGGTTAGGGTTGGAATTAGGGTTAGGGCTGGAATTAGGGTTATGGTTGGAATTAGGGTTAGGGTTGGAATTAGGGATAGGGCTGGAATTAGGGTTAGGGTTGGAATTAGGGTTAGGGTTGGAATTATGGTTAGGTTTGGAATTAGGTTTAGAGTTGGAATTAGGGTTAGGGTTGGAATTAGGGTTGGGATTAGGGTTAGGGCTGTGATTAGGGGATGGGTTGGAATTATAGGTTAGGGGTGGGTTGGGGTTGGGATTAGGGTTAGGCTTGTAGTTAGGGTTAGAGCTGGGATTAGGGTTAGGGGTGTGTTGGGGTTAGTGTTGTGGTTAGGGTTATGATTAGGGTTGGGATTAGGGTTGGGGTGTGTTGGGGTTAGGGTTGGAGTTAGAATTGAGGGGTTTCCACTGTTTAGACACATCAGGAGGTCTCCAAATGTGACATGGCACCACCATTTATTCCAGCCAATTTTGCGTTTAAAAAGTCAAACAGTGCTCCCTCCATTCCGAGCCCCAACGTGTGCCCAAACAGTATTTTACACCCACATATGGGGTATCAGCGTACTCAGGAAAAATTGCACAACAACTTTTGGGGTCTCCTGTTACCCATGGGAAAATAAAAAATTGGGGACTAAAATAATTATTTTTGTGGAAAAAAAATGATTTTTTATTTGCATGGCTCTGCGTTATAAACTTCTGTGAAGCACTTGGGGGTTCAAAGTGCTCCCCAGACATCTAGATAAGTTCCTTGGGGGGTCTAGTTTCCAAAATGGGGTCACTTGTGGAGGGTTTCTACTGTTTAGGCACATCAGGGACTCTGCAAATGTAACATGACGCCTGCAGACCTTTCCATGAAGCCAGCATTTTAAATCGTTACTACTTCCCTTCCGAGCCCCGACCTGTGCCCAAACAGTGGTTTCCCCCCCACATATGGAGTACCAGCATACTCAGGACAAACTGGACAACAACTTTGGGGTCCAATATCTCCTGTTACCCTTGTGAAAATAAAAAATTGTGGGCTAAAAAATCATATTTTGAGGAAAAAAAAATATTTTTTATTTTCATGCCTTTGCGTTATAAACTTCTGTGAAGCACTTGGGGATTCAAATTGCTCACCACACATCTAGATTTATTCCTTGGGTGGTCTAGTTTCCAAAATGGGTTCACTTGTGGGGAGTTTCCACTGTTTAGGCGCATCAGGGGCTCTGCAAACGTTACATGACGCCCGCAGATCATTCCATCAAGTCGACATTTCAAAACAACACTAATTCCCTTCCGAGCCCCGACGTGTGCCCAAACAGTGGTCCCCCCACATATGGGGTACCAGCGTACTCAGGAGAAACTGGACAACAACTTTAGGAGTTCAATTTCTCCTGTCACCATTGTGAAAATAAAAATTAGCGGGCTAAAAATTCATTTTGTGAAGTACCTGAAGGGTTAATAATCTTCTTGAATGTAGTTTTGAGTAGCTTGAGGGGTGCAGTTTTTAGAATGGTGTCACTTTTGGGTATTTTCTGCCATATAGACCCCTCAAAGTGACTTCAAATGTGAGGTGGTCCCTAAAAAAAATGGTTTTGTAAATTTTGTTGTAAAAATGAAAAATCGCTGGTCAAGTTTTAACCCTTATAGCTTCCTAACAAAAAAAATTTTGTTTCCAAAATTGTGCTGACGTAAAGTAGACATGTGGGAAATGTTATTTATTAACTATTTTGTGCCACATAACTCTCTGGTTTAACAGAATAAAAATTAAAAATTTGAAAATAGTAAAATTGTCAAAATTTTCGCCAAATTTCCATTTTTTTCACAAATAAACGCAAAAATTATCGACATTAATTTACTACGAACATGAAGCCCAATATGTCACGAAAAAACAATCAGAATCGCTAGGATGCGTTGAAGCGTTCCTGAGTTATTACCTCATAAAGGGACACTGGTCAGAAATTCAAAAAATGGCCAGGTCATTAAGGTCAAAATAGGCCAGGTCATGAAGGGGTTAATAACATTTGTCACTGTTCTCAGCACCTGCTCTAGTTTCACTATTTCTTTCTTATACTTTGTTACCCAAAATTGTACACAGTATTCTAAGTAGTCTGACTAGTCACGTGTATAGAGGCAAAATTGTGTTATGGACATGAAAATCTATGCCTTTTTAATACATAGCATGATTATATTTATTTTGATAGCAGCTTCTTGGCACTGGCTACTAATGTTGACGATGTTGTTCTCTCATTCATGTAAGTATTTTTACGTGACAATTTTATCCAGTCTATTACCATTTAATTAATAATGTACATTTTTTTCATCACACTAAGTACATGACCAAACATTTATCCACATTAAGCTTTAATAGCTTTTTCTCAGCCCAAGCCTCCAGCTTATATAAATTTCTCTTATATAAATTCTTCTGTAATATTAAAGTATCCCCCACTGTGTTGATTACATTGCAGTCTAATATAATCTGCAAATCAAAATTTTACTCTATATGTCACCTACAAGGTCATTATTAAATTTATTAAAAAGAAGATGGCCCAATACTGACCCCTGTGCTACCCCACTGTTAACTGTGAGCAAATAAGTGTTTTACATTAATAACCACCCTCTGTTTAATATCACTCAGACAATTCTTAGCCTAAGTGCATACATATTTCCCTAGTTTCATTGCTCTTTTTTTACTTATAGGCCTATAACTTTCAGGCTTAGTTTTTGTTCCTTTTTTGAATATTGATGCCAAATTTACTATGCTTCAGCCTTGTGGTACAACCCCTGAGTTTATGACTTTTTTGAATAATAGAAATAATTCCTTCAGTTCTTGGCTTGCATGTCATCCGAGCCCGAATGTTTAATATCTTAAGTAAATGTGCTTAGGCTAAAACTACTATGAGCCACAAGGGTATTTTGCTTTTATCAATTATGATATACTGTGCCAACTATGTTTTTGTGTCAAAGTGTTAACAATTTACAGAGTAGTGTACAAATGTAAAGAAGTAAGTATAATCCCATAGCTAAATTTAAGAACTCAATATTTATTTTGTTTGCATAGTGTAAGTTTTTGCGTGACAATTGTGCATAAAAAACTTTTAATCCTATTTTGCTCATTCCACAAAATTAAAAAAAATATTTTTTAATAGCTATGCAGATATGTTGGTAATTATTCCCCTAATATGTTAGGTGGTATGCTAATAACACTTCTTCCTTCACTTAGGCCTAGGATGGAATGCAATTGCACAATTTTCCATATATGCACCTTGGGACAGTACAGTTGGATTCAGCGTAATTGCTTTGAAAGCTCTTAGGGTAAAGTTGTATGCACAAATATGGTGCAGTTTAAAAAGAAAAAAAACACCTCATAACTTTCTATAGTGTGAAATTTGATATTATGTTACACTATTGTATGCCATACATTGGAATGTATGCTATATCTCATTGTTCTCAATAATTGTAGAATTTTCAATATTATCTGATGTTAGACCTAACTATGTAAGTGTAGTAATAATTTACTATTTTAATAGAGACCCAACATCAGTTCAAAAGTATCCGGTTTTTGACAGTATTTAATTACCACTATGCTCCTCTATTTGATTCCAGGGAAAATGACTTTCTATTTAATGATCATTCTTATGGCTTTACCAAGGGAGAATGGCTCACAGGAATCTTTTGGGGTCATGTCTTTAGGCTGCTCTAGATTATTATCCTATAGACAGTGTCTCCTTTGTAAAGACCATAGAAATTAGCAATAAATAAAAAAGACCATTTGTATGGAACTGCATGGTGGATTAAAAAATGGAATACTTTGGGGAGCAGCAGGATAAAATAAGAGCAACAAATAGAACTTGTGTCTTAGTGATAGGTCCTCTTTAAAGGGAAGATGTCAGGTGGAAAATGGTATATTATCTGCAGGCAGAACTTTATTGAGCACAAGGAGCTGATCAAATTAATACATATTTTTTTAAAAAGATTTTACTAAAGCATTTACTCACTGAAATCACCATTGTTTGTGCACACATGAGTCTAAAGTTTATTATTTTCACCTGTTACATGGGTGAAGGACGTCTCATTTTGAATTTCATTGGGTCACATTGGGCAGGATAGGCTATATCCATTCCAAGGATTGTAGCAGCCTTATCCAAGAGCAATCTGGTTATTTGTTGTTGCTGGTTGCAAGGTCAGACTAGCCATCTGGCAAATCTGGAAAATGCCAGAAGGACCGGTCTGGTTGTGGGCTGCCCTGTCTGCTACTTTGTTAACTGAATCAGTGTTCTCAAAGCACCCATACTATTAAGAGTTGTGATGGAGCACAAAGTAGCTCTGTCACCTCAGCAGGCCACGGACATCATTAGAAATATTAGTCTTGTAGTAAATTTTCCTTTCCTCCATCCATGGTAATATTAGTAATATATCCCATCTGGTGCTTGGGGACAGGGACAACATGGGCCTGTGTGATTTCAAAGAGATGAATTTCAGTCCCAGTCCATACCTGGCTGGTTGACAGCAGCTGTCAAAGATAGCTCTAATCACTAATGTTTAGCCACTTTAATCTCTGACAGCAGCAATTAAGTTATTTCATTCTGCTGATATTTTTGGTCAGATATCCTTAGCATCCTAACTGTGAGGTGCTGATGAGGTACTATGGCATCTAAGGGCTTGCTAACAGTCTATGTCACTGCTATCTTACTATTTCTTTGAAGCCCAGTTCTTGGCTAGACTTCACTAGAAACAATCGTTTTCACTGTACAGTACTCAGGTATTGCAGTTTACAGTACAAAAAAATTCCAGGTTCCAATCCCTTCTGAATACTAAAAAGATATAAAATATATAAAAAAATTAAAAAACTTAAACATTTTTCTCACTTTTCCCCAATTAAAAATAAAGAAATTAAATCTAAAATTAAACATATTTGAATTTCGCCTCAATTTTGCAAAAATATGTATTCTCCAGAAAGTAGATGTTTTGCAATTCTCTCTGCGTGAATTTAGGAAGATGGTGGTTGGCAATAAAAAAACTAATATCTCACAGCTCATCTTCTGACATCGTCTGTTGCACGCTTTCCTCCATATGATCTTTGCTGGCTATAATTGCAACCACCATGCACTAAAACCCTGGGCCTTTTCTTACTAGTACTTTTTGCCATGATTAGGCCTGGGTCAACACTATGCATGTGGGTCCTAAGGTGGCAGCCACATTGTGAAGTCAGGACATGTGCTGCAACCTTACAATGTGAACCCTAGGCTGAGACTTCTGGCCAAAACTGCACATGAATATCTTGAGGATAGTCACTGCTTACCATGAAGTTGTATAGATTTCCAGTGTATAACAGAAGTAAGAAGAGGCACCATGTACTATCCTGAGGATAGTGAAAAGCATAGGTGAGCAATGCAGTGAGGATTGGTTATATTTTGGTCTACATCTTACGTTTATTACGATTTGTGGTCTTACTGGGCATATGGAAACCCTCTGTGCACTATGCTCCATGGAAATCCCACTGTACACTATTAAATCTCTTATGGAGTAAAATTCTTGGACTTATGTGCGCTGCTAGACAGAATATCAAATCCAGATCACGTAGATAAATTAACCTTTTATTTCCCAACGCGTTTCAAAGTCCATAACACTTCTTCCTCAGGGGATGACATATATATGTCATCCCCTGAGGAAGAAGTGTTATGGACTTCGAAACGCGTTGGGAAATAAAAGGTTAATTTATCTACGTGATCTGGATTTGATATTCTGTCTAGCAGTGCACATAAGTCCAAGAATTTTATTCCATAAGAGATTTACTTGGCGGTCCCTGTGTGGACCGTTGGATGTGCAGCAGGCTGACAAATTGATCCTATATTTTCAGCTCTCTCCTGGAAAGGGTGAGTATATCTCTTTATTACCTTTCAAAAGTCACCCGGATAAGACCCTATTGCGCTCTTTTTTCCTATAGTTTGAATAAGCTGTACACTATTAAAGATACATTTCTCGTTGCAGGAGAATGACAGTAGATATAAAAGCAAGTCAATTGAAAATGTGCTTATTTTCATGATATCTAGCTAATTAAGGCAATTTAATAATATAAAGATTCCCCATTATGGGTTTCAAATGGTTTGATTTGACAAAATGCTAATTGTAGAAAATTTCTTAATTTCATTTAAAACCTCAAAACTTTCAATTGAAGCTACCATTTTATTCACTTATCATGACTGCTTTAGCTCTAAGAAATCTTTGTTTACTTAGCTATAATATAACCTGTCTTGATAGATACAATGCTGCAAAGTGAATGGGAAAGTTGCAAACAACCTTGAGGCTATCACAAAATTTTTTTTTGCAATGTCTACAAGTTCATTGTGCTTTTTTTGCCAAAGGGCAATATTGATCATCTTCCAATAACAGTTGTTCAACAATTTTAGCTGCACATGCAGAAAACCAAATGTTGAATAGAGATAAATGAATTGATCCGAGGAGGATTGATTCCATGTTCACTTTCCTGAAATTTGTGTTTTCATGTGAATTCAAACATTTGCAGATTTGATTCGTAGATCACAAACGAAAACCTTGCCAGGTGTCTTCTTTCACAGCTGATGATTCAGAGAGCATACAAATGTAATTTTATTTTGCTGCGTGTTTGTCACTAAAATGCTTTCAGCTATGACATCTTATGGATTATCATACCTTGTACAGTAGTGATCAGTATCAAGGTCATCAGAAATCAGCAGTTCCTAATGAAGCACAGTTTGTACAGTAGAGTCATTTTCTATCTCCAGAGTCACTGGGTAAAGCTTTTCTGTAGAGTGTAAGCTCTTATGGTAAATTGAGTCCTCTCTCTCCTGTAAAGTATAATATCTTTTGGCCAGCTAAGTCGTCTCTCTCTCACCTATAAAATGTAAGGTCTTAGGAAAAGCTAGGTCTTCTATCATCTGTAGAGTGTAATCTTTTATCGTTAGCTGCGTCTTCTTTTTCTCACCTATGAAATATAATCTGTTATAATTATTATGGTCCTCTTACTTCTCTGCCCTATGTGTTTCTTCCAAGCAATTACAAGCTTTCCAGAATTGAAATGTCTGAAAATGTATTTGCCACAAATTGAAATTTTTGGGAAAATTATGTGACAATGACAAATTTGAATTACAAATTACTCTCTTTTCACTAATGGTGAACATGGAACCTGTAACGCTCGCACCCTGACTGGTTGGCATGAGCATGGGGGATGTGGCCCCACTGGTCCACAAACCAGATTACCCTGGAAGAGGCATAAATAAGCAGCTACCATGGTGTTCACTGGAACCTCTGATGGTGAGGTCAAGCTTGTGCGGCAGATAGCTGCCAGGTGCCACTCCAGGGTAGTGTCTGGTTGTGGCTGCTAATCCCACTGAGGGACTGGATATTGTGAGCAGGTGTGGGGTAGTGCTAACTGACATGACGGGTACTCAAGCAGGCATGGCTTGAGACACTGGCAGACAGGTGGGCACGGCTGAATCACTGGCAGACAGGTGGGCACGGCTGAGGCACTGGCAGGCAGGTGGGCATGGCTGAAGCACTGGCAGGCAGGTGGGCATAGATGAGGCACTGGCAGGCAGGTGGGCTCGGCTGAGACACTGGCAGGCAGGCACTGACTTGGTAGTGACAGGACAGAGACATGGACTAGGATGAGTAGGATATGTGAACAGGTAAGAGCTGTGCACACTGGAGGTGCAGGAACTAGTTGGGGAAGGACGGAACATAGACAGAATAGACAGATATAAATGGTGTGAGGGAAGAGGTAGAGAACTGTTCACACAGAAAATGCAGGAACTGGTTCAGGAAGGATGGGAACAAAGACAGGTATGAAGGGTATGAGGAAACAGGTAGAGAGCTGTTCATACAGAAGATGCAGGACCTGGTTTAGGAATCAGTACAGATGGGTAGGACAATGATCTACAGGATACGGAATGGAAACAGAGCAGAACCGCTGGATTGCGGAGCTGAGAAGAACTGCAAGGAACGGAGCAGGGTAGAACCACAAGGAGAGGTGAAGGATAGAACTGCAAGGCTGCGGAGAGGAGCTGCAGTTCGCAGCAAGAGGTTCTGCAGCAGCAGGTGCCACGGAAAAGGAGAGCAGAGCGGTACTGCAGGTATGCAGAGAGAAACTGCAGACTGGGATAGATCAGACACAGGTAAAGGACAGAGTTCAGACTTGGCAACGTACAGAGAAAGGCACAGAGACAGGGATAACATGGACACAGGTATAGGACAGAGTTCAGACAAGGCAAGGTACGAGTCAGTGCACTGGAACAAGGACACAGACCAAGATATTCTGCCTCCTGGTGGGTGGAATGAGAAATGCACAAGGCACAGACACAGAGATACAGAGACCAGGATATTCAGACTCCTGGTGGGTGGAAAACATGACACAAAGCACACAGAAACAGATCTGGGTAAGATGCCCCCAGAGCAGGCAGAGACAGGACAGGACCTGGCAACTCAGCTGCAAGACACTGACTGAGTAAAGGCATTGCTCAGGCAGCTTCCACCAGGTGGAGCTGCCCTAAATACTATAGGACTCTTGGTAATTGGTAGGGAAAACCATAGGCAGGTGCACACTGATTCTGTAAGAACCAGAGAGTGCTGGCACATCCCCCCTATGCACACAACCAGGAAGTATGCAGAGAGCAGGCAGGAGGCAAGAGGCATACAGCATGAAGCCTGCAGCAGACAGAACACACAGCATGGCCCGAAGTAGTGAGTAGGGTAGGTGGGGGATGGGAGGCCATGCAGTAATGCTGGCAGGGTGGTTACAGAACCCTAGCCTAAATCATCAACTCAATTTGAATTAAATATTACTCCTACTATTATCCTCTTAATGACCACCAATACGTCTTTTTACTGACCTGAGATATAAGACAATTGTATCCCCATACAGGTGACAATCCTGTAGCTGTCGACTGTATACTATAGCTGACAACTTGCTGCATCAGCCATGATCAGTGTTTGCACCATCCATATCTGAATAACCCCTTAGATGCTGCTGTCAATAGTGACTACATCATATAAATGGTAAACAGAGTTTGGGGACTTCCTCTTTATCCCTCAGATCATGATTGTGTGTCACTGGAATTTGTGGAAGCAATCCAGAGTTATTACCACATAAAGTGGAACTGGTAAGATTTAAAAAATTTGTCTGTTACTAAGGGGTTAAAGGCGTTTTCCTATCCCAAGATCCTAGCCAAGTAGTAGGTGTAATAATAATAATATTAGCAAATACCTCCAATTAGAAATTTAGTATGGTTTTCCGGATTCTTTATATCTCTTTCCTTATGTGCAGGCATTGCAGGAACTTAGGTATCCATGGTTATGGCTACTAACAACTATAACTCACTGTCACTATATCAATGGTCGTAACCATGGATACCTAAGGTCCTGCAATGGCTGCATATGAGGAATGAGACATAGCAAATAGAAAAACTATACATTTCTAATTGAAGGTATTTGCAAACATTGTTATTAATACACCTTCCACATATTGGCATAGGATCTAGGAGATGGGAATACCCCTTTAATACCCCTTTAATTTTCCTTCTTTGGTCATTTAACATATGGTGAAGGTGGCTATAAGTTAATGGGTGGCTATCTTGTAGAATGATGTTAAGGCGCAGATTGGTTATTTGATTTAATCAAAAATTTCAGAGTATCATTTTCAGTTAAATCTTATTTCCTGAGTTAGCATCTATGTAGCAATAACAGTCATACTTTTACGACTGTTCACTTCATTTAAAATAAGTAATATTTATGCTGATGATAAAGTAAAATTGTGCTTTATAACAATCTGATAATCTGATTAACATGGATAATGATCTGTTATGAAGATATCCCATCTCTTTCCTTGGGATAGCTGATGTAATGCTGTCTCTTGTAGAAATTTATCAGAACCTATATTTCACTTTTAGGAGGCCTTATTAAGAAATTGTGTAAATCCAATATCTAGTAATAATTACTTTATTCCACTGCTGTACTATTGAAAACCTTCAACTTACAAATTACAGTTTTTTCTTTTTGTTGCTTTTTAGCTTGACAAATTGATTGGAACTAGAATAATGTAGTAACAGAGTAGCAAATAATTTACCATAATAGGCCAAACATACCATATAAATTTCTTCAACTAACAAATGTTTTGGCCAACACAAATATTTCTAAAATTATGATGAATCAAAATGATTGCTGGTGGGAATTTTGCCAGTCTTTCATCATATCTGTTATGTCTAGTTTAAAGGAGAATTCACAATCTGTCAGATGCTGTGGTAAGAGGTAGCAGGGATTACAGAAAAAGTAGAGCGAGCTGTGCTCTGTAATTTTCGCTTAGCTGCCTTCATAATCTTGACCACCTCAACTCACATATCATCCATTAAAAGCTGATTTGGAAACACCTTTTAAATTATATTGTATCTAAAGATATTTTAAACAGAAGTTAAATTTATGTGCAAAATTATTCAAAAAATATAGAAAATCTTGAGCCACAGGAAAAAAGTAAGACATCAAAATAATGGTTGCAACCAATTAATTCATTAAACTAAAAAATGAATGTAGATAAAAACAAAAATAGAATAATAAATTGAAAAAAAGATAATAGTAATATTAATATTAGTAATGATTATTAATAGTTTTATTATCACTATCATCATTGTAACTATAACAATCATTATAATACAGGCCAAAATATGCAACATTCTATCCTAATTTTAGGTATATAAGAATTCGAAGCTCCTGGCTTGTCTGTCAATTGAGAACTCATTATTTTCTAAAGCAGAATTGCAGCGACTGTGCTTTGCCACAGATCCAAAATGATATATTGTACCGTAGTGAAGGAACATCTACATTTAATGATTGTAAAAGTCTATCTGTCCCTGGGGTAGTTAAAAGTACAAACAAGTTGCTGGTACATTCAACCAGAAAGTCAAACCAATTAAAGTGTTGAAAAAAAAAAATACAGCTGCTTCTGAAAAGTTATGTGTAGGTAGTGGCAATGGTACAGAAAGAGTACATGAAAGACGATACAAGAAGGATATATAAAAAAAAATACAATTAATAATTTTCCCAAAATACTTAGACATAGATAATTATTTAAACTCTTGATTAATTGAAGATCTTTTCAGATTAGCCAGATATTGATTAGTATATATGTGTTACTTTTTATGCCATAATATCAAGAAAATTATAAACCATAGAACATCTATCTCTACAAGAAAATGAAAATATCCTTCGGCATTTGGCACTGAGATATTAGCAGCAAATCCTTTGAGTTGCAGACAAAGCCTCCATGGATTGGACATGTTTTTGCTGCACATTCTGCAGATAACAAACAAGTATAGGTTCTCTTATTTAAGTGGAGAAAAGAAAAGAAATCCAAAGTTTGTAAAAAAAAGAATAATGGTGCAATTTTCAAAGACCCATAGCCATAGCATTTCCTGTTTTTCTGGATATAAGGCTGGATAGGGCTCATTTTATTTGCACACCGAGCTGATGATTTTATTCTTACCATTTTTAGGTACAATAGATATGATGTTTTGATCGCCTGTTATTGTGTTCTATTGCATTGACCAAAGAAACCTAATTCTGGTGTTTTGATTTTTCCATTATGTTGTTTATTGATTGGATTAATTATTTTAATATTTTGATAGAGCGGGCACTTCTAAACACTGCAATACTAAATTTGTGTATTTTTTAATTGTTTTATTTTGAATGGATCAAAAGGAGGGTGATTTGAACTTTCGTATTTTTTCCTTTTTTTATATGATTAAAAACGTTTTTTACTTTTTACATACTTCAATAGTCTCCTTAGGTTAGAAGACACGAACCTGCAACTGTCTGATCACTTCTGTTACACGTAGCAGGGCTTTAGTTCTGCTATGTGTAGCAGAAGTCATCTGCTATGAAAGCTGGCCATGGGGCAGTTCTCTTAGCAGATCAGCAATGACAACAATGGTGGTCTCCTGCAGACACCCGTTTGTCATGCCAACCCATCAGCACCCCACAATCATGTGATGGGCGTGCTGATGGGTGGGGTTAGTAACATGCTCCCAATTTGATAATGTTAAATGCTACTGTCAGAGATTGACAGCGACATTCAACATATTAAAAGTTGCAAATAGATCACATTTCCACTCTTGGCTGTTAGGCGCCCATGATATCTGATCAGATCAGCAGTCATGTGCCTGAAAACATGCGGGCTCAGCATCGGAGGGGAAAGCAACCTATGATGTATATATATGAATGGGTAAAACAGCTGTAAATAGTCATACTTCTGCTAAAATTTCCTATAGAACTCCATTAATATTAGTTTAACCCCTTAGATGCTGCAGTCACTGGTGATTGTAGGCTTTCTAATAGCTATTGCACACTTTTTCTAAAAGTCACAAGGCCCAACTCACACATTTTTATTTTGCAGTCCAATTATATGAGGTTTATTTTAACCCCTTCCCGACCTGTGACACAGCGTATGCGTCATGAAAGTCGGTGCCAATCCGACCCATGACGCATACCCTGTGTCATGAATTCAAAGCCCCCTGCGGGTCGGGTGTCCGGGTCAATGAAAGGTAACCTGACCCGCAGATACAGGGGGCTTTGTAATTCACCACAGGGGGCGTGGCTTCGCCCCCACGTGGCTACGATCGCTCTGATTGGCTGTTTCACTTTTAACAGCCAATCAGAGCGATAGTAATATTTCATCAAAGAAAATTGATGAAATATTACAATCCAGCAATGGCCGATGCTGCAGTAGCATCAGACATGGCTGGAGACACCGATTTGACCCCCCCCATCGGCGATCGCCCCCCGCCACTGAATAACAGCGGCGATCTGCCGCCGCTGTCATCATCTGCCCCCCATCCCATTCCCTCCGCTCCCCGCCAGCTTCCGATAACCTCCTCACCCCCTCTCACCCCCCCCCGGCACCTTCTAAGTCCCCCCTGTCACTCCCGGTGTCCGGCGGGTCCAGTTCATGGGCGCCGCCATCTTGGAAAATGGCGGGCGCATGCGCAGTGCGCCCGCCCGAATCTGCTGGCTGCAGATTCCATTATTTCATTTTGATCACTCTCACAGTGATCAAAATGAAATAAAAAGTAAATGAACCCCCCGATTATCACCCCCATAGGTAGGCATAACTAATAAAATAAAGAAAATATTTTTATTTTTATTTTTCCATTAGGGTTAGGGTTGGAAAGAGGGTTAGGGTTAGGGTTGGAAAGAGGGTTAGGGTTACAGTTGGAAAGAGGGTTAGGATTGGAAAGAGGGTTAGGGTTGGAAATAGGGTTAGGGTTGGAATTAGGGTTAGGGTTGGAATTAGGGTTAGGGTGGAATTAGGGTTGGAATTAGGGTTACGGTTGGAATTAGGGTCAGAATTAGGGTTAGGGTTGGAATTAGGGTTAGAATTAGGGTTAGGCTTGTGGTTAGGGTTATGGTTAGGATTAGGGTTAGGGGTGTGTTGGGGTTAGGGTTATGGTTAGGGTTGGGATTAGGGTTAGGGATGTGTTGGGGTTAGGGCTGTGGTTAGGGGTGTGTTGGGGTTAGGGTTGAAGTTAGAATTGAGGGGTTTCCACTGTTTAGGCACATCAGGGGGTCTCCAAACGCGATATGGTGCAACCATTGATTCCAGCCAATTTTGCGTTCAAAAAGTCAAACGGTGCTCCCTCCCTTCCAAGCCCCGACGTGTGCCCAAACAGTGGTTTACCCCCACATATGGGGTATCAGCGTACTCAGGAAAAATTGCACAACAACTTTTGGGGACTAATTTCTCCTGTTACCCTTGGGAAAATAAAAAATTAGGGGCTAAAAAATGATTTTTGTGGAAAAAAAATGATTTTTTCATTTTCACATCTCTGCATTATAAACTTCTGTGAAGCACTTGGGGGTTGAAAGTGCTCACAACACGTCTACATAAGTTCCTTGGGGGGTCTAGTTTCCAAAATGGGATCACTTGTGGGGGGTTTCCACTGTTTAGGCACATCAGGGGCTTTGCAAACGTAATGACAACCGCAGACTATTCAATCAAAGTCTGCATTTCAAAGCGTCACTACTTCCATTCCGAGCCCTGACGTGTGCCCAAACAATGGTTCCCCCACACATATTGGGTATCAGCGTACTCAGGACAAACTGGACAACAACTTTTGGGTTCCAATTTCTTCTGTTACCCTTGTGAAAATAAAAAATTGCGAGCTAAAAATTCATTTTTTGAGGAAAAAAAGATTTTTTATTTTCATGGCTCTGCGTTACAATCTTCTGTGAAGCACTTCGGGGTTCAAGGTGCTCACCACACATCTAGGCAAGTTCCTTATGGGGTCTAGTTTCCAAAATGGAGTCACTTGTGGGGGGTTCCATAGTTTAGGTACATCAAGAGCTCTGCAAATGTAACATGATGCCCGCAGACCATTCCATCAAAGTCTGCATACCAAAACGTCACTACTTCCCTTCCGAGCCCTGACGTGTGCCCATACAGTTGTCATCCCCCACATATGGGGTATCAGCGCTCTCAGGACAAACTGGACAACAACTTTTGGGGTCAAATTTATCCTGTTACCCTTGTGAAAAAAAAAATTGCGGGCTAAAAATCATTTTTTTAGGGAAAAAAAATATTTTTTTATTTTCACGGCTCTGCGTTATAAACTTCTGCACACATCTAGATTAGTTCCTTGGGGGGTCTAGTTTCCAAAATGAGGTCACATGTGGGGGGTTTCTACTGTTTAGGCACAAAGGGGCTCTGCAAATGTAACAAGACGCCCGCCGACCATGCCATCAAAGTCAACATTTCAAAATGTCACTACTTCCCTTCCGAGCCCCGACGTGTGCCCAGACAGTGGTTCCCCCCACATATGGGGTACCAGCGTACTCAGGACAAACTGGAAAACAACTTTTGGGGTCCAATTTATCCTGGCACCCTTGTGAAAATAAAAAATTGCAGACTAAAAATTTTTTTTTTTAGGAAAAAAAAAAAGATTTTTTATTTTCACTGCTCTGCATTATAAACTTCTGTGAATCATCTGGGGGTTCAAAGTGCTCACTATGCATCTCAATAAGTTCCTTAGGGAGTCTAGTTTCCAAAATGTGGTCATTTGTGGGGGAACTCCAAAGTTTAGGCACACAGGGGATCTCCAAGCACGACTAGGTGTCCGCTAACGATTGGAGCTAATTTTCATTTCAAAAAGTCAAATGGTGCTCATTCCCTTCTGCGCCCTGCCGTGCGCCCAAATAGTGTCCCCCCACATATGGGGTACCAGCGTACTCAGGACAATCTGGACAACAACTTTTGTGGTCCAATTTCTCCTGTTACCCTTGTGAAAATAAAAAATAGCGTGCTAAAAAAATCATTTTTGAGGAAAAAAATGATTTTTTATTTTCACTGCTCTACGTTATAAACTTTTGTGAAGCACTTGGGGGTTGAAAGTGCTCACTACACATCTAGATAAGTTCCTTAAGGGGTCTAGTTTCCAAAATGGTGTCACTTGTGGGGGAGCTCCAATGTTTAGGCACACAGGGGCTCTCCAAACGTGACATGGTGTCCGATAACGATTGGAGCTAATTTTCCATTCAAAAAGTCAAATGGTGCTCCTTCCCTTCCGGGCCCTGCCGTGCACCCAAACAGTGGTTTATGACCACATATGAGGTATTGGTGTGCTCAGGAGAAATTGCCCAACAAATTTTATGATCCATTTTATCCTGTTGCCCATGTGAAAATGAAAAAACTGAGGCTAAAAGATAATTTTTGTGAAAAAAAGTACTTCTTTTTCTTACGGATCAATTTGAGAAGCACCTGGGGGTTCAAAGTGATCACTATGCATCTAAATAAGTTCCTTGAAGGGTCTAGTTTCCAAAATAGGGTCACTGTGGGGGAGCTCAAGTGTTTAGGCACACAGCGACTCTCCAAACGCAACATGGCAAGTGCTAAATATTCCAGCATATTTTCCATTCAAAAAGTCAAATGGTGCTCCTTCCCTTCTGAGCCCTGCCGTGCGCCCAAACAGTGGTTTATGACCACATATGAGGTATCAGTGTACTCAGGGGAAATTTCCCAACAAATTTTAGGATCCGTTTTATCCTGTTGCCCATGTGAAAATGAAAAAATTGATGCAGAAAGAAAATTTGTGTTGGAAAAATTAAAATGTCCATTTTTTTCTTCCACATTGCTTTAGCTGCTGTGAAACACCTGAAGGGTTAATAATCTTCTTGAATGTGGTTTTGAGTAGCTTGACGGGTTCAGTTTTTAGAATGGTGTCACTTTTGGGTATTTTCTGCCATATAGACCCCTCAAAGTGACTTCAAATGTGAGGTGGTCCCTATGAAAATGGTTTTGTAAATTTTGTTGTAAAAATGAGAAATCACTGGTCAATTTTAACCCTTATAACTTCCTAACAAAAAAATATTTTGCTTCCAAAATTGTACTGATGTAAAGTAGACATGTGGGAAATGTTATTTAGTAACTATTTTGTGTCATATAACTCTCTAGTTTAACAGAATAAAAATTCAAAATTTGAAAATTGCAAAATTTTCAAAATTTTCACCAAATTTCTGATTTTTTCACAAATAAACGCAAAAATTATCGACCTAAATTTACCACTAACATGAAGCCCAATATGTCACAAAAATATAGTCTCAGAATCGCTAGGATGCGTTGAAGCGTTCCAGAGTTATTACCTCATAAAGGGACACTGGTCAGAATTGCAAAAAATGGCCAGGTCATTAAGGTCAAAATAGGCTGGGTCATGAAAGGGTTAAAACTACAGGTGCGTCTTACAAAATAAAAATATCAAAAAGTTAATTTATTTAAGTTCTTCAATAAAAAAGTGAAACTCAAATTATACAGAGTCATTACAAACAGAGTGGTCTATTTCAAGGGTTTATTTTTGTTAATGTTGATGATTTTGGCTTACAGCAAATAAAAACCCCAAAGTCATTATCTCAGTAAATTAGAATAATTAACAAAAATATTTGCAAAGGCTTCATAAGCATTTAAAAAGTTTCCTTAATCTCTTTCAGTAGGCTCCACAATCATGGGGAAGACTGCTGACTTCACAGATGTCAAGTATGCAGTCATTGACATACTCCACAAGGAGGGTAGGCCACAAAAGTTCATTGCTAAAGAAGTTGGCTGTTCAAAGAGTGCTGTATCCAAGCATATTAATTAGTTGAGCGAAATGGGTCGGCCAAATTCAGAAGTCGCCGACTTTGGCTAAAGTCGGATTTCGCCGATCGAAACCCGACCATAGCATGAGGTCGGCCGTGAGGTTGCCGACTTGAACGCCAAAGTCGCGTTTCCCACAATGCTTCCAGCGCCTTTTCTCAGCCAATCATCAAGGACACACACTGTGGGCAACGCGATTACATAGCAGCGGCCCCCACCATCTTAGAGAAGGGCATTCAAGTGACTGGCTGGCTTTGTGTGGCGTCACAGAGGCAATAAAAGGCCGTGACCACCGACCGCCATCTTACTTCTGCCGATCCTAGCATAGGGAGAGGTTGCTGCTGCTCGTTCTCAATAGGGAGAGTGTTTAGTCAGGAAAAAAAAGTGCTTCTGCTGATAGTGATTTTCACTGTACAACACAAGTATAGTGTGCAGCGACAGGGGAGGCTATATTTGTGTGCAGCAGCTCTGTTGGTGATTAGGCTGCCTTATAAGGCTCCCTGATAGTTTCATTGCTGTTTGCACACTGCTGTGCTGAGTGCTTTTTTTTAAAGCAAAAATACTTTTATTCCTTTTCTCTGCACAGTTAGCAAGCGTTCATTTTTTGACACTTTTGTGTGCAGCAGCACTGGTGGTTATTAGACTGCCTTATAAGGCTACCTGATAGCTGCACTGCTGTGTGCACACTGCCATGCAGACTGCTTTTTCAAAGTAAAAATACTTTTATTCCTTTTTTCCTGCACAGCAGTTACTGAGCGTAAATTTTTGCACACAACGTATAGAGGTGTACGCTCCTCACACACTACTGTGTACCGGCTGGTATCACGGACAAATGCATGCTATATGTATGTGACTCTGTAAAAAAATACACAGAGATTAAGATTTTTCCATACATACACCATATAGAGGTGTCTGATTCTCAAACAGTATCGGATATCTGGTGTTTTTATTACTGTCACATCTACACAGAGTCAGCGTGTGTGTGTGACATTCCATAAATACATATATGGACATTTCCATTTCTCCATACAACGTCTTGAGCTGTCCGATTCTCAAACAGTATTGTATATCTGCTGTTCTTATTACGGTCACATCTACACAGAGTTAGCGTGTGTCTGTGAGACTCTGTAAATACATATACGGACATTTCCATTTCTCCATACACCGTATTGAGCTATCCAATTCTCCAACAGTATCGGATATCAAGTGTTCTTATTACGGTCACATCTACACAGAGTCAGCGTGTGTGTGACATTCCGTAAATACATATACGGACATTTCCATTTCTCCATACACCATATTGAGCTGTCCGATTCTCAAACAGTATTGTGTATCTACTGTTCTTATTACGGTCACATCTAGACAGAGTCAGTGTGTGTGTGTGTGTGTGTGTGACACTCCATAAATACATATACGGACATTTCCATTTCTCCATACACCGTATTGAGCTGTCCGATTCTCAAACAGTATTGTATATCTGCTGTTCTTATTACGGTCACATCTACACAGAGTCAGCGTGTGTCTGTGAGACTCCGTAAATACATATACGGACATTTCCATTTCTCCATACACCGTATTGAGCTGTCCGATTCTCAAACAGTATCGGATATCTGGTGTTCTTATTACGGCCACATCTACACAGAGTCAGGGTGTGTCTGTGAGACTCCGTAAATAAATATATGGACATTTCCATTTCTCCATACACCGTATTGAGCTGTCCGATTCTCAAACAGTATCGTATATCTGGTGTTCTTATTGCGGTCACATCTACACAGAGTCAGTGTGTGTGTGACACTCCATAAATACATATACGGACACTTCCATTTCTCCATACACCGTCTTGAGCTGTCCGATTCTCAAACAGTATTGTATATCTGCTGTTCTTATTATGATCACATCTGC
Organism: Dendrobates tinctorius; assembly: GCF_039654945.1. Lineage (NCBI taxonomy): Eukaryota > Metazoa > Chordata > Amphibia > Anura > Dendrobatidae > Dendrobates > Dendrobates tinctorius. Next base: position 18,818,848 of record NW_027361692.1, read on the forward strand.
ACAGAGTCAGTGTGTGTCTGTGAGACTCCGTAAATACATATACGGACATTTCCATTTCTCCGTACACCGTATTGAGCTGTCCGATTCTCAAACAGTATCGGATATCTGGTGTTCTTATTACGGTCACATCTACACAGAGTCAGCGTGTGTCTATGAGACTCTGTAAATACATATACGGAGATTGACAGTTTCACCAACAATGTATACAGCTGTACTCTCCTGATACAGTACAGTATATCTGCTTGTTGGATTACGGTGAAATACATACTGGGTGAGCGTCTGTGACTCACAAAATATATACAGAGATTTCACTTTTTACATACACCTTACACAGCTGTACGCTCCTCATACAGTACCATTTCTCTGCTGGTATTTTTGGTACATTTTCCCAAACATGAGGAAGTATGGTGGAAGAGGCTACGGATGTGGGTGTGAAGGCCAGCTAGTACTGGTGGTGGTGGTGGTACATCTGCTGGTAGTGCCAAAAGCACAATAGCAGCTAAGGCAGGAGGTGTGGAGCCTGCATCATCGTCTGGCACAAGAATGCCTTTACGGCTCCCTTTTCTGGGAGTAGGTAAACTGCTTTTAAAGCCAGAGCATCAGGAACTGGTTTTGCCTTACTTTCCCGAAACAGCCTCCAGCTCTATCGCCTCCTTTTCTGAAGTTTAAAAAAATGCAAGCACTGAGTCTTCAGTGCAGGCTTCATGTCAGGAACCACCCCTGTCCTTGTCTTCTTCACCCCCACCAAAAGTGAAGGATGCAGCAGCCCACACTTCAGATTACTCCATGGAGCTCTTTTCACATGCCATGCCTGTGTTATCAAGTGAAATCCTGAATTCCCCAGTCCAACATGAATCAGAGATGGAGTGCACAGCCACTGCTAGATGATTCTGCTGGTACATTCACCCACAGCACTACATTCTCCTCACACTCACAGAGCCAGAATATGACACTGATGAAACTCAGGTGCCCCTTCTCGCATACTATACCACCTTACACGGTGACACAGAGGAAGGTGCAAATGAAAGTGCTGGTTCCCTGAGAAAGGGGGGCGGTTCTATTCATGGGCGACGGCAGTGGCACAGGTCCCCTCATAGTACGCAAAAGTGTCTCTGCCGGTGGGAGGGTCCACTCGCCGTCAGACATACCGTCGTACTATGAGGGGCCCTGTGCCAGTACGAGTGGGCCCCCCATGCTTGCTCAGGGCCACAGCACTTGCAATATTTACCTCTCCCTGCTCCACCACCGTGACATCTTCCGCCTTTCCTGACAGTGACATTCAGGTTAGAGAGCGTGATGACATCACGTCTGTATGTCCTCTACCGAAACAGTAGAAGTGCAGAGAGCTTAAAAATGGCAATGCTGAGGAGTCCAGAGTAGAGCAGTGCCCAGCGAGGAGAGGTATTTAATTTTTTTAAATGTTGGCAGCATTTTTTGGGGAGCAATATACACTGGAGTATGATATATGGGGCCCATCATACACTGGAGCATCATCCATTTGGCCTATCATATACTGGAGCATTCCAAAGGGAGGACATCAGACACTGGAGCAGCATTTACGGGGCCCATTGTACACTGGAGCATTAGAAATGGGGCCCATTATATATGGAGTATTATTTGGGCCCATAACACACTGGAGCGAAATCCATGGGGACCAACATATACTGGAGCATTCCAAATGGGGGACATCAGACACTGGAGCAGCATTTACGGGGCACATTATACACTGGAGCATTAGAAATGGGCCCATTATATATGGAGCATTATTTGGGCCCATAACACACTGGAGCATCGTCCATGGGGACCAACATATACTGGAGCATTCCAAATGGGGGACATCAGACACTGGAGCAGCATTTATGGGGCACATTATACACTGGAGCATTAGAAATGGGCTCATTATATATGGAGCATCATTTGGGCCCATAACACACTGGAGCATCGTCCATGGGGACCAACATATACTGGAGCATTCCAAATGGGGGACATCAGACACTGGAGCAGCATTTACGGGGCACATTATAGACTGGAGCATTAGAAATGGGCCCATTATATATGGAGCATTATTTGGGCCCATAAGACAGTGGAGCATCATCCATGGGGACCAACATATACTGTAGCATTATGTGGAGCTCATCATATACTGTATGGAACAATATATGGGACCAATTATTCTGTATGGAGAAATATATGGGGCTCATTATTCTGTATGGCGCACTAGGTGGTGGCCATATTACTGTATGGAATAATATACTGTCCATTTTTTGAGTTATTGTAGAATTTAAAATAGATATCAGTCATGTCATGTAAGCAGTGAAGTATGTTTCATTGTACTATACCTATATTTCTGTGCCGTATCAGAGCATTATGAATTGTGGTATGTGTTAAAAGGGCGCACTGTGACTCTTTGGCCCAGGACACATGAAAACCTGGTGCCAGCCCTACCCCCACAACGTTAGCCAAATAACCCCCAGTTTTCAATGCGTAACTATTATTATAAAGTAAATTAAGGTTGACAAGCTTAAGTAATAAGAATTGATGTCGTTGGCATTGAAGTGGGCACTGTAGATGTGTTTACTGTCCTCCACTCCCTGCCAACTTTGCTTCCCCATTGACTTGCATTGGGTTTCGTGTTTCAGTCGGACCCCGACTTTTCCCTATAGTCGGCCGATTTCGTTCAACCCAACTTTTAAGAAAGTTGGGTTTCATGAAACCCGACTCGACCTGAAAAAAGACAAAGTCGCTTATCTCTAATATTAATGGAAAGTTGAGTGGAAGGAAAAAGTGTGATAGAAAAAGGTGCATAAGCAACCAGGAAAACTGCAGCCTTGAAAGGATTGATAAGAAAAGGCCATTCAAAAATTTGGGGGAGAATCACAAGGAGTGGCCTGCTGCTGGAGTCACTGCTTGAAGTGCCACCACACACAGACGTATCCAGGACATGGGCTTCAAATGTTGCAATCCTTGTGTCAAGCCTCTCATGACCAATAGACAACGCCTGATGTGTCTTATCTGGGCCAAGGAGACAAAGAAATGGACTGTTGCTCAGTGGTCCAAGGTGTAGTTTTCAGATGAAAGTAAATTTTGCCTTTCATTTGGAATTCAAGGTCTCAGAGTCTGGAGGAAGAGTGTAGAAGCACACAATGCTTGAAGTCTAGTGTGAAGTTTCCACAATCAGTGATGGTTTTGGGAGCCAAGTCATCTGCTGGTATAGGTCCACCATGTTTTATCATGACCAAAGTCAGCGCAGCCGTATAACAGGAAATTTTAGAGCACTTCATGCTTCCATCTGCTGACAAGTTTTTTGGAGATGGAAATTTCATTCTCCAGCAGGACTTTGCACCTGTCCACACTACCAAAAGTACCAATACCTGGTTTAAAAACAACAGTATCACTGTGCTTGATTGGCCAGCAAACTCACCTGACCTTAACAAAGAGGAAGAATGACACCAGACCCAACAATGCAGACGAGCTGAAGGCTGCTAGCAAAGCCATCTGGGCTTCCATAACATCTCAGCAGTGCCAAAAGCTGATCGCCTCCATGCCACATCGCATTGATGCAGTAATTGATGCAAAATTAGCCCCAAATAAGTATTAAGTGCATACATTTCAGCAGGCCAACATTTCGGATTTTAAAATCATTTTTCAAGCTGGTGTTATAAAATATTCTAATTTACTGAGATATTGACTTTTGGGGTTTCATAATCGTCAACATTAACAGAAATAAACACTTGAAATAGATCACGCTGTTTGTAATGACTATATACTGTATAATATATGAGTTTCACTTTTTGTATTGAAGAACTTAAATAAATTAACTTTTTGATGATATTCTAATTTTGAGATGCATCTGTACATACAAATAATGTTAAAAAGTAAATTAGATAACTTGCTCAAATAGATGCCCTTTTTCAGGTAGGTATATCTATTAAAATATGTTTTCTTGTTAAATTAAGTTATTACATATCCATATCACCAAACCATGAAAATTTGTTAATTGATGTGACTCCAAAAGATGGGACCTGCAACAATCAGCAGAATGGAGAATTTTTATCCCTACCAGAATGATTCTGCAGTGCACATGTTTCATTGCCGCTCTTTTAATTTTCTATTGGATTGCACTCAGCTTCTGCCAGCAACCCCACATTATCTTCTAATAGGAATAAATGTTCCACTCTGGAAATATAAGTTCCTTGATATGACAATCCCAGTAGTCCTGTACGTAGCTGAATTAGCTTAACATACTGACGTATTCTGTGTGGTACAAAACTAGACAACTCCTATATACATCAATAAGAAAAAATAAAATCATTCAATATTTTTAATTTAAGGTCAATTGTGGATTTCAATGGAAACGTCTTCTACTACATGTTAATTTAGCTCATATTAATGCTTATCGTTTTGTGAGTGGATATTATTTTTAGAATAAATAGATATTTTTTAATATTACTTGTCAATAGGAGAAAATAAAGGTACAAATCTAATTTTTGTAAAAAAAGTTTGATTTTGAGGAACTAATTAGAGATGAGTGAATCTTATGATATTCAAATTCCCTATCTATCATTTAACTCATTTCAAGCTCTTTAAAGCAAACACACCCTTATTAATATCAAAGTTACACTTAAATATGTGGCTATAGGTAAACAAATGGCAACTGTTCTTCACTTCTGTGTTCTCACTCATTACATGCTATGTTTATTCAGTACTTTAAGGCTTTTTCTCCTTATCTCTATTGCTAAGCTGTAAATTGTAAGCTCTGATTCCTCTCATTGTCCAGACTCACCTCAAAATGGCTGCTGCTATTCTATGTGATGTAATAGATGCAGGGCAGTATTGGTAAGCTTGCCAATTGTGCCTGAGATCATGATAGCATTTTGTGGCTGATACAATCCTGTTCATTGTGTAAAATTGTGTTAGGCAGTTTTGGTGTAAAGTTTGAATGAAATTGCAAATTGAATTTGGCAAGGCCAACAAATTTCCAAAAATGCAACATGAATTTGATTTGCATCCAATCAATTTGCTCATCTCTACAGCTGTCACCTATAATATGGATTGAAATTTTACATGTTTGTACATAAATAATTATATATGTATAAAATTTATAGGAATTCATAAAAATTTTGCAATGTGATAACAATTCTGCAGCTTTTGTGATGTGTATTAATACTTTTGTAAATGTAGTTAGAGTAGTAGCTAAGCATGTGGCAACACTGACAGAGAAGACATATGTTAACTTTGCAACAGTCTTTCACTTTAATACAGAAAATAATAAAGGCAAACAGCAATGGACAGAGCACTCAAAATATGATGAGCTTATAAGTCGCAAAAATTCAGCATCAAGTCATCTACTCCCAGAATCAATTTGTTTAGCCATCAGGAGAAAGAACATTACTGTACAATGTAGTTGGCTGATAAAGTTAGAGCTGGCGTAACATGAAAGCACTCAAGGGCCATTAATGATTTTCACACATTAGTATTAATAACAATATTAATTGTTGTCATTTTCTATGATGACACTTCTTTTTAAGTATTTTTTATTATTTTATTTATAAAATATTTTGATAGTTAAAGAAATTTTGTATGATTAAAATTTGTGACTCCATCAGATGGTGTAAAACTGCTCAAAGCTTCATTCAGGCTGCAATTTATCTGTGTCAACTGGCCCTGATCTATCAGTTTTGAAAGGCCTAAGGATAATCTTTCATCCAGACCATAGTCAGATAATACACCTTGGCTTCTAAATAAAACATCTGATGCTTTTTAACTGCATTACATTATATTTTATAATTAAGATTTATAATGGTATGCAATATTTTCAACAGAAAATAAAAAAAATATTTTCTATGAAATATTAGAGCACTATAATTTTTGTCAATTTCCTGATAGTTCTGAGTTTGTGTGAAATGTAATTTAATGAGTCATGATCAATGAGGCCAGTTGTCAGAGGTATACATTAAAATCATGGGGACCCATAGCAAATGTCCTAATTGAGTCCCCCCCACAAAAACATATTTTACGGGGTCAACGGAAGAGCAATTTAATTTAACAAAGCAATTGTCCTCTTATTGAAGCTCCTAGATTCCTCATTCATTGCACCAAACCATAAAGTATGATGCCAACAAAAACACAGTATAATTCCGCCATAGTGAATTTCTTCACAGTATCCTACACATGCAAAGTATGATGACCCTTCTGCCACTGTAGTGTGTGTGAGTGTTTGTGTGTAAGTATGGTGACCACAACACAGTATGATGCCCCAACTTTGAACTTTGACCACAACACAGCCCTCCACACAATATTATGGCCCTCCACACAGTCCTACATACAGTATAATTGTCCCTACACCCCTGCACACAGTATGGTGGTCCCAATACAACCTTCCACAGAGTAAGATGGTCCCAACACAACCCTCCACCAGTATGGTGGCCACAACACAAGCCTCCACACTGTATAATGGCCCCCAGTAGCCCCCCAAACTGCTTAATAACCCCCACAAACCTTCCACATTGTATGATGAGCCCCACACAAACCTCCACACTTAATACTTCCTCTCATACAGTATAATGACCCACCACAAAGCCCTCAAAATAATAAAATGGCCCCCCACAAAGCCCTCTAAATATTATAATGGCCTCCATGAAGCCCTCAATACAGTATAGTGGCTCCCACATAGACCTACATATTGTATAACTGCCACCACATTGCCCTCCAAACAGAATAATGGCCACCACATAAATATTATAAGGGCCCCATATAACTCTTCATACAGTATAATGGCCCCTACATAGCCCTCCAAAAGTATAATGGGCCCAACATAGCCCTCCAAAAGTATAAAGAATCCCCACATGGCCATACATATAGTATCATGGGTCCATTGTTACAAAATAAATTTGGAGCTTATCAGATTCCTCCCTGATGATTGATAATTATCTTTTTGTATTTCAGAGCAAAGTGACTTCAACATATATGGCTATGGGTAACGAATAGTAACTGTTCTTTACTATTATGCTGTCAAACTAACTGTAGTGTTCATTAAAAGTTTTATGGCTTTCTCTATCTATCTCTATGACTAAGTTGCGACTCATCTCACTAACCAAATTCACACTGAAATGGCTGTGCATTAAATGGTTTTACTTATATACATGTTGTGATAGTCACTGCTGACTGACTGTGCTATACCATATAATGTGATAGCTGCAAGACATTATGTGGAAGCCTGCCCTCCTACGCCTAAAGTCATTTACACCTTCGCTGGTTGATATAATCTTTTGCATTATGTAAAATTAAGGCAACTCAAATCACAAATTGTTTTGTAATTTACCAGGTCTGGCAAATTTTTAAAAATGTATACATTCAATTTACATCTCATTAGTTTGCTCATCTCTAATATTTATTTATTTTTTATTTGAGTGCTTTTTTCAGGAAAATGTATACATTATTTTAAAATCTTCATCAGATTTTTGGTATTTTTAAGTCATGTCTCACTCATCTAAAAGACAATTGACATATCAATCCACCAATTAGGGTGGACAACTTTAGATCCAATGACAAACACCACAAGATACAATTAGCAAAATTAGAGGCAGCATATTCTTCAGTAACACTGACATTTATCAAGTTTCTCAAGTGAGAAAGGCTCAGTATTAGGCCAGGGTCATACTGGCAAGAAACTCGCATGAGTCTCACATCTCAATACCCAGCACTGCCGCCAGCACTCAGGACCAGAGCAGTCAGCTGTATAGAAATACATGCAGCCACACACTCCGGTCCCGAATGTCAGCGGCAGTGCCGGGTATTGAGTCACGAGACTTGTGCAAGTTTCTCACAAGTGTGACCCTGGCCTTAGCATCAAAATCAAATGCATTGCCTCTCTTCTGTGTGTGTCTGAGTTAGCAAGCTCTGTAACTATACTGGATACAATTGCAGTCTGGATGTTAATATGACCAGAACATCCTGGATGCTGTGAAGTAGAGAAATACCATAAACTGCACTCTACCCAAATCTTCAGTGTTGACTTCTAGTCCATTCAAAAAGGGTTGTAGGATTGACTGTACTTGGCTAGTCAGAGAACAAAATACATGATATAACTGAAGGTTGAGAATTGAGTTGATAGTGAATGTATAGAGAAAAAGTGAAGAAAAAAAATGAATCACATTACTATTTACCTGATGTCAATTCCAATAAAAAGATAGACATAAACAAGATAAAAACACAATACAGGTATTATATAAAATGTCTTTATATCTTAAAATATTTATGGGAGCTAAAGCCTGAGATCAAGGTAACATCCACACCAAAGTCTTGTCATTGTTTTTCTTGCAATTTTCATGTACCTAATTTAAATTAATTATGTTTCAAGGCCATTTCCTTACTGGTAACTTTGCATAAGAGCAATAATAGTGACAGTCTAGTCAATTATCAGTTGTTTAAGATTTCTATGTTGCATCAGCTTAAAATCTAAATGTAAATATTTTTAATACATACTGTATCATTTGTATAAAGACAACAAAAAAATCATCAATCAAAAAATACATTAGCTTCAATGAAGGATATTAGTAGAAGCAACATGATTTACGCCTTTGCCTCTTCAAGTAGGTCAAGTAATCTAGTCACGAAATTTTAGACAAAGAAACATCTACATTTTTTTTGCCAAAAAGATAAAGAGGAATTTCATTTCCCATAGTAACAGCAAAACAAAGCTTTTGAAGATACAATAAAAATATTTCCTATTTATCATAATTTATTTTCAAATTATTGGTTGATATTAGTGATGAGCGAGTATACTCGTTGCGCGGGTTTTCCTGAGCATGCTCAGTTGTCATTCGAGTATTTTAACATGCTCGAAGCTTTAGTTTTTGTCGATGCAGCTGCATGATTTGCGGCTGCTAGACAGCCTGAATACATGTGGGGATTGTCTGTTAGGGAATCCCCTTATGTATTCAGGCTGTCTAGCAACCGCAAATCATGCAGCTACGGTGAGAGAAATTAAATCTCTGAGCACGCCAAAATACTCAGAGGACAACCGAGCATGCTCGGGAAAACCCAAGCAATGAGTATACTCGCTCATTACTAGTTCTTAGTCATTGGTGCTCATGTTTGGATTAAGTTTCATAAGTATGAAGGCCAAATTAATTATGAAAAAGATCTATTGGAATATTTCTCTTGATTTCAGGCTTCAGGTTCCAAATACCAAATTCAAAAGAATATGCTATCTCTATATGTATATGCACTCTATTGGGCGCATCTACTGTTTGATTTTCCTATTATAGTGTCAGTTAATTGATCTTAAAATATTGTAAAAATGAAGGCTACAATTGACTACAAGTGAAAGAATGAATGGATGAATCCATTAATTACAGTTGATACATGTGCTATTCATCAAAACTAACACAGGAAAAAGGGATGATACAGTCCATTGCCATAAATGAGATTCATCAATTGTAAATTGATTATGTCTGTTGATTAATTACACTGGTCAACAGCATTTTTGGTGCCAAAGATATTTCATCGAATTTAGGGTATTTTTGGGGTGCTGATTCTGAATATGTTATCAGTTTTGCCAGATTGGCTCAAGTTTTTGAGATTTTTGGTATCTTATTTATAGCACTTGTTGGTAAATGCGACGCATCATCTCATTAATTTCTTTGGATTAGTACTTGAACTGAGCAGTTCTCAATATAGTTTTGTGTTAATTAGTGTTCTAAAAGTTTGTTCATAGCTTGATTTTTGCACTAACTTTATGTTGTTGTCTGTTTTCCAGTGAAAAGCATGAACTCATCAAGAAGAAGTTGTCTTAACGATCCAGACTCATTCTGTTACATTTGTGGTGAATACACACTGCCAAAACATAGAAGAAACATAACAGACTTCGTAAAAAAAGTGTATTTTGCCTATTTTGGGGTTATGCTTGGGGACCAAGACAAGTTTTGGGCACCACACATAGTGTGCAAAGCATGTATCGAATTATTACGAAAATGGAGCAAAGGACAAAGAAAAAGCTTCAAATTTGGTGTTCCAATGGTGTGGAGAGAGCCAAAAAATCATCATGATGACTGTTATTTATGTTAAACACAGGTACAGGCACATCTTCACAATGAGGGACAGGCCTTCTTGCAGATTCCATGTTACTCCCATTTTCGTTTCTTATGCTTATTGAATCCTTGCACTTGCACTGCACAGAAATAACAGTCATCATGATGATTTTTTGGCTCTCTCCACACCATTGGAACACCAAATTTGAAGCTTTTTCTTTGTCCTTTGCTCCATTTTCGTAATAATTCGATACATGCTTTGCACACTATGTGTGGTGCCCAAAACTTGTCTTGGTCCCCAAGCATAACCCCAAAATAGGCAAAATACACTTTTTTTACGAAGTGTGTTATGTTTCTTCTATGTTTTGGCAGTGTATATTCACCACAAATGTAACAGAATGAGTCTGGATCGTTAAGACAACTTCTTCATGATGAGTTCATGCTTTTCACTGGAAAACAGACAACAACATAAAGTTAGTGCAAAAATCAAGCTATGAACAAACTTTTAGAACACTAATTAACACAAAACTATATTGAGAACTGCTCAGTTCAAGTACTAATCCAAAGAAATTAATGAGATGATGCGTCGCATTTACCAACAAGTGCTATAAATAAGATACCAAAAATCTCAAAAACTTGAGCCAATCTGGCAAAACTGATGACATATTCAGAATCAGCACCCCAAAAATACCCCAAATTCATTAAAATATTTTGGACACCAGAAAAAAAAATTTTTTTCGTTGACCTGTGTTATTATTAATAAAAATAATTATTATTTATCTTCTATTGGATTGTCTGAAAATGGCTGGGTTCAAGGCTTAAACCTAAGATAAGCTACAATCATGGAAAAACCCAACACAGGGTTTTCCAGTCCTAGTCACGTGTCAATGTAGGCTGCAGACTAAAGACATACAGCTCCTGAGATCTGAATCTAAACTGACATAACAGACATAACACACATTGATCACTTGTTTGGGAGAAGGGCTGTGATATGTAAACAAATATTTTTCCTCATTGTTCACCACAAAGGGGAGTTATATCCAGCTTCAACGCCTCAATATTTATTTCTATTACCATTTTATGCAGTCAGTCTTCCTGTACTGCTATAAAGCTCCTAGACTGACAAATGAGAAGGATTAAGCCGAAGACAACCCAATTCTGCTCAACAAGAGGATAAAATGTATTTCTTCACATATCACAGCCCTGTTCCCGGCTAGCTGAGTTTTATGTGATCCAGCCTTTCTGTTAGTTGCAATACGGATCTCAGAAGCTGTATTTCTTCAGTGTGCAGCCTGTTCTGTTATGTGTCATGATTCAGGTTGGATTATGACAGATAAATGCACTAATAACCTTTTTTTTCCTTAAGCTGTTTGCTTAAAGATAGTTTTGCCCCCGGTGGCCATTAGGGTCATTGCACTGTGGTGGTTTCAGTTCTAGTTTTGCCCCCGGTGGCTGTTTGGGTCATTGCACTCTGGTTACTTTAGTTTAGTGCACGTGATTATGAAGCAGGTGTGATTGCTTGCTCTTACCTATAAAAGAGTGTCAGGTGGTTGCAATCATGTTTGGTGATATTGCTCATTTCAACCATCCTTGGTGGAGGAAGGATCTAGAGAGAGTTCCTGGCAGCTCAGTCAGAGCCCTGGTGTGGAAGGAGCTAGAGAGAGTTCTTTGCAGCTCTGACAAAGCTTGGTGAAGCTGCAGCTATTCTGGAGGAAAGCTGCATTCTAGTGGTGGACTCTGTTGCTGGGAGCAAGAGCAACAGAGCAAAGCTAAGTTGTGTTATCCCTGTTTTGTAACTTTCCATTTGTGTGTTTCAGTGCAGTGGTGGGATTAGTTTCTGCACCGTCCATTTCAATAGAAAGGGCTAGGTGCAGGGTGAGCTAGGGTTTTTAGGTTCCTGATCGGCGCCCGGTGTGGAAGTGGCCTAGGGATCATTAGGAGTGTAGAGACACTGACTCAGGGGAGTGCAGGAGGTCTCCACATCCCCGTTCCCTATCGCAGGGCCCTCCATTGTATCAGTTTCCCTGGTGTTTCCCTTTATTATTTAAATTCACCCTGCTGGAGGCGGTGTATCCAGTTATATGTGTAATACTGAAATTCGCCTGCTGGAGGTGGTGTATCTGGCTGCATGTTATATTATTTATATTTACCCTGCTGGAGGTGCTGTATCCAGGGTCATGCGTGTCATATAAATTTGCCCTGCTGGAGGCGGTGTGTCCAGGCACACGTTGACCATTACAATATGTGACTAGTATTGCTGCAGTTTGACTTATATCATAATCACTATTTAATCAAATTCTCTGAGAACCCTTTAAAAGATGTAAAGTTTTTTTAACGTGAAACTGTAGTGTATAATTTTTATTTACTGTTTATTTAGTATTGTTTTAACCTTTAATTCATTTCAACAATCTTGTTTTAGCTAGAATTCATATTAGCTTAATGTGAGCATAAATGCACAATTAGTGCATTGTGATACTACAATGTGATAAAAAACATAACAGCGTTTATTATTTGATGTTATTAATTATATATTTAGAATTTTTTTAATTTCCAGATTAAAATGCTTTGCATAATGTCGATATTTGAAGAATTTCCTTAAATTCTGATTGCATGGCATTTAGCCTGTTTTGCCTACAGCATTGATCATCAACAAATGTCATTTTGCAAAGTTGTAGAATGAGATTAACCAACCAAGAATATATCAAGCTTAAACTCAGAATATTTACAATAAAATCCATCTAAACTCTGTCATGTTAACTATATTGCTATATTGCTTTGTAATTGAAAAATTCACATTAGAAATAGTAGAAAACATTACAAGGTGAAATACAAACTGCCATTGGAAATCCATACATTATGATATTATGTCATTTGTTTGCCTGACCGCCTCATATATATGGGTATGACTCCATTCCTACAGTACAGCAAATAGGTCAATTGAATTTCTGTTCACTGCAAGAAATAGTGATCAGATAAAGAAGTTCACTGTAATAGTGCATACAGTAGGAAGTTAACTTTAATAATAAATGTATGCAATTATAAGCACAATAGAATTTAATTTCAAAACACCGTGCAGAAATTCTCAGCTTCTGCATCATCCACATGCGCAGCTGAGTATGCACTCCAAAGAATATCTGTGGATCCTGTATGTAGTTGCGCACATGGCTCAAGCATAAGCTGAGCACTTCTGCATGGTGTTTTGTGTGATCTAGGGACCTTAAGACCTTGACCCCCACTGATCTAAAACAATTCTAAAGGAGGACTGTAATTAGAAATAAAAAAGACAGGTATTGCTAAAAACATGATGACATGATCCAAAATATCAGTAACAATACAATTAAAAGTTTGCGCTTTCCTAAGAGTTTGATAAAAACAAACAAAAATGTTGCATGAAAGATTATTTGCAATGCAAATCTGCTATATGTTAAAATGGTGTTTAGCAACCTTGGGTGTTCCCCCATTGATCCAATTGGTCAGTATTTTATATAAGTATTCGTAAGGCAAAATCGGCAGTGGAACAATCATGGGAAAAGTATAATAGAAACACGTGCACATTTTCTACATTTTTCATCCACTCCTGATTTTGTCATATAAATACTGATGTAAAATACTGATCACATGCCGAATGTGTGAACGTTGTCTAATACTGAAGTCCATTGATGTAATTGGGCTGAACTGCCATAAAACAGAGTATTGGAGGTAAATAGCTGTTCGATACAAAATACCACAAACTCCTTTAAATATGTGAGCATAGGTAATACTGGAAGGTTGAATTTCAACCTATATAATTAACAATTGGCTAATCAATAATTATATCCTTTAAATTTCATTTAACTGCTAATATACAGTGAATTGTTTCAGGCAGTACTTTCCTTTTTGTATTGTACAGTTTTTTCTTTTTACTAAAAAAAATGTTTTATTTTTATTATAATAATATTAACTCAAAAGGAAAATATTGGTTATGGTGAATTTCTAGCATATAATCTATTGTAAACCATTGAATATCAGTTGTAGCAAGTGATGAATCTTATATTCCGGATGTTTCTCTTTTAAAAAGAGCTTCTCTTTCAAATAACGATCAAAACAATTTTTGTTCCAACATCAAAGGAAAGGACAAAGAATACTGATGTCACAAGCAACAGTACATCGATTAAAATTGTACAAGTGCCTCTGTAAGTACAGTTACATTACAATTATTTTAAAAGGATCCATTAAAGGGTAACATAGCAGAAGAAAGTTGTGGCAGAAAAGCAATGGAATCCCAGATAAACAAGCTACAACCAATCAATAGGACATTATATATCTGTCTTTCAAACTTTACCAGGAGCACTTGATTATATATGAAAATCATGATGATAAAATATTGCTCATTTTTCTGAACGTATGCTACTATCCAAACAGTACTGTTCCACTTTTGTAATATTTATATGATGATTTTGTAACAGATGTCTCTTATCTTCATATGTATACCTGGTTTTCAAGTACATGGATCTATTTTAATTTAATTTACATAACAAAGCCAAGTAGAAATTTATTTATTTTACATGGACCACTTAAGGTTTATATAATAAAATGGTGCATAAAAAAACCTTCAATGAGTTGTCCATATTCTGATAAAAGTCTGTAGCCACTCTATGTGTCTGCAGACTTCTTCATTCTTGCAGCGTGTGGTGAGCATGCGCATTGCCGGTGAGAGCGGGAGGTCACTTTATCACAAGTATGTGATGTGCATATTTATGGTCACATTCTGACTAGATGTGCCTTACTCCTCTCAATACAAGTGAATTTAGACAAGCCAAGCATGTCTAGTTGGCTTGGAACCGCATGTATGCAGATCACATGACCGCCTGCTCTCAGCAGCAATACCGTTGAATCCCGACAGCGTGCACACCATACGCAGTAAGGACTTGGAAGTATGCAGTCAATAAGAGAGAATGCAGATTTTTGTCTGAAAATAGGTCAACCCCTATCAGGTTGGATTTGTTGAGGTCAACCTTTCTTATAAACAGCTGCAACAAATGTATTCAACTGTACTTAATTTTAGTCAGTAAATAAACATAATAAAAATTGGCTACATACATAATCCATTGTGAGAATTCGTTAATGGTAATAAGCAATGATTTAGAATTTAATACATAAGCGTATGGCAATTAATTGTATTTTGTCTTTACTGAACTTTAATGCGTAAGAAGTTACATTGGCTCCATAGCTACAGTACAAGCAATCATTTTTAGAAACCCTACATTAATAAAGAAAAGTGAACAATAATTGGTTATTCTTAAAAACAAAGATGATTTTTCTCTAAGACAGTTTACCCTCATGTATTTTCCTTAAAGGGATTTCCAGGAATTATTATTGATGTCTTATTTTTAGAATGTGTGTGTCTGACCCTACATAGTACCATATTAATCGCACATTGATTACTAGCTCAAAGGATATGCCATCATCAATTTCCAATAAAAACAACTATAAACACGAATAACAATTGAGTGTTCTCAGGCATTTTGAATTATAAAACTAAACTGGCTGGATGTCATTGGCGGATGTAATTGAAGTATTCCTTTCTGTATATGGTAATTAATATGGTAATTAAAATACATTTTTTTAAGATTAAATGGTTGAATTCAAATCTTCTTGAAATATTTGTTCAACTGTTCCCTTTTTAGGATCTGTTCACACATGCCAGATGTAATTTTACTTACACGTGCTTTAGGATCTACTTGTAGAAATTCTTATTGTCATTCCAGCTTTTATCTGCACTCTTAAAAATGCTAACATGTAAAATTATTTGCACTGGAAAAAGCCCTCTTAGGGCTTTATGTTATTGAAAGGTACTGGCAATGCAGTGTTATTGGAGCAGCATATATTGTTCGGAAGTTACAAATCTCTGTGGTATCTAACAACTTAACACTCAGATACTACACTCAGTTCTGTAAAATCTAAGGGGCATCTACACTGAAGGATAATCATGAAAGAGTATTGTAGTGATGAGTGAGTATACTCGTTGCTCGGGTTTTCCCGAGCATGCTCGGGTGTCCTTTGTGAATTTTGGCACGCTCTGAGATTTAGTTTATGTTGACGTAGTAGCATGATTTGCAGCTGCTGGAAAGGCTGAATGCATGTGAGGGATGCCTGTTTGTTTGGGAATCTCCACATGTATTCAGGCTGTCTAGCAGCCACAAATCATGCAGCCACAGTGACAGACACTAAATCTCCGAGCATGCCAAAATACTCGGAGGATGACCAATTCTGTCATTGAGACGTGGTAGTCATATAGTTTATATACCTTTTTCCAAAACAAAACAGATCTTTGAGTACTTGGTGTGGTAAATAAATTTAAATGAAAATGCAACTCCCTGATGAGTTGGATGGATGATAACTTCTAAATTGGTAAGGGCCTAGTCTACATCAATTGGCACATTTCAGGCAGGTGCAGGCGACAGTATAAATCAGACTAGGACTATCCGAGCAATGAGTATACTCGCTCATCACTAGAGTATTGTTAAAAACACTCATTTCAAAATCATCTTGGTGTATAAACAGGCTGCTGATCACGTGATGAATGAGCATAACACATGTTCGTCCAGTGGAATGATCTTTTATGCAGCATAAAAAATCATTGATTGTGGAAGCGCATCATAATGTATAAATAGAACCCACACTGCTGTGAACAATAGCAAGAGGTAGGAGTCGCCATTGAATCATAATGTAAGGCGTATATTCAGCCACATGAAACAAATGATGCCATAACACCAGCCTGATGTATCCAAAGAAGGAGGAAATGTGTCTGGAGTAGTCATTGGTTTCTTATCTATCAAAAAGATGGTAAGACGGACGTTGGAATTATGCCCTCTCTCCTATTAAATTCATAGGACCCATATGAGACACATGTCAATGCCTAAAGGAATTTAGTGAGACCTTTCCTGTTATGAATCCCAATTATAAGGTGTATAACCACATGATTGTTATGTGGATTGATATTAAGCATGTCGAGTTTACAATAGAAACTTACAAGTGATTAAGCACAAAGTACATTCAATTTTTCTGAGATTACTACTAACAATCGGGAGTTTGGATATACCCAGCTCTGTTTTGTGATCTCTTTCTCACTCTCTGTATATCTAATATAGTTCTGGCCAAAAGTATTGACACCCCTGCAATTCTGTCAGAAAATACTCAGTTTCTTCCTGAAAATCATTGCAAATACAAATTCTTTGGTATTATTATCTTCATTTAATTTGTCTTAAATGAAAAAACACTAAAAAAATTGTCCTAAAGCCAAATTGGATATAATTCCACACCAAACATAAAAAAGAGGGTGGACAAAAGTATTGGCACTGTTCAAAAAATCATGTGATGCTTCTCTAATTTGTGTAATTAACAGCACCTGTAACTTACCTGTGGCACCTAACAGGTGTTGGCAATAACTAAATCACACTTGCAGCCAGTTGACATGGATTAAAGTTGACTCAACCTCTGTCCTGTGTCCTTGTGTGCACCACATTGAGCATGGAGAAAAGAAAGAAGACCAAAGAACTGTCTGAGGACTTGAGAAACCAAATTGTGAGGAAGCATGAGCAATCTCAAGGCTACAAGTCCATCTCCAAAGACCTGAATTTTCCTGTGTCTACCATGCGCAGTGTCATCAAGAAGCTTAATGCCCATGGCACTGTGGCTAACCTCCCTAGATGTGGACGGAAAAGAAAAATTGACAAGATATTTCAACGCAAGATTGTGCGGATGTTGGATAAAGAACCTCGACTAACATCCAAACAAGTTCAAGCTGCCCTGCAGTCCGAGGGTACAACAGTGTCAACCCGTACTATCCGTCGGTGTCTGAATGAAAAGGGACTGTATGGTAGGAGACCCAGGAAGACCCCACTTCTTACCCCGAGCCGAGACATAAAAAAGCCAGGCTGGAGTTTGCCAAAACTTACCTGAAAAAGCCTAAAACGTTTTGGAAGAATGTTCTCTGGTCAGATGAGGCAAAAGTAGAGCTTTTTGGGCAAAGGCATCAACAGAGAGTTTACAGGAGGAAAAAAAGAGGCATTCAAAGAAAAGAACACGGTCTGTTATGAATGAGTCACTGTAGGAGGTAAAAACAGAAATACTAGCTAAGTCCAGAAAACTAGATAAGTTGGCAGCTATCGGATTGCAGACTCCTGAACCTATCAACAACAACTAGCAGTAGCCGTGGGGGGTTCCTACGGTGCCCTAGACCCCTCGATCACAGCCGGAGAACTAAATAGCCTAAAGACAGAAAGGGAAATCTAAACTGCCCCAGAGAAGACCCCAAAGCAATAGGCAGCCCCCAACATATAATGACAGTGAAGCAAGATAAAAAAACACTCACACAGAAAGAAAGATAGGCTGAGCAAATAATGGGGCCCAAGCTAACTAAATAGGACAAGATAGAAAAGCTGCTGTCTGCAATTCGCCAAAACCCTATCAAAACAAGAGCCAACAGACTGATAGGGAAAAAAGCCCTGAAGACGCTAGGCTTCAAAAAGACTATATCAGTACTCAGGTATTTTCTGAAGACAGAGCAAAAAGGAATTCAGCTCACCCCAGAGGGAATGGCAGAAATCCAGAAAACCAAGGCAAAACAAAACCAAAACACAAATGCAAAAAGCAGAGCAGAAAACTTAGCTTTTGAGGAGCAGGAATCAGACTGGTCTCCAAGAATCCCTCTGAGAAATCACCAGCAAGGCAGATAGGCATCGGCTGCCTTATATCCAGTCAGCAATTCCAGACACCCAGACATCATCATCCTGCTCAGGTGATTGGTAATCAGCCTCACTACCTTCCTTCACCAGAAGAGGGAGTTCATCAGACCTCAATGGTGAAGGGGAAAATGAACTCACAACAACGGTCCCTACAGTCAAACATGGCGGAGGTTCCCAGATGTTTTGGGGTTGCTTTGCTGCCTCTGGCACTGGACTGCTTGACCATGTGCATGGCATTATGACGTCAGAAGACTACCAAAAAATTTGCAGCATAATGTAGGGCCCAGTGTGAGAAAGATGGGTCTCCCTCAGAGGTCATGGGTCTTCCAGCAGGACAATGACCCAAAACACACTTCAAAAAGCACTAGAAAATGGTTTGAGAGATAGCACTCGAGACTTCTAAGGTGGCCAGCAATGAGTCCAGACCTGAATCCCATAGAACACCTGTGGAGAGATCTAAAAATGGCAGTTTGGAGAAGGCACCCTTCAAATATCAGGGACCTGGAGCAGTTTGCCAAAGAAGAATGGTCTAAAATTCCAGCAGGGCATTGTCAGAAACTCATTGATGGTTACCGGAAGCGGTTGGTCACAGCTATTTTGGCTAAAGGTTGTGCAACCAAGTATTAGGCTGAGGGTGCCAATACTTTTGTATGGCTCATTTTTGGACTTTTGTGTGAAATGATCAATGTTTTGCTTTTTACTTCATTCTCTTTTGTGTTTTTTCATTTAAGACAAATTAAATGAAGATAATAATACCAACGAATTTGTGTTTGCAATCATTTTCAGGAAGAAACTGAGTATTATCTGACAGAATTGCAGGGGTGTCAATACTTTTGGCCACAACTGTATATAAAGCTCAATGTGGGTGTGTTTGTATGTATGTATGTATGTCCGGGATTGGCATCCGCACCGTCGCAGCTACAGCCACAAAATTTTGCACAGTCACACGTCTGGACCCTGAGAGCATCATAGGCTATGTTTTGAAGTGAAATTTTAACCCAGCGCATTCCCAATTCACCAAACAATTTTGCCCCTATCTACATAATGGGGCAAAAGCATATGTATGCATTGGCATCTGCACAGTCGTAGCTACAGCCACAAAATTTTGCACAGTCACACGTCTGGACCCCGAGAGCGTCATAGGCTATGTTGTGAGGCAAAATTTTAACCCCGCGCATTCCAATTCACCAATTTTGCCCCTATCTACATAATGGGGAAAAAGTGAAAGGAAAAGTGTTGGAGGCAAATTGATAGCTGCCAGATGTGAACAAGGGGGACTTAAAGAATGAGAGCGATGGTGCCAAACAGTATATACCGCACAGTTGCTCAGGTGGGGCTATGACATGGGATACTCACCACCCTCAGGGATATGAGCACACACACAAAATGCACCACACACTACCACGTGCTTCAACACATATACCACCCTCAGCACACATTTCACCACACATACACCAACCTTGCCACATAAAAGTCGAAACACAAAAGTCTGGTTGCTATCAGCAACAGTTTTCTTTGTAGACAGTTATGGCAACTGAGGCCTATTATTCTTATAATTTCTATGGTGCTATCATCCTTCTTTAAAGCTGGAAATAACACAATTTATTACTGTGCCAACACAGACCACCCTCTGACACAGACTGCAGGGGGAGCCCAGTATCACACAGGATAGGATTAGATACACAGCTCAGCAGTCAGTATCACACAGGATAGGATTAGATACACAGCTCAGCAGTCAGTATCACACAGGAGAGGAGTAGACACATGGCTCAGCAGTCAGTATCACACAGGATAGGATTAGATACACAGCTCAGCAGTCAGTATCACACAGGATAGGATTAGATACACAGCTCATCAGTCAGTATCACACAGGATAGGATTATATATGCAGCTCAGCACACAGTATCACACAAAATAGTATTAGATACATGGCTCAGCAGACAGTATCACACATAACAGGATTAGATACACGGATCAGCAGTCAGTATCACACAGGATGGGATTCGATGCATGGTTTTTATGTGCAATATAATCATTATAATTTGTTATAACTAACCACAGTTGGTTACTATGCCCAGGCAATGCCGGGCTCTTCAGCTAGTATATATATATATATATATATATATATAATATATATATATATATATATGTATCACAAAACATATATATATAGTATGTCTTTGTAATTGATTGTATCATTATCTGAATGTCATTAAAAGCTGTTTTGCTTATAATTTCCCATTTTTTGCTAGAGCCATATGTTGCTATTTATTAAGAACAATGGCAGTCTATGCACACCGAGTGATCTAGTAACAATCATTAATTTTGATCTGCTTTTTTAAACAGGTGTTCAAATAACCAATGATTAGAAAAAAAGTTTATCATCCCTCAAGACATTCTAAATAAACAGACCTTAAGGTCGGGGTTCACACTTACGAGTGCAATGCGAGGAACTCACTCGAGTCTCTTGTATCAACACCTGGTACTGCAGCTGCCACTCAGGACCGGGGGGTTCAGCTGCATAAAAATAAATGCAGACGCACACTCCGGTCCCGAGTGCCGGCGGCAGTGCCGAGTATTTATGTGAGAGACTCGTGCGAGTTTCTCGCATTCCACTTAGAAGTGTGACCTCGGCCTAACTGTCAATGTGCGGATAACATAGTATTGACACTAAGCACAGTAATCTGTACAGATACTGAGCTGCAAGGATATTCAAGCCACGTCTCACTTAGGCCTCATTCAGATGTATAAATTTCACGTATGACTGCTATACATAGTTTTCGTGGATAGCACTTGTACCTGTGTCCATGATCTGAAGGTCGAATCGTATCAGAGATGAAAAGCTATGGTTTCATGAAAAAATGGACTGCACTCGGATTACATCTGAGTGTAGCACAATTTTCATGGACTGTCAGAGAGCTAGCAGACAAACTTTTTTTCTCCACATATGAGAAAAATGGATGACACTCAGGCCATACTCTGATCAAATTATGATTAAACTCTGGTCAGAGTCTGGTCAACATAATGAGTCCTTTTCTTCATACATGAGAAAAATGCATGTTTTAATGAGATCTTATGAACAGAGTAGAAATAATTCTATTAAGTTCTTTCTGCCTTTCCAAATTTTTGCTTCCTTGAGAGCTAATGGAAGTGTGTGGGCTCTGTACATGGCAGTACTATAGTACATCGTGAATTGTTTTGCATTGAGATTGCACTGACATTTTGGGGAGCATAATTGTAATGGGCACTATTTGAAAATGTAGTGTGGCACTTTGTAGTATTGTGGAAAAGCCCTGACATGTATTGCTATGATTCACTGACTGGCATTTTGGTGGGGCATTGTGGTACTGCCATAGTACCTTATGAAGGGTCTTTATTTTTTTATTCTGCAATATGATGGAGTGTAGTGCCAGTTATTGTAGTAGGGCACTATGTATCATTGTGGTGGGGCACTGTGATACTGTACCTGCACTGTGTAAGGGCTCTTTATTCAGCAATATTATGAGGCACTGGTTTACCCCAAGTAAATCACAACTTCGTTGTTCTTCTGGATTTTTTAAAACATCATTGTATGCACTACAGAAAAATAAAATTAGAATATCTCATCTAATAATGTACATTACATTGAAATAAAAATAGCTGCACTGCTTTGTTAGGAATGCACATTTATAATGGATATTATTCAGAGTGACGGTACAAATAAGGTACCACTATGTCTAGACATAATGTCAGTCAGTGCCAAAACACAATGTTAGATAATGCTCTACTGTCTCATAACAATAATAGATATTTCATAAATATAATGGTAGTCAATGTTAGTTTAATGCACCAATACACTGTCAGCTACTGTCTCACAATGCCACACTACAATGCTAGTCATGGTGCTGCATTAACCCCTTCCTGCCATCCGACGTACTATCCCGTCCATGGGACCCGGGCCCCTATGCCCATGGACGGGATAGTACATCTACTGCGATCAGCGGCGCCCACGTGGTGAGCGCCGCTGATCGCGGCCTGGTGTCAGCTGATTATCACAGCTGACACCCGGCACAATGTTTCAGGGGCGGTCACGGACCGCCCCCAACACGTTAACCCCTTGCACACCGCGATCAAACATGATCGCGGTGTACCGGGGGTTAAAGGGAAGCATCGGCAGGGAGGGGGCTCCCTCCGTGCTTCCCTGAGCCCCCCACGGCAGCGCAATGTGCAGCATGAGGAAGCCTTCTGCACTGCCTGTGACAGATCGCTGATCTGTCACAGTGATCTGTGATGTGACAGATCAGCGATATGTCACAGGACAGTGATGTCCCACCTGGGACTATTTAATAAAGTTAAAAAAAAATAAAAAAAAGTGTTAAAATAATTTAAAAAAAATCGCCAAATAAATTAGAAAAAAAAAATAATATTCCCCCAATAAATCCATTTTTTGGAAATAAAAAAAAACAATAAAAGTACACATATTAGGTATCGCCGTGTCCGTAACGACCCGCCCTCTTAAAAGTGTCCCATTAGTTAACCC
Organism: Dendrobates tinctorius; assembly: GCF_039654945.1. Lineage (NCBI taxonomy): Eukaryota > Metazoa > Chordata > Amphibia > Anura > Dendrobatidae > Dendrobates > Dendrobates tinctorius. Next base: position 18,842,124 of record NW_027361692.1, read on the forward strand.
CTTTAGCGAACCCCTTAAAAAATAAAAATAAAAAACGAAGCAAAAAATAATGATTTATTATCATACCACCAAACAAAAAGTGTAATAACGCGTGATCAAAAAGATGCATATAAATATCCATGGTACCGCTGAAAACGTCATCTTGTCCCGCAAAAAACGAGCCACCATACAGCATCATTAGCGAAAAAATTAAAAAGTTATAGCTTGCAGAATAAAGCGATGCAAAAATAATTATTTTTTATATAAAATAGTTTTCATTGCATAAAACCGACAAAACATAAAAAAACGACCTAAATGAGGTATCGCTGTAACTGTACTGACCTGAAGAATAAAACCGCTTTATCAATTTTACCGCACGCGGAACGGTGTAAAAGCACCCCCCCAAAAAAAATTCATGAAACGCTGGTTTTTGTTCATTCTGCGTCCCAAAAATCGGGATAAAAAGCGATCAAAAAATGTCACGTGCCCAAAAATGGTACCAATAAAAACGTCAACTCATCCCGCAAAAAATAAGACCTCACATGACTCGGTGTGTCAAAATACGGAAAAATTATAGCTCTCAATATGTGGTGATGCAAAAACTATTTTTACAATAAAAAGCGTCTTTTAGCGTGCGACAGCTGCCAAACATAAAAACTGCCATAAATAGTAAATCAAACCCCCCGTTATCACCCCCTTAGTTAGGGAAAAATAATAAAATAAAAAAAATGTATTTATTTTCATTTTTCCATTAGGGCTAGGGTTAGGGCTAGGGTTAGGGTTAGGGTAGGGTTAGGGCTAGGGTTAGGGTTAGGGCTAGGGTTAGGGCTAGGGTTAGGGTTAGGGTTATGGCTGAGATTAGGGTTAGGGGTGTGTTGGGGTTCGGGTTGGAGTTAGAATTGGGGGTTTCCACTGTTTGGGCACATCAGGGGCTCTCCAAATGCAACATGGCGTCTGATCTCAATTCCAGCCAATTCTGAGTTGAAAAAGTCAAATGGTGCTCCTTCCCTTCCAAGCTCTGCCATGCGCACAAACAGTGTTTTACCCCCACATGTAGGGTAGCAGCCTACTCAGGACAAATTGCAAAACAATTTTTGGGGTCCAATTTCTCCTGTTACCCTTAGGAAAATAAAAAATTGTGGCAAAAATATCATTTTTGTGGAAAAAAATGATTTTTTTATTTTCACGTCCGAGTGTTATAAACTTCTGTGAAGCACTTGGGGGTTCAAAGTGCTCACCACACATCTAGATAAGTTCCATGGGGGGTCTAGTGTCCAAAATGGGGTCACTTGTGGGGAGTTTCAATAGTTTAGGTACATCAGGGGCTCTCCAAACGCACATGACACCCGCAGACCATTCCATTAAAGTCTGCATTCCAAAACGTCACTGCTTCCCTTCCGAGCCCCGACGTGTGTCCATACAGTAGTTTTCTCCCACATATGGGGTGTCAGCGTACTCAGGAAAATATGGACAACAACTTTTGGGGTCCAATTTCTCCTGTTACCCTTGGGAAAATGAAAAAATTGGGGACTAATTGATCATGTTTGTGGAAAAAATACGATTTTTTTATTTTCGTGCACGGGCATTATAAACTTCTGTGAAGCCCTTGGGGGTTAAAAGTGCTCCCCACACATCTAGATAAGTTCCTTAGGGGGTCTAGTTTCCAAAATGGTGTCATTTGTGGGGGGTTTCCACTGTTTTGGTACATCAGGGGTTTTCCAATCGCGACATGATGTCCGATCTCAATTCCAGCCAAAAACAAAAACGTCAAATGGCGCTGCTTCTCTTCCGAGCTCTGCCATGCGCCCAAATAGTGGTTTACCCCCACATGTGGGGTATCAGCGTACTCAGGACAAATTGCACAATGACTTTTAGGGTCCAATTTCTCCTGTTACCCTTGGGAAAATAAAAATTGGGGTGAAAAGATCATTTTTGTGGAAAAAATATGATTTTTTAATTGTACCGCTGTACATTATAAACTTCTGTAAAGCCCTTGTGGGTTCAAAGTTCTCACCACATATCTAGATAAGTTCCTTGGGGGGTCTAGTTTCCAAAATGGGGTCACTTGTAGGGGGTTTCCACTGATTAGGTATACATCAGGGACTCTCCAAACGTGACATGGCGTCCAATCTGAATTCCAGCCAATTTTGCATTGAAAAAGTCAAACGGCGCTCCTTCCATTCTGAGCTCTGCCATGCACCGAAACAGTTGTTCCCCCCACATATCAGGTATCAGCGTACTCAGGACAAATTGCACAATAACTTTTGCAGTCCAATTTCTCCTGTTACCCTTAGTAAAATAAAAAAAATTGAACATGAAGTATTTTTTTTATGAAAAAAAGTTAGATGTTCATTTTTTTTTAAATATTCAAAAAAATTCCTGTGACGCACCTAAAGGGTTAATAAACTTCTTGAATTTGGTTTTGAGCACCTTAAGGGGTGCAGTTTTTAGAATGGTGTCACTTTTGGGTATTTTCTATCATATAGTCCCCTCAAAGTGGCTTCAAATGTGATGTGGTCCTAAAAATAAAATGGTGTTGTAAAAATGAGAAATCGCTGGTCAACTTTAAACCCTTATAACTTCCTAACAAAAAAAAATTTTGGTTCCAAAATTGTGCTGATGTAAAGTAAACATGTGGGAAATGTTAGTTATCAAGTTTTTTGTGTGCCGTATCTCTGTGATTTAAGGGCATAAAAATTCAAAGTTGGAAAATTGCAAAATTTTCAAAATTTTCGCCAAATTTCCGTTTTTCTCACAAATAAACGCAAGTTATTTGAATGAAATTTTACCACTAACATGAAGTACAATATGTCACGAGAAAACAATGTCAGAATCACCGGGATCCATGGAAGCGTTCCAGAGTTATGACCTCATAAAGGTACAGCGGTCAGAATTGTAAAAATTGGCCCAGTCATGAACGTGCAAACCACCCTTGGGGGTGAAGGGGTTAAACTTCTCCATATAGTGCCCACAGTCCCCAAGCATTCCATGAATAGACAGTAGAGATGTGCAAGTACACTTGATAGAACTGAATTCCCCTTGAATTTTACAAAAATCTGCTTTCACCAAAATGTGAATTTTTTGTAATTTGCAATATGGCCTAATAAAAAAAACTTATACTACTCACCTCTCCGGTCCTTCAACTCCTCACCATAAACCATCCCATCCTGATTGCATATTCTATTGGGATTCACAGCAGTGAAATCTGAGACGTATGATGTCACCACGTGCACCGCAATCTTTTCGGGATTATGCGCAAAACCCTCTTGGGCCTAGGAAATCTTGAAGCCTCAGCCTAATGACAAAGCCCAAAGAATTTTTAACCACTACCAACACTGATCCAAGGATGAAGCAAGGACAAGACAATGATGATGAGTATTGGAGGGGCCAGAGAGGTCAGCAGTGAGGTGACTATAATGATTTTATTTTTTTTACATATTAGATATTACATTTATTATATTCTGGGTTACAGACATAAGTTTGCAGAGAATAACTGCTCCATACATCAAATTTCCCGGAAAAACATCACAGACAGACGAATTTGAATTTTCACTGATCTGCTTATCGCTATCAGGCAGCAGAGAAGTAGAGAAGCAGACAGGACTTTATAAAGTTGGTTTTGCTCTGTTCAAATGGGAATACATAAAAAGTCCCTGCAGGTCAATAACCGATATACTGTGCTTGGTATACAAATCTCTGTGTTATTCTGCACACTGAACAGTAATATCTTAAGATCCATTTACATGCATCAAATGGTGACAATAAATGACCTCCAATGTGTGAATATTTACTTATCAGTGGTTACTTAACCCCTTAATGACCACCAATATGCCTTTTTCGCGACTGCAGTTAAGGGTACTTACTCCTCAGCATTGCTTTTTAACGGGGCTGAGAAATAAGGGTTTTATCTCCTCCTAGCATTGAAAAATCTCTGGGGTCTCAGCTACTGAGGGTAGCTAAGATCCTGGAGAACATGATCAGGCCCAGTTTTTATAATCCCCTGTCATGTGATAGCCGTTATTCACCAAATAGCGGTGATCACAAAAAAAGTCTTATTTAAAATGAATTTCTCTCTCCTCTGATATAATCTAACATATCAAAGAGAAAAATGGGATTCCCCAACTACCCTAATACCTCCAACATCCCCCAGGACCTTCCTCCTCCATTCCCCAGGCCTCACCTTCCTGGAAAAAAAGCAGGCATATGCTCAGTGTACCCAACAAAATCTGCCAGCTGGCCCCCAGCAACAATAGGGATTTTTTCCTATTGATGCCTTTTGATCACTGTGGAAGACCCTATCACAGTGATCAAAATAAAAAAATCATAAATAAAATTCTCTTTTTCACCACCATAGTTAGATAAAAATTATAAAATACAAAAATTTCGTTTTTTTTCCATTCTTTGCATTTAGGGTTGGGGTTAGGGTTAGGGTTGTGTTGGGGTTAGGGTTGTGTTAGGGTTAAGGTTAGAGTTAGGGTTAGGTTTAGGGTTGTGTTAAGGTTAGGGTTGTGGTGAGGGTTGTGTTAGGATTAGAGTTAGGGATAGGGTTGTATTAGGGTTGGAGTTAGAATTGTTTTGTTTTCAAAAGTGAAAAAAAATTATGACAATATGACGGCTAGGGTTGAGTGCAAGTGCTCGCTACTCGAGTTTGCACAGGGTGCTCTGGTATGAGCAGAGTGTCACAGATCCCCCAATTTTTTTGGAGTCTAACAGCCATGAAACATGTGGGGCAGGGACTCAAGCATGTCACTCGAGCACCAACGATATTTGGTGCATACCTGAGCACCGGATGTAAACTGGAGTAGTGAGCACTTGTGCACAACACTAATGACGACATATTCAATATGACAATTTAATATTATCAAATTCTGTGTCATATCTGTGGGATCAAAATGCTCACTATATCCCTGGATAAAATCCTTGAGGGTTGTGATTTCCTTAATGGGGTCACTTGTGAGGAGTTTCCACTGTTTAGGCACATCATGGGCTCTCCAAACACGACTCTTGATTCCAGCCAATTTTACTGTTAAAAAGTCAAACTGTGCTACTTCCCTTCTAACCCCTGCCATGCAACTAAACTGTGTATTCCTCCCATATATGGGGTATTAGTTGGGGTTAGGGTTGTGTTAGGGTAAAGGTTGGGGTTAGGATTGTGTTGGGCTTAGGACTGTGTTAGGGTTGGGGTTAGGTTTGTGTTAGGGTTGGTGTTAGAATTGGGTTTTTTCAAAACTAAATAAAAAATAGTGATTTGTTGGCTAGTGTTGAGCGCAAGTGCTTGATACTCGAGTTTGCATTGGGTGGTTGGGTATGCATGGAGTATCATGGATCCCTGCATGTTTCTTTTGGGGTGTCTAAAAGCCATAAAACATGTGGGGTAAGGACTCGAGCACTTAACTCGAGCACCTGCGATATTTGGTGGATACTTGAGCACCTGATGCAAACTGGAGAAGTGAGCACTTGCACTCAACATTAATGACAACATAGTCAATATGACGACCTAATGCTATCAAATTCTGTGATACTTGTTGGTTCAAAATGCTCACTATAACCCTGGATAAAATCCTTGGAGGATGTGGTATTCAAAATGGGTTCACTTTTGGGGGGGTTTGCACTGCTAAGGCAAATCAGTGGCTCCCCAAACACAACATGGTGTCCGCTCTCGATTCCAGACAATTTTACTTTCAAAAAGTCAAACAGTGCAATATTTCCCATTTTTCATACTGCAACATCATTTTTTTTAATGCACAGGTGTTCTGCAGTGAAGTAAGATGCATTTAAAAAACATGATGTATATTGCATGCCAACAATTAAATGGGGTTGTTTGTATTATTTTAATTACTCTAGTTTTCGCCAAAAAATGATCTACAATCGTTCTCAGGTCTTGTGTTTATTACTCCACTTTTATTACATTCTATATGAAAGGCAGTCACACAATAACTGCAATCTTGTATCGTTTTATACAGTACAAGACAAAAGACGCGTATTACATTTTTTACAATGATAAATATATTTATTGTTATTATTTGTTCTCACTTTAGAGTTGCACCCTTGGGGAAATGTGAAGGATATATATGATGTACTGCAATTTTTGCTGAGATTATGGAACCATTATGAAACCTTGAGGCACTAACTTAAATTGATTTTAAACTGCACAACATTTCGATGAATTGACTATTAGGCATGAACATACAATTTTCCCCTTTGTGGATACAATTAAATGAATTTTAACCTATGACTAGTCTGGCTTAAAGCTTTCATTTTAAATTTACCTTAATTTCCATGAAGTATCCACAATATATTTGTACAACAGGAAATATGTTGAGCAAATTATTATGTGATTAACATCAATTTGCTGACTGAAAATCATTGTTAAAGGGAACTTGCATAGAGAAAAGCCTGACCAGCACCTCTATATAGTGTGAACAGATGCCCGCTGCAATGACTGCTTTACTTGCAAATAAGAGAAACTCAACAGCACTCCGTAGAGACCATTACATATGCAAACAAGATCTAACAAAATTACAGAAAAAACTGTGCCATTGGAGGTTGTGACTGCCTCCTTTCTGACCCTGCACTCCACCCATCAGCCCAATGGTGTTTTTAATTAGCTCTGGTTCCCACCAGCCCATTTAAATGTGAAGGTTTGTAACCCAAGAGAGGCATGTTTGCCCTTTCTCACTGTAGGCTTAAAGCCCAAGAGAGGCATGCCTTTAGGCAGGACCCATCAGAGAAGTGTCACCTTGTCACGGTTGATAACATAAATTGGCCAATTTATACTCTAAGAACCTTCATTTCTGTATTTTTTTTTACTTTTTTGAGTACAGTTTTTTCAGTAATTTTGTTAGATCTTTTTTGCATATGTATTGGTCTCTACGGAGTGCTTCTGCGTCTCTCTTTCTTGCTGTTAAAGGGATCCTCTCACCAGTTTTGTGTTATAGCAGCTAAAAATATCACCTTATTCAGTATCTGCTATGCATTCCCAAAATCATTATATAACCCCGACTCCCCTTGTATATTCCTGAACACCTTTTTTTATTTCTCCTGCGCTGTATGGTAATCTTCTCAGTCCAGTCCAATTGGCGTGGTTTTGAGCCTCTGCATCCCTCCCCCTGGCTTCTGCTCACCATCCTCCTGACATGGATAACAATCCACATCGCCATGCGACAAATCGCGCCTGCCAGAAATAATGCATTTTGCGCCTGCGTAGTATGCTTTGCCCACCTGTGGGCAAAGTTGAAAAACAGAAGTGCGCATGCAGTGGCAAGCGTAGTTTCGGTACATAAGCCGAAAGTACATATGTCAGTGCATGATACTTCTGTTTTTCAGCTTTTGCCTGCAGTTGGGAAAAGCATACTATGCAGGCGCAAAACACAATATTTTTGAGCAGGCGCAAGATGTCGCATGGTGCAAGACGCGTCATCCATGAAGTAGGACGGTGAGCAACAGCTGATGGGAGAGATGTAGAGGCCCAAAACCATGCCCATCGGACCGGACTGAGTAGATTACCACACAGCGAGGAAGAAATTAAAAAGGTTTTTCAGGAGTATACAAGGGGAGTCATGGTGTTATATAAGGATTTAGGGAGTGCATAGCAGACGCTGAATAAGGTGATATTTTTAGCTGCTATGTCACAAAACTGGTGACAGGTTCCCATTAAAGGTGTATTCCGAGAGGAAAAAAGGTACCACCTATCCAAAAAATGTGTTAGTTTCTAGATTGGTGGTGAAGAGTAGTGATGAGCAAGCATACTCAGTAATGCTTGATACTCGCCCGAACATCGCTATACTCGAGGTACTCATTGAGCGCCGAGCATTTCTGGGATTGTTTGGAGGGAGTTTGGGTCCCCGTCCTGCATGTTTGGCGCTCTTTAGAGCGCCAATCAACATGCAGGGATTGCCTGCAATGCAATGTAATGCCGCAGCCATGTTGGTTGTGGCATTACAGTGATTGGCTGGCCACACAGCGTCATCAGGTCTATATCAGACCTGGCGCCGTCCTGCTTTTCACATTCAGGTCAGGAATCAGATAGTGTAGAGTGATTTGCTGCTGAGATAGGGTCAGATTTGGGGGGTTTAAAGATACCATAATTGAATACACAAATACAGCTAAATCAGCAGTCCTTCCAAGGACTAATTATGAGGTATATAGATTGGAGTGCTAGGTAGGCAGGCAGTGTATGTGGGTATATACATGTCATTGCAAGGCATGCAGGCACTGTGTGGGAATATAGATATCATTGCTAGTCAGGCAGGCATTGTATGTGGCATACTTCATTGCATACATCAAGAGGGTCCATTGCTTTACTGTCTGCTGCTGCTTATTACATATATTGACCGTATATACTTAGCCCCAGGTATCCAGGAATAATTTTTTTTGCAACTTAATCCTGATTATTTTATTCAAAAGCAATCCAGAGCACACTTTTATCTCCATCTGCTTGTTGACACTGCAGAAGACAGCCAGATCCTTTTCTTAGTACAGCATGAAAATCCAGCTATTTAAACCGGTTTGCCCATCCCAGTGATCACATCTAAGTGCGCAGAAAATTCTGCCATTTTTGTGGTACTGTAAAAAATTTTTGAAGTGTCTTATACAATTTCTAGACACCATTTTTCTGCCAAAAAATATTTAACCACTGGGCAGATATTTTCCACCTGGTTTTGTCCGCCACACGGATCACATATCACTGCGGTCAAAATTGTGACATTTCAGGCCTCCATAGAATTGTTTTTGTTGTGTCTATGACACAATTTTACTGGAAAAAATTACAGGACAGATATTTGAAAGTGTAGCATCTCCGTAATATGCCTCATCTATCTGTGGGGTTCAAACTGTGGCATTTGAGGCCTCCATTAAACTATTTTTGCTGTGTTTTACCCTACTTCTTGACACTATTTTGCTGTAAAAAAATATAAATATAGGCCACATATTTTACAGTGTTCTATCTCCGTCACTCGCCTCATCTATCTGTGGGCTAAAATTGTGGCATTTCAGGCCTACATTGAACTGTTTTTGCTGTGTGCTACCCAAGCTAGCGACACTATTTTCCTGTAAAAAAAATTACAGGCCACATATTTTACAGTGTGATATCTCCCGTTGTAAATTTGTTTACTGTTAACGATATCTATAACTTTGTATGTAACCCCCTTCTCATGTACAGCACCATGGAATTAATGGCACTATACAAATAATAATAATAATAATAAACATGCCTCATCTATCTGTGGGCTACAAATTATGGTATTTGAGGCCTCCATTAAACTGTTTTTGATGTGTGTTACCCTAGTTTTTGACACTATTTTGCTGTAAAAATATAAAAATACAGGTCACATATTTTACAGTGTGGTATCTCCGTCACATGCCTTATCTATCTGTGGGCTACAAATTGTGGCATTTGAGGCCTCCATTCAGCTGTTTTGCTGTGTGCTACCCTAGTTAGTGACATTATTTTGCTGTAGAAAAATACAGGCCACATATTTTAGTGTGGTGTCTGTCACACGCCTTATCTCTCTTTGGGCTACAAACTGAGGCATTTGAGGCCTCCATTAAATTGTTTTTGCTGTGTGTTACCCTAGTTCTTTACAATATTTTGTTGTAAAAATATAAAAATACAGGTCACATATTTTACAGCGTGGTATCTCTGTCACACAGCTCAGCTCTCTGTGGGCTAAAAATTGTGGCATTTCAGGCCTACTTTGAACTGTTTTTGCTTTATGTTACCCTAGAAAGCGACACTATTTTGCTGTAAAAAATACAGGCCACATATTTTACAGTGTGGTATCTTTGTCACATGCCTTATCTATCTGTGGGCTACAAATTGTGGCATTTGATTCTTCCATTCAACTGTTTTTGCTGTGTGCTACTCTAGTTAGTGACATTATTTTGCTGTAAAAAAAATACAAGCCACATAATTTACAGTGTGGTATCTCTGTCACATGACTCAGCTATCTGTGGGCTCTAGTTCAACCCATATCATATCCTAACTTGCCCTAACATGTTGATCCAGAGGAAGGCAAAAAAACCCATGTGGCAAACAGTAAGCTTCACATTGGGGAAAAAAATTCCTTCCCGACTCCACATACAGCAATCAGACTAGCTCCGTGGATCAACGCAATACTAAGGGAACTAGTGTATATACCCTGTAATATTATACTTTTCAAGAAAAGCATCCAGTCCCTTCTTAAATTTTATTAGGGAATCACTCATTACAACATCATATGGCAGAGAGTTCCATAGTCTCACTGCTCTTACAGTAAAGAATCCGCGTCTGTGATTATGCTTAAACCTTTTTTCCTCCAGACGTAGAGGATGCCCCCTTGTCCCCATCACAGGTCTAAGAGTAAAAAGATCATTAGAAAGGTCTTTGTATTGTCCCCACATATATTTATACATTGTAATAAGATCACCCCTAAGCCTTCAATTTTCCAAACTAAATAACCCCAAGTGTAATAACCTGTCTTGGTATTGCAGACCCCCTAGTTCCCTAATAACCTTGGTCGCTCTTCTCTGCACCTGCTCCAGTTCAGCTATGTCATTCTTATACACTGGAGACCAGAACTGTGCACAGTATTCTAAGTGTGGTCGCACTAGTGACTTATATAGAGGTAAAATTATGTTCTCCTCATGAGCATCTATGCCTCTTTTAATGCATCCCATTATTTTATTTGCCTTTGCAGCAGCTGCCTGACACTGGCCACTAAATGTGAGTTTGTCGTCCACTCATACACCCAGGTCTTTTTCAGTGATAGTTTTTTCCAGTGTTTTACAATTAAGCACATAATTATGCATCTTGTTCGTTTTACACAAGTGCATGACCTTACATTTATCCCCATTAAAGCTCATTCGCCATTTATCAGTCCAAGCTTGTAGTTTACATAAATCCTCCTGTAATATAAAATTGTCCTCCTCTGTATTGATTACCCTGCAGAGTTTAGTGTCATCTGCAAATATTGAAATCCTACTCTCTATGCCCCCTATAAGGTCATTAATAAATATGTTAAAAAGAATCGGGCCCAAAACTGACCCCTGTCGTACCCCACTGCTAACCGTGACCCAGTCCGAGTGTGCTCCATTAATAACCACCCTTTGTTTCCTATCCCTGAGCCAGCTCTTAATCCACTTACACATATTTTCCCCTATCCCCATTGTTCTCATTTTATGTATCAACCTTTTTTGTGGCACCATATCAAAAGATTTTGAAAAGTCCATGTATACCACATCCACTGCTTTCCCTTAGTCCAGTCCGGAACTTACCTCTTCATAAAAGCTTATGAGATTAGTCTGACAGGTACGGTCCCTTGTAAACCCATGTTGATATTGGGTCATGAGGTTATTCTTCTCCAGATACTCCAGTGTAGTATCTCTTAGAAAACCCTCCAGGATTTTACCCACAGTTGAGGTTAAAGTTACTGGCCTATAATTTCCAAGCTCAGTTTTTGTCCCCTTTTTGAATGTTGGCTAAATATATATATATATATATATATATATATATATATATATACACCACATTTGCTATACGCCATTCCTGTGGTACAGACCCTGTTATTATGGAATCTTTAAAGATTAAAAATAATGGTCTACCTAGGACTGTGCTTAATTCCTGCAGTACTCGGGGGTGTATCCTATCCAGGCCTGGGGATTAGTCAATTTTAGTGATTTTTAGACACTGCCATAATTCCTGCTGGGTTGATATGTGGTCTGGCCTGTTGGTTAATATTAGGTCTAGCAGTGCCCCCCTTTTGTTGGGTCCTGAACCAGTTGTGAAAGGTAATTGTTTCTCATAGCTGTCAAAAACCTATTACCTTTGCTGGAACTGCAGGTTTCAATTCCCCCAATGTATTTCAGGGTAGTTGAAGTCCCCCATAATAATGACTTCTCCTTGAGTCGCCACTTCATCTATTTGCTTTATGAGGATATTCTCTGTTGCTTCCATTATTTTTGGAGACATAACAAACCCCTTTCAGTAATTTATTATTTTTTCCAACTCCCCTTATCTCTACCCACAGGGACTCTACATTTTCATTAGATTCATATATATTATCACTCAGGATGGGTTTTAAGGATAATTTTACATATAAACACACGCTTCCCCCTCGCTTATTTGTGCAGTCATTTCTGAACAGACTATAGCCCTGTAAATTAACAGCCCAGTCATGGCTCTCATCCAGCCATCTCTCAGATATTCCCACCATGTCATAATTATGTTCTAACAACATTAACTCCAATTCCTCCATTTTGTTGGCGAGGCTTCTGGCATTAGTATACATGCACTTTATGTATCTCTGTGTACCTCTGTTCTTTCATAAATTATTAACCGTTCTAACCCCACCCCCATGCCACCCCCACCCCCAATTTCATTATTTGTGCCCAGGTCTCTATCTGCACTGTCTTCCCCTCCTATAAAAGGAATACCCCCCGTGCCTAGTTTAAACACTCCTCTAACCTTCTAGCCATTTTCTCTCCCAGCACAGCTGCACTCTCCCCATTGAGGTGCAGCCCATCCCTAGCGTAGAACCTGTTGCCAACTGAGAAGACGGCCCAGTTCTCCAGGAACCCACATCCCCTCCTTCCTACACCAATTCCTGAGCCACTTATTAACCTCCCTAATCTCCCATTACCTCTCTGGAGTGGTACGTGGTACAGGAAGTATTTCCGAAAATACCACCTTGGAGGTCCTTGCTTTAAGCTTACAGCCTAATTCCCTGAAATTATCTTTAAGAACCTTCCACCTACCCCTAACTTTGTCATTTGTGCCAATGTGCACCATGACCGCTGGATCCTCACCATCCCCTCCCAGTAATCTGTCAACCCGATCAGCGATGTGTCGGACTCGAGCGCCAGGTAGGCAGCACACCGTTCGACGATCCCTGTCTTTGTGACAGATTGCCCTATCTGTTCCCCTAATAATTGAGTCTCCCACTACCAGAACCTGTCTGGCCTATCCTGCTGTCCTATTTCCCCCTTTACTGGAGCAGACACTCCTCCGGCTTTCAGAGGACATGCCTTGCTGCAGCAGTGCTACTCCTGCACTAACACTCCCCTCATCTGCCAACTTAGCAAACTTATTGGGGTGTGCCAGATCAGGACTAGCCTCCCTGGTGCTCTTCCCTCTACCCTGCCTTTTGACTGTCACCCAGCTAGCTGCTTCATTGTCCTGCAGCTCCAAGCTAGAATCCCCCCTCATCTATCCCATTGAGCGTCTGCTCAGTGAGCAGAAGACTCCTTTCCATATTGTCTATGGATCTCTGTGTTGCCAGATGCACATTTAGATCCAGTATCTGGGCTTCCAAATGCACAATGTGCTCACATCTCACACAACAGTATGCACCCTCGACCGGCTGTTCAAGGATTTCATACATGCGGCAAGACGTGCACTGGATGGCATTGGCAATAGTGGAGCACATCCTAATGCGGATTGCACCAGACAATAAGATAAGCAAAAATAAATAAAAAGCATTAATAAAATATAACAGCAATTCAGTAATACCTCCCTTGGAAACTCCCTGAGTCACACACTTACCACAGTTCGCACTTACGCTCAGGTCACACTCAGCTCCTTCACACTTGCTCAGGCAGAAGATTTAAAAGAGATTTTTTTCCCTTTTACCAGCACACCACCCTGCTGCTCAATGCACTTCCAAAAGGAGTTGAGCCCCAACCAGCTGCCCCTTATAAACCCTTAATTATGAACTCCCACCCTTAATTAACCCCTTGTGAGTATAGTTACACCTCAATATTTAAATGCAATATAGTTAACCCTTAAAAACACAGATAGTAAAATAAGAGATTGACCCTGTAGAGAGAAAAAATAGGTTAAACAAGCCCCCAAGCCCCCCAAAAATTGAACAGGTAGAAAGCACTCAGCAACCCACAATTCAGCAACTCACACAGGTATTTGTTAAAGGTTTTCCAAATACTTCTTCACTGAATCACAAGTCACACACTTACCACAGTTTGCACTTATGCTGAGGTCACACTCAGCTCGTTCACACTCGCTCAGGCAGAAGATTTAAAAGAGATTTTTTTCCCCTTTTACCAGCACACCACCCTGCTGCTCAATGCACTTCCAAAATGTGCTTTGTGCTACCCTAGTTAGTGACACTATTTTGCTGTAAAAAATAAAAATACAAGCCACATATTTTACACTGTAGTATCTCTGTCACATGCCTCACCTATCTGTGGGTTACAAATTGTGGCATTTAAGGCCTTCATTCAACTGATTTTGCTGTGTGTTACTCCAATTATTAACACTGTTTTTCTTTAAAAAAAAATACAGGCCACATATATTACAGTGTAGTATCTCCATCACATGCTTCATCCATCTGTGGACTACAAATTGTGTCATTTGAGGCCTCCGTTCAACTGTTTTTCCTGTGTCATAGCCTAGTTATTGACACCAGTTTGCTGAAAAAAATTGTTACCTACAGGCCAGATATTTTAAACTGTGGTTTCTACGCACATGGATCACATATAAGTTCGCTCCAAATTCAGCCATCTGTAGTGAATGTGGAAAATATTGTAGTCCATTTAAAATGGGCAAGGTGCGTGGCAAGGGATGGGGAAGTGGAACTGATGGTGCATACAGAGGCTGAGGCCGTAGGCAAGCTGAAATTGGGCCACAACAAACACTCAGATCTCACTTGACCTTCCTGTCCCAATTACTAGGGGACCGCAGCAGCACACCACTATTGAACCAAGAGCAGTTTCAAAATGTTGTTGGTTGGATAGCGGATAATGCTTCTCCTTCCTCCCACCATGCTGAGTGACTGGAGACAACTGATCCTACACTTGGACACTCTGAAGAGCTGTTCACTTTTCCATTTATAGATTTGAGCCTCTTGCCCGGTCCACTTAAAGCAAGATGAGATCGCATGTAGCGATGCCCAAATATTTGAGCAGCCACGGTCACATGAAGCCTACGGAGGGAAGTGTCACAATAAGTGGACGACAATGAGACACAATTTCCAGAAAGTCAGGAGAAGGACAAGGGTGCGGAAGTGGAAGACGAGGTAGTGGATGATATAGTAACTAACCCAACCTGGCAGTAGGACATGCAGAGTGAGGAAAGCAGCACACAGGAGAAGGGAGGTGCAGCACCCCAACAGGCAGGAAGAAGCAGTGTGGTGGCCACAGACAGAAGGCGGGCAACTGTTCCTCATAATACGAAAACAATAGAAGTTGGCAGAACAACTGTTAGGTTTTCCTGAGTCTGAATGTATTTTTAAAGACACTGTCAATAATCCCAAACAGGCCATTTGCACCACCTCCTATGCACGCATAAGCAGGGGTAGCAAAAATACCAGCCTGACTACCACCAGCATGATCAGGCACATGGCAGCAAAGCACCCAACTTTGTCTGCTGAACCCCAGGCTCCAAGAGCAGTGTCTGCGGGTGACACCACTGCTCCTTCCACTGTTGTGCGTGCAAGCCAATCCACTGTCCACGCTGCGTGTGAAGATGCCTCCTGCCATGCACCTGCCTTTGTCCTAATTCAAATAGCACCATCATCAAGCACATCCACGTCCTTGTCCCAGATCAGAGCGCCAATGAACATGGGCAGGATTTGCATACAATGCATAAGCTAACATTATGGGAGTAGCAAATTAATAAAAATGGGAACTTTGGTTTCATGTGGCCATCCAGTACATCAGTTCAAAGGGTTATTGGGGTGCGTGTAACTTTGTGGCAAGGCGGGCCTTGCACTTAATGCACAGGCAAACAGTATGGCAGTACAAAATTTCTAATAATGAGAAGTTTGGTTTCATGTGGCCATCCAGGATGTCTATTCCAAGTTTTATTGCAGTTTGTGCAAGTTTGTGGCAGGGCAGGACTTGCATTCACTTCATGGGCAAACTGTATGGGAGTAAAAAAAATAAGCATAATGGAAACTTTGGTTTCATGTGGCCATCCACTATGTAAGTTCAAAGGGTTATTGGGGTACATATAACTATGTGGCAAGGCGGGTTTTGCATTCAATGCATAGGCAAAAAGTGTGGCAGTACCAAATAAGTAATAATGGGAACTTTGGTTTCATGTGGCCAACAAGTACGTTGGTTCAAAGGGTTATTGGGGTGTGTGTAACTTTGGTGCAAGGCAGGCATTGCATTCAGTGCACAGGCAAACACTATGGGAGACCCACTTTCTTTTAATAAGAACATTATTTAATGAGGCCTTCCTGTACGTCTCATCAAAGGGGTAATGGGATGCATCCTAATTTTTGGCAGCCCAGCCACTCACTGTATAGGCAATAACAGTATAGGAGACCCACTGTTTAATAATTGGAACAACAAAGCCCTTTAAGAATATTAATGCCACCTGATGCCCCTATAAAAATAGGCTTTGTGACATTCAGAGTCACTCCTTCATAAATGAAACACGATGTGTCTGATGATGTATCACACACCACATGGCCAGATAAAGGTTGTTAAATGTTAAAATGACATTTCCATGTGAATGCATTTGCATTGGTTGAAAAACACATCAAAACACTACATGTGAACATAGCCCAAATGGTGGAGGTACATTTTTAGGGAGGTTATTTATTTTGCCGTACATACAAATCATTATCCTGGAAAGGATGTTCCTTAACATATTTCCCAGGAAAATCCATTTTGGTTTCATTTTTGTATGTTTTAGTGTGCGCTTGTAAAAGTGGCATAACACTCTGACAACATTGTTCACAGCAGCGACCTTGGAGTCAGTAATGCTTCCAAGGGTCTTCCCCATGATGTTACCATGTAATTTCAGCACTGTTCCCATTGATTTCAGACCCTAAAAAGACCCCCGGGGGAAGGGGGGTGGAGATAAAAATTCTCAGGTTTCCCATAGACTTACATTGGGCTCGTTGCTTGGATCGAGTACCCGAGCATTCCAATTTGCTTGATCCAATCAACGAGCACCTGAGCATTTTGGTGCTTGCCCATCACTAGTGAAGAGGCATTGCACACAAGTGGCCATTGCTCCATTTATTTTCTATAGAACTGCCATATAGTTTTACTCTGCTTTCTATGGCAGTCCATCAGAGAATGAGTGCGACCTGATTTTTTCCACAAACCCATAGACATGAATGGGCATCCAATTCTCAGAAGCAAACTATGCATAATGCGTTTTCATTTCTTGGATCACTCGGTCATGAGCACATCACTATAGAGTGGCATGAGTAAATGTGCTATGCGTCAAAATCACAGATAGTCCTAGTCTGATTTATACTGTCCCCTTCACCTGCCTGAAATGTGCCAATTGATATAGACTAGGCACTTACCAATTTAGAAGTTATCATCCATCCAACTCATCAGGTAGTTGCATTTTCATTTAAATTTATTTACCACAAAAAGTACTCAAAGATCTGTTTTGTTTTGGAAAAAGGTATATAAACTACATAACTACCATGTCTCAATGACTGGATTGGTTGTGACGTATCAAAGGTTTCTAAACATTGCAACTAGTGATGAGCGAGTATACTCGATGATCAGAGATTTAGTTTGTGTCAGCGCAGCTGCATGATTTGCAGCTGCTTGACAGCCTGAATACATGAGGGGATTGCTTAACAAAGAGAGCATGCCAAAATACTCGGAAGACATCTGAGCATGTTTGGAAAACCTGACCAACAAGTTTACTACCTTATCACTAATTGCAACACAACATTACATTACATTCAATATATGTGGCACCGGTTACCTAAAATCTGATTAAAAAATATTAGGTAATTTATTGACAGTTTAAAGAAAAATTTTTGCCTCACCAAACTTCAGAAAAGGGGTGCCACAATCTGTGTTCATCAAGGTGTGGCCACAATTCTCTGTATTCAAACATTAACATGTATGGAATTTATGCTTTGCCTATATGCAATAACTGACAACTATGTCATCAAGTGGTGCTAAAATTAGGGGAACCATCATTCTTGAACTACATATGTTTATACTTTCTTAAGATTTTTCAAGGATCCATTTTCACATAACATAAATTCAATACAAAATCTTGACATGGTAGCAAAACTCTTGACAGGCAGCAATTCACATCACTGTGCAGCCAACATAAAAACTTATAGCATAATCTTAGTCTGGCGGTGTATCTTGATATAAATCATTGAATAATACCTGATAAATCTTTATATGTGTTTTTTGCACTTTTTTCGGGGTGCAGTTGGGCCCATTTGGTCTTGTAAACTTTGGTGTCTGTTCACATAGGATGCATGCAGCCCGCCTGATCTAATAGCCTTCTATTAGTAACTAATAGGCTGTTTACCTGGATGCTGTGCATTGCCATAGTGTGAACAGCGCCACATAAAAGTCTTCATTGTGCATTTACATACCAAGCAGCTGCCCCCTCCATTGGGATTGGTAGGTTGTCAGTGGTTGCCTCATCACTATTTCTGCACCTGTGTTGCCGCCATCTTAACTACATGGGTCCATTGAATTTGTTTAGAGGCCTGGGCAGGTACGCCTTTTGCTACTATCTTTTGAATTTTTGGAAGATATCTAAATCCCCTTTTTGTGCTGTTATTGTTATAAATCATGTTATTTTCAAAAGCTGATAATCATGCCAAATATCTCAGGATATGTTTAGTCTATATATAAAAATATGGAAAGACTTATCTGGAGGTACAGGTACCATCAGTGGGATTTTCTATGGTTATGTCATAATTAGTGTTGAGCATTCCTATACTGCAATATCGGGTATTGGCCGACATTCGCGGTATCAGAATTCAGATACTGAGTTCCGATACTTTTAGCATATCGAATACCGGAATCGGAAGTTCCCATAATGCAATGAGCCAGTTTGATTTTATTCAGCCAATGAGGATCCTAAGAAGTGTGGGCACATCCTGTTAGAGCATGTTAGGCATGTAACTACTGGCATGGCTGTGATTGGCTGCTGAAATGATGTCATGATGCACTATAAAAGCCACCGCCGCCATTTTGGGTTCACTCTGCAGTGAATTCAGTTAGGGATAGGATGCTGCTGTTCTGAGGGACAGTGTGACCTAGCGATTTCTCTATTTTTTGCTTTACCCAGGCTACTTTATCAACCATTGTAGCTTTCTTTTGCCTTGCAGCGCTGTTCACGGCTGTCTGCGAGGTCTCTGTGTGTGAGTGCAGCTCACGCTGTAGTGTGTTCTGCAGCCACCTCCGGTTGTAGTCTGCTCAGCGTTCGTCACTGCCTCATACATTGTCCTTTTTTGCATTAGTGCTGCTCTTTTTTCCAGATTTCTCCTATTAGTGTGGTTCCATCCATATCCAGCTGGAATATTTGCAAACACTATATAGGAGCAGATAGAGGAGCCTTTCTGCTGGCTTGTGCTCTGCAGCCCCAGCCAGATTAGTATTAACCTATTTTTTGGAGCCTCATCTATTGCATTGTAGGTTACCTTCCTGCATTGTAATAGCTACAAAAAGTTTGTGATACTATCAATTTTACATCTTTGGGTACATCCAGTGTCTTTTTGTGGAAAAAAAAAGTTAATAAAGTTCACCAAGCACTCCACTTTACAGTTGTGTAGGCCACATTAGCTCATATTAAAGTCTAGTCCACACTTTATAAAATTAGTGTTTCTTATACCTGTTAGCAGCTGTTCAGGAATAAGCACACTAAGCCCTTAGTACTTTTCTGCCTATCTTTATCAGTCTACCAAGATGAAGAAGGCAGGGAGTAAGGCATGTGGTCGTGGGCGTGGAGTTTCTGCAGGGAGAGGACGTGGGGATACTGTGCCTGCTGCGGGCACCAGTGACTCAGCATCCCCCAGTTTTCCCAGGGAACAGTCCTTTATGCGCAGCTTTGTAGGAGCTCGCCGTACCCCACTGCTGCGGGACGAACAAATTGAAGCCGTTGTCGGATGGATGGCAGCTAATACATCGACTTCAATTAGTTCCAGATCCTCTCAGGTCCAGAGCACTGAAGAGCACCCATCTGCCTCTTCACCACCTGCCAAATTGCCCAGGCAGTCAGGGAACCCTGGACAGGAGCCATCTCTACTTCTGTTCTCTGAATCTGTTGGCTTGGAAAGAGGGGGCCAGCCAAGCAGCATTCGAGAATTTGAAGAAGAGGTAGTATGCAGTGATGCGCAACAGCTTTGTCTCTCTGAATTTGAAGAGGCGGGTGGGGCAGTGCCTATGGTCAGCACACCTCAATACGCATCTGATGATGAGACTCAGGTGCCACTTTCTGGTGCATACTATGCTGTCAAGACTACCCAGGAGAAGCAGTCGTTTGAAGAGGGTAGTGTAGATGATGAGGTCCTTGACCCATCATGGCGTGAGGTACAGGAAGGTGGTGAGAGCAGCTCTGAGGAAGAGATTCCCCGAACGGCCAAAAAAGGAGGGAGAGGGAGGGGGCAGACTTGGTTGCCTGTAGCCTCCACTTTGGCACCTATTAGGAGCATGCCTCTTCCAAAACCCAAAACAGGCGCTCCCAAGACTTGCAGTGCCTGGTCCTTTTTTGACACAGTTGCAGGTGACATTTGCTTTGTCAAATGCAAGCTGTGTAATCAGAAAGTGAAAAGAGGGAAAAGTGTCAGCAACCTCAATACCACAAAAATGTGGAAACATGTGCGGACCCAGTATGTGGTGGAGTTACAAAGACACACTGAAGACCTAGGCCAACCTACAGCGCCACCTACCACCTCTTCAGCTCATGTTGTAGCCTCTTCCTCCCGCTCACACACAGCTGGTTCGGCTTCCTCACAGGATCGCCATGGGAGAACCTCTGGCACTGTTGTACAGAGACACAGTGTCATTCCACCCACAGCACCACGTTCCCTGTTATCCTCACACTCCCAGGCCAGTCTACAGCCATCGGTAGCACAGGCATGGGAGAAAAGGCGCCCATACTCACCAAACCACCCCCGAGCACAGGCTCTGAATACTCGCATTGCTAAACTACTGTCCCTTGAAATGCTCTCATTCAGGCTGATGGAGACTGACACCTTCCGTAACTTCATGGCATTGACAGTCCCACAATACAACGTGCCCAGCCACTTTTATTTCAGCAGGAAAGCCGTCCCTGCCCTGCAAAAGCATGTGGAGGGAAAAATTAAACATGCGCTACTAAACGCCGTAAGTAGCACGGTCCACCTGACCACCAATGCGTGGACCAGTAACCATGGACAGGGACGATATCTTTCCCTCACTGCCCATTGAGTAAATGTTGTGGAGCCGGGTACAGATCTTGAGAGTGGCGCTGTACATGTTCTGCCAACTCCAAGGATTGCAGGAATAGAGTCTGTACACATTGACTCCCCCTCATATTCCAATTCCTCTGAATCAGCGCTGCAGGAGCCGTCATAGTCTACCTCCACATGGACCCGTGAACGCTTACCTGTTACAACCGATATGAGCACAACCGTGGACAAACGTCAACAGGCCGCATTGAAATTAATTTCTTTGGGGAATCGAAGCCACACAGCGCAGGAGCTCTGGAATGCCATCAAGCATGAGAGCAACGTGTGGTTTGTGCCAGCAAATATCCAGCCAGGCATGGTAGTGTGTGACAATGGCCGAAATCTGGTGGCAGCTCTGGGCCTAGGCAACCTCACTCACATCCCATGTCTGGCACATGTGCTTAACTTGGTCGTGCAGTTTTTGAGGGACTATCCGGATCTGGATGCACTGCTGCACAAGGTCCTCATAGAGTGCGCTCACTTGCAGCGCTCTAGCATGGCAAGATCGCGAATTGCAGCTCTGCAGCACCGATTCCGCCTTCCGGAACATTGCATCATATGTGACCTACCCACCAGGTAGAATTCAATGTTACATATGTTGGAGAGGTTGTGTGAGCAGCAGTAATGGAGTACCAGCTGCATCGGGCGCAAACAAGTCGCACTGCACGCCGTTCACACTTCACCACCAATGAGTGGGCCTCTATGAAGGACATCTGCCACGTTTTGCATGCCTTCAATGATTCCACGTGGATGGCAAGTGCAGATGATGCACTAGTCAGCATGACTATCCCCCTTATCTGCCTGCTTGAAAAAACACTGCAAGCACAAAGGGAGGAGGTTGTGGAAGAGGTGGAGGATGAGGAGTCACAAATGCCATCTGCTTCTGGACAGTCTGCACAGCGTGGTTCCTCACAAAGGCCTAGGCAGGGGACACTTTGTGAGGAGAATGAGGAGGACTCAATGGAGGAGGAAGACATCTCTCCAGAGGAGGGAGGTACACAATGCTCTAGTCATTATATACAGCGAGGGTGGGGTGATGCAGAGCAGGCAGAGATGACGACTCAAGCAGGGGACAGCGTTTCTTTGGCAGTTGGGAGTCTGCAGCACATGGTTGATTTCATGCTGCAGTGCCTGAGAAACGACCGCCGCATCGCCCACATTCTCAACACGGCTGATTATTGGGTGTACACCCTCCTAGATCCTCACTACCGGGACAACTTACAAAGCCTCATAACACTGTTGAACCGGGAGCGTAAAATGCAGGAGTACCAAGACACACTGGTGCATTCCATCATGTTCTCCTTTCCACCCAAGAGCAGTGCTGCTAGTGCTTTACAAAGCAGCTCAGTGCGTCGAGGCAGTGGAGGAAGCTCTGCACAAATAGGGAGCAAAAGCAGCACCTCAGCACAAGGCAAGACCAGTATGGCCCAAATGTGGCAAAGTTTTGTGTCCCTGCCACAAATGTCTACACCATCACAGACGGCTCCAGTCAGCAGGAGGCAACGTTTCCGTCAGATGGTGACAGACTACATGTCTTGCCCTCTCAGTGTTCTCCCACATGGCTCTTCCCCCTTCAAGTTTTGGGTCTCTAAGCTGGATACATGGCCAGAGCTTAGCCAGTATGCATTGGAGGTGCTGGCTTGCCCTGCTGCTAGTGTATTATCGGAACGCATTTTTAGTGCCGCAGGTGGTGTACTAACAGACCATCGCATGCGACTATCCTCCGATAACGTTGACCGGCTTACTTTTCTGAAAATGAACAAGACCTGGATCTCGCAGGAATGTGCCAGTCCTCTTCCAGATTAAATAATTGGTTGGCAACAGTATCCAGGTCTCCTGTTGTGTTCATGTTTCTACCACCTGTTTCTCCTGTAATCCCTTGGTTCCAACACCGCCAGTTGCTGCTCATAAGTGCCGTCTGCACAGTCAACACATGCTCCAGTGTTATTGGGGTTCAGTAACGTCAGCTGATCTCCTGCTGTGTGTCCGGCAATTTCTCCTGCTCTGTCCACATTCACACTACTACAGATATTAAACTTGCTCCAATTAGGTCTCTGCCTCCACTCTGTTTCTATTATTTACCCTGGGCTACAACACCACCAGTTGCTGCTCAGAAGTGTCTTTGGCACGGGTACTCCCTCCTGTCCAGCCTGGTTCCAGCACGCCAGCTGTTTCCGGGTAGTGTCAACGTCACTTTGCCTCCAATACGTTGTACTGTCGTGTTGCAGTCGGGTTAGCCGACTCTATGGTTCCTGCAGTTTAGGTGCTTCCTATGTGGGCTGTGGGATCTGGAAATGGAGGCTGGTTCTGTAGTGCCAATAGGACAAGCTCCACCTGTAGGACTGTGAGTTTCGGTAACTCCAGCCGGCTCGCGGCCTTGTAACTTTTTTTTTCAGGTGTACCTTCTGCTACCTATCTCAGTTCCAGTACCATTAGCTGGTTCTTTGGAAGTCAATGTTGAATATGTCCCCCTGGGTTCCAGCAATGTCAGCTGGTTCCAGGCAGAGCCTTTGGCTTAGGTGCCTCCTTCTCGGTATCTGAGTTACACCAACGTCTGCTGGTCCTTGGTAGTGCTTTCTGGCACAGGTACCTCCTGCTTAGTAACTGGCTTCCAGTACCATCAGCTGGTCCTCGGTAGTTCCATTGGCTCTTGTACCTTCGGCTACCCATCCAGGTTCCAGTACCATCAGCTGGTTCTCAGCAGTTCCTCAGCCTTCTTGTAACTTCTGCTACATTTCCAAGATCAAGCTTTTTGAAATGGTTTTTGGTAATCACTCTGGATCTCCCTGACGTTGACCCTAAAGACGACGACCCTGAAGACCACCTCGAAGAAGGCGACGACTCTGAAAACGACGACCCTGGAGACGACGACCCTGAAGACCACCCCGAAGAAGACCAAGAAGATGACCCTGAAGGGGATGATGAAGGAGAAAGTGTGGGAGAAGTAAAAAAGAAGGTGAAGATCATGGAAGTAGTGAAACATAAATATCTGACAAAATATAAAAAAGCTTAAGGCTAGTTTCACACTTGCTTTTTTTTGCAGCGCGTTTTTCCCGCAAAAAAACGCATTGAAAAAACGCATACAAAAGCATACAACTGCTGCGTTTTTTCAAGCTTTTTTATGAGCATGCATGAAAAAAACGCAGCGTTTTTATGCGTTTGTATGCGTTTTTAGTGCGTTTTTACCGCGTTTGCATTTTTTTCCAACATTAGGTGGCCCCTCACACTAACCCAAACCATGACTTTACTAACCCTAACCCTGACCCTAACCCTAACCCTAACCCTGACCCTAACCCTAACCCTAACCCTGACCCTAACCCTTAACCAAATCATACTTAACCCTAACCCAAACCCTAAACCCTAACTAACCCTAACCCTAACCCTAACCCTGACCCTAACCCTAACCCTAACCCTGACCCTAACCCTAACCCTAACCCTGACCCTAACCCTAACCCTAACCCTGACCCTAACCCTAACCCTGACCCTAACCCTTAACAAAACCATACTTAACCCTAACCCTGACCCTAACCCTAACCCTAACCCTGACCCTAACCCTAACCCTAACCCTGACCCTAACCCTTAACCAAACCATACTTAACCCTAATCCTGACCCTGACCCTAACCCTTAACAAAACCATACTTAACCCTAACCCTGACCCTAACCCTAACCCTAACCCTAACCCTTACCCTAACCCTAACCCTAACCCTGACCCTAACCCTAACCCTAACCCTGACCCTAACCCTTAACAAAACCATACTTAACCCTAACCCTGACCCTAACCCTGACCCTAACCCTTAACCAAACCATACTTAACCCTAACCCTGACCCAAACCCCAACCCTAAACCCCCTTAACTAACCCTAACTCTAACCCAAACCCCTAAATTCCATGGTTAAAAAAAAAACGCATATGCAAAAAAACGCATACATGAGCATGCCAGTGCGCACATATGCGCATCCATAGGCTATAATGGCCATTTTTAGCGCAAAACGTGCGCATATGTGCGCATGCGCTTTTTTGCAGGGCCAAAAAATGCAACATGCTGCGTCTGGAAAATACAAACGCACACCCCAAAAAAACGCAGCGCATGAAAATCGCATACATGCACTTACAAGCGCGCAGGTATGCGCACCCATGTTAAATATAGGGGAAAAAACGCATGCGCACATATGCGTTTTTTTCCAGCGCTAAAAAACGCAAATGTGAAACCAGCCTAACATAGTCAATATCTTTGTAACTCTGAACGTCTTAAAAAAAAATTAATTCCTGCTATTCCATTTGATTGGGCTAAACCTCTATGCCTTTAATGTCTCCTCCACCTCCCCCAATACATTCTACATTATTCTTAGTTGTTTTCCTTCATGTAGAATTAACCTACAAGGAAAGTAAGGGTTTATTTTCATTCCGATATTTGTGTCCCATTGACTTGCATTGGTTTCCGGTATCGGAATCGGCGATATCCGATATTTTTGGGGTATCGGTCCTATCCAATCCGATACCATATTTCCCGATATCGGAAGGTATCGCTCAACGCTAGTCATAATGATCTATATATCATAAATAGTTGTATGTAAGAAGTACCGTAATATCTTATCAACCCTCGCAGTAATCTATTTTTACTGGGCTCCAGCAATCACATGATGTTTCTTCATTAAACAATCATTTGACAGTGGCTACAGAGTTGACATGTTGACACAACGGAGGTACCGCTAGCTTTTGATTGCATGGGTTATATGTGTAGAAACATCATCATGCAATGGTCCAGGAAAACTTTAAAAAGAAGTATCAGCAGGTTTATAGGATACTATTATATATTATTAATTTTATTTTAGAACTTTTTTTATCATGTGATAAATTGGCAACATATTTAATGACTAAGCTATTTTAGCTATTTTCCACTTGTGCAGATTATATGGATATAGCTTTTCTTATTATACTGCAGAAATAATGTTTACATTGCTTTTAAATGACATATAGGGCAGCACGGTGGCTCAGTGGTTAGCGCTAACCACTGAGCCACCGTGCTGCCCTATATGTCATTTAAAAGCAATGTAAACATTATTTCTGCAGTATAATAAGAAAAGCTATATCCATATAATCTGCACAAGTGGAAAATAGCTAAAATAGCATAGTCATTAAATATGTTGCCAATTTATCACATGATAAAAAAAGTTCTAAAATAAAATTAATAATATATAATAGTATCCTATAAAGCTGGGGTCCTGGGTTTGAATCCCACCAAGGACAACATCTGCAAGGAGTTTGTATGTTCTCCCCGTGTTTGCGTGCGTTTCCTCCGGGTACTCTGATTTCCTCCCACATTCCAAAGACATACTCATAGGGAATTTAGATTGTGAGCCCCATTGGGGACAGTGATGATAATGTGTGCAAACTGTAAAGCGCAGTGGAATATGTTAGCGCTATATAAAAATTAACATTATTATTATTACATATAGGTTTTCAGCATTTTGCGTAGATAGTATATGGATTTTTTTTTCGAACTATTGGGTATTTAGAATGTGAAAGGGAGTGGAGCTCTTTGTTCATTGAAATGGAGGAATCTTTACATTGTACTTATAAACTGTATCTGCCTTACAATCAGGATTACATGAGTTGAGGTGTGAACCAAGACACCAATGAAACAGGTTCCTCAGGGTGTGTGTTGTTGCTAACATCCAAAGACGTTTCTTTCTATGGATGGATACGTTAAAACGGATCCCAACATTTCAGTGTAGAGTAGGAAAGTGTCACCCCATCTTTTAAAAACATACTTGACTTTACCGTTGAAATTGATGGAACTTGCAATCATTAGCAGATACATGACTTGTTATTAACATCTACTGTTTTCAGCAGAGGTACATGCTATTTTGATTTTGGACTTCGGCCTATCTCTTCTTCTAACACATGTCTTGGCATGAAAAGTCCTTTATTTTTTCATGAATGCTCACAGATCTGGTCTACACATTGCCTCAGCTTCAAAACTTTGCATTTTACTGTCTCTAAATACGAACAATTTGATAGCCATAACTTTCTGGCTTCCCAGCCTTACCCTCTGCAACTGAACTATGCTCCAATTAAAAGAGCATCAAGATGATCCAGCCATGTTTAGATTGAAAGTGTCACTCGTCAATAAATTACTTCATAAATTACTCCAAAGACATACTGATAGGGAATATAGATTGTGAGCTCCAATGGGGACAGTAATGATAATGTATGTAAAGCTCTACGGAATAAGATAGCACTATATAAGCAATGTATAATAAATAATAAATAAATAATGGTACTATTGTACATCTTCCTCCAACACTTACACAATCTGTGCCTTGTACTCTCATCTTGCCATTTTTATCCTTAATTCTCAATCTCTATATAAACTGTAACGACACACATGAGTCTTTTTATTGACTAAATGACTCTCCTACTTCCCCAGTATTCTACATACTTAAGAGTTTGCTCACACTTACATATAAATCGGATGAGTCCAATCTGATTAAAAATTGTATTGCACTCGGACCAATGTTATTAAATGTGGTAGTTCAGAACTGCATATTTTTTCTCATCTGCATTGAGCAAGTGAAAAAAAATTGCAGCAAGCAGCGAAATCTGATGATTGTGAGATAAAAATCGGATGTCATACAGACTATCGGAATGACATCAGATTATTACGGATAAATTACAATTCTGTATCATAGGAAACCTTAAATGGTCCTGTAAATGATTAATAGCTGCTCAGTAAAAAAAACGCATCACATACAGACAGCACACGGAGGACAAGTAAAAGAAAAATCGTACAACTTTTCTGTACGAGGATGAGACTGAGTTTTTATATGTAAGTGTGTGATATTACCCTTAATGTCATGCTTGAAGGACCAACAATGATGATGCCAAATGAAGTAAATGATACCAAAACTTAACCCTACCGGTAGAGATGAGCAGATTTTACAAAATTCAAATTAAAAAAATTGCTCAGATTTTCCTTGAAAATTAGATTCACAGCAAAATTATCCACCAAAAATTGAATGCTCCTCATTATACTTTGGTGTCTCTCAGGAGCCTAGAGCACAATAGATGTAAGATGTAAAAAATTTTAAAATTACATATATTCTCCTTACTATTCACTTCTCCTGTCCCTCCGCACATCACCATTCCATGTCCGTTCCATGTTGCATTTACTTATCCCCACTGCTAATTTCTGAATCCTCACTTTCAGCTCTTGAGGGTGGTGATAAGAAGATGCAAGTTGGATTGGATGGGGAACAGTAAGGAGAAGAAGGGCCAGAGGTGAGTGGTAAGGTTTGTGTATTTTTTTTCAGTTTATTACATGGACGCAAGCTAGCCATCTCTTTGGTAAATATGCATGAACAAGAGAATTAATTAAAAATCAGCTTTTTACCAAATGAAAACTTGTCTAATATTTGAGTACTATTTCATTTCACTTGAATATATTTGCTCATCTCTATTGTCCAGCATAGGAAACAAATACTACACTTACAGTCTGATGTATACATAGTACAATTTACTTTGAACATTAAACATTCTAGTAGCATCTTCTCAAACTCCTCCCAGCTGCAAGTCTGCCCTACTTATTTTCTCATAAATTCACAATACATTGCATCGGTGTCATGTAGAACTGAATTATGCAGCATCATAACATAACAAATAACGCATGATGTCATACAGCAATTCTCTATGAGTGGTGTTGGCCATCTTCCAGCCCTTTACATGCTAGTATTGAAGAATTATTTTGATGTGTAGTATGACTGGTTTAGTGAAATTGAATTAGGCATGGCATTGAGACCTGGGCTTTATATATACAAATATCCATATATACTGTATATAGATTTGATTTATTTATTTTACTCATTTATACAGCGCTTTTAATTCCACAGCGCTTTACAGACATTATTGACACTGTCCCCGATGGCCTCACAATCTAATTTTCCTAACAATATGTCTTTGGAATGTGGGTGGAAACCGAAGAACACGGAGGAAACCCACGCAAAAACGGGGAGAACATACAAACTCCTTGAAGATGTTTTCCTTGGTGGGATTTGAACCCAGGATCCCAGCGCTGCAAGGCTGCAGTGCTAACCATATTTTGTGGACTATAAGATGCACTGGACCATAATAGGCAGCCCAAATTTTGGGGAGGAAGATAGGAAAAAAAATGGTGGAATGTATTATAGTCCAATTTTATGGTAGCTTACTGGAGCGGGGCTATGATGGAGTGGGGTAAAAGGAGGCAGGGTCGCTGCTGCATGAAGCTGGTGGCAGCAGGAGTTGGGCGATGCTGCAAACTCATGGATGGGAGGATGTGGTGTCCCAGTCCTGCGAGAATGCGGGCCCTGGGCTGTCTGAAAATATAGGCACTGAGTGGAGTCTCCACATTTTCCCATTGATTTTCCTGCAGTGGACTTTGGGAAAATATGTGCCAGACGTGGCGCATGCGCAGATTGACATTTCATTCTGTGCATTCATCTACATTTTCTGACAACCGAGGGCCCGCAGCTTCACAGTGCTGGGACACCACCTCTTCCCATCGCTGGTTCTACAGCATCTCCCCACTTCCGGTGCTGCATTCTTCTTGCAGCAGTGAGCCTGCCATCTGTGACACTGCTTGGCCACAGCTGCCAACCCCTCAGTAAGCTACAATCATATTATTAGATGCTTCCACATTTTCCTCCCAAATTTTGGGAAAAAAATGTGTCTTATAATCTGAAAACTATGGGAAATGTATATATGTATATATACAATAGAATAAACCACTAGTTGGAACATGAGCTTTACATTTATATGTAAAGCAAAGATAAAGTTTAAACTAGTGGCTTATTTTATTGTACATAAAATGTTCATTCAACACTGAGTGTATAGGGATGAAAAAGAAAAAAAAGAAGAAAAATTGTGTGTCTTTTTTCCGATGCCCTATTGTGTCTGACTGATGGCACCCTACTTGGTGGATGACTATTCTGCAGTGCTGTGGTTTTACAGTACAGTAAAAAAAGTCCAGTTATGAGCTGGGATTTTGGAGAATAAATGGCCCTCAATTATTTACAAGGCTCAATACAATTGCTCTCTTACATTCCTTGTGCATTTTATGAGCATCATTGGAGGGCCTTCATGTAATGCATTGCTACAATACTTACGGTCCTTTTTCGTGATATTCCATTCATTCCATGTGGTTGGTCTGACCTTATCATAGGTCTTTTCATTCAAGCATAATGTTTCATGCATTTTTAAGTGTTTTTACTATTTACAGTTGTACCTTGTGCTTGTGTCCTCATTTTGCATTCAAGAATTTCAAATCTTTCTAACTTTTGTGTATCTGTTTTAAAAGGCTAAAATATAGAACACTACACATAGATAAGACTGCATTACTCCAGTGCTCTCTTTAACCCATCTGTACAATATTGTCTAACACAATTTTGTTGGTCCACTATCAATAGAAAAAGCAAAAATCCAAGAGCACAAAACATTAAGGGAAATTTATCTCCCCCACTGCCAGTTTTGTGGCATCAAAAAAGTTGTAAATTATGGAACATTCCATATTTGAGCAATAATTTGAAATCATTTTCTCCCACTTACTTTTTTAACAGTAGGAGGAGCTTAACTGGAAGGGGCATAGCCGACCGCCATGTGACAGATTTGCAGAAAATTAAATGGCACAAAAACTGGGAAATAGTGTAGATGCAATCTACGGCAGCTCATGACTGGTATAAATTTTATTTTTTCCGGAGCTCAAAGAAATGCCAAATTTCTAAAAAGCCTCTTATTAAATTCGGCACATTTTACTTAAGTGGGATAAATTCCCCTATATAAGACTTGGAAAATCCACGATCAACATCATGTATGATCTGACGGTTCCATCAGGAGCAAATCTGAGGCTTGAGTTCATCATGAGAAACAAAATGCAAAAGACAATCGCTTAGGGCATGCATATGTCCTATTAGCTTATAAACAATGTGAAAGTATCCAACAGTATAAAATTCAATACTATTTATTTGCTGTTTATAAATCATATAGTTAGAATTTGTTTATCCTGAGTATACACTTTTAATATACTAACTTTAGTTAGTTGGATATCATTAGTAATTTGATAGGAATTTTCCTTCATTTCCAATTCTCCCTTTATAAAAAGCTCTTCAGATATGCATTCTTATTTCTTATCAATGCCTAGAGGGCACAACCTAAAGCTCGACTGTACTAGATTAACACTGATACGGCTTCAGCTAAGTCATTTAATCAGTTTCCTGAAATAATTTTCTGCACCAATCTGTTCCTGGCTTATTCTTTTGGACCACTGATTTGCTTTGTTATTAGAACAAATGGTGTAATTTTATTCACTATAATCATTTTCCACAATGCGCTAAGAAAAATGCAGTCTATAAAACTATGACTATAAATGAAACTCATCCTGTTATTAATACACTTTATTATCATTTGGCATGTGTAGTAGATGTAATATAATTTACAATATGGTAACCGCCCAGAGCACCGCAAACATTCTGGAGCTATCACTGTCCTGTGTCTTCCAGTTCTAGAATTAATAGTGCACTTTTGACATTTTTTATTGTGTTGGTCATGTGACAATAAAAGAAAACTTATTTTTAGTGAACAGAGACACGTGATTTGTGCAGACGTGAAGCTAGCTCCTCACCTTTGCTGACAGATTTCAGAATTCCTCATGTAAATGCCATTTCAAAAATTTATTGGAAAGAGAATGTGGAAAACAGTTGTCCAGTTGTCAAGGCTTTTGAGTACTAGTTACATGAATTGCAGATTTTTTGAAAATTTGTTGTGAAAATTTGCAGCATTTTATTGTATAAAATTCATAATGGCACAGATTTTGCTGCAGATTTCAAGCCATTTGCGCAACATATATTTCTGTTGTGTTTTTATGTGTGGCAAAGAGTAGTTTATGAGTTTTTGTTGGTACCATTTTGAAGTATATATAACATTTTGATAGCTTTTTATTTCATTTTTTAAAAAGATGTGATGACCAAAAAAGGGCAATTCTGGCATTTCTACTTTTTTTACTTTACAGTGCTTTCCATTGAGATGAAATCATTTTATACTTTGATATATGGTGCAAGGATTGCCATGATGGAGATGACATGGGGTCTGTAGCATGCCCTCATTGAAATGGAAATCTATTGACATACCACAATTAGATCATAGGTGGCAAAGAAGTCCTCCTAATAGAGAATTTGTCAGCAGGTTTTTGCTATGGAATCTGATAGCAGCATGATTTAGTGGCAGAGACCCAAATTCCAGGAATGCATCACTTACTAGACTGCTTTGTGCAGTTTTTGATAGAATACATGCTTTGTCTGATGTACTGTAGATGTAGCAGAGGTAAGACTTCTGGGCTGTTTATAACTCTGCCCACAATACTGATTAGCAGCTTTCTGTGGCGACCAAGGAAGGCAATGTCTGAGAGTGGACCCTCTGGATCGCGGAACTGGAGCTCCCGGGGGGAGAGCGCGCCTGGTGGAGCCGACCCCTATACAGGGACCGTTAGGGGCAGACCCTCGGAAGACAGATACTGCGACAGCTAGAACCAAGAGGGGCGGCTCAAGGGACCAGAGAACAACTGGGGGAACCAGAGCACAGGATGAACCGGAGATACAGGACGGATCAGGAACACAGGGCAGAGTACGGAGTACAGGACGGAGTACAGGACGGATTACAGGACTGAGTACAGAGTATAGGACGGGGTAAGTAGTACAGGATGGAGTACGGAGTACAGGACGGAGTACAGGACTGAGTGAGGAGTACAGGACAGAGTAAGGAGTACAGGACAGAGTATGGACTACAGGATGGAGTACAGGACTGAGTAAGGAGTACAGAGTACAGGACGCAGTAAAGGACTGAGTACAGAAAGAAGTTGAAGGGAACACCCCTACAACTTGGCCAGAATACCGCAAGGGGTAGCACACAATAATCAGGCATCTCCACCATCTTGGAGACGCCTGATGTACCATACGCCGCTGGATGATTGGGCAGCCAGGGCCTCTGGGTGGGCACTGCAGGGTTAAGAAACCTGCAAAGCGCACGCCCACGTCCTAGGGCACCTGCGCGGGACAGCCACGTGCAGGGAGGACGGGAGCAAGGAGGAGGAGACGGGCACAGCGCGACGAGCCATGAGCGGGTAAGTGGAGGCGGCGGTAGGCCCCACCACTGCTGGAACGGCAGCGGTCACCATCGACATGACAGTACCCCCCTTTACATCTCCCCTTCCTGAGATTGGACAAAAATTTCCTTACATTAAGTGGAGCATTAACATTCTCTCTAGGTTCCCAGGAACTCTCCTCAGGACCAAAACCCTTCCAATCGATAAGGAAGAAGGTTTGCCCCCGATCTCTTTTCATGGCTAAAATATCTCTTACTTCAAAGATGTTATCGGCCCCTACTGGCTGAGGGGAAGGAGGTGGTACAGAGCGATACTGATTAAGAACTACAGGTTTAAGGAGCAAGACATGAAAGGCATTAGGGACCTGGAGCGAAGCCGGCAACCTCAATTTGTAAGCCACGTTGTTAATGCGTCCAAGAACCTCAAACAGACCGATGTACCGGGGACCCAGTTTGTAAGAAGGCATCTTTAAGTGGATATGCTTGGTCGAAAGCCAGGTAGCGGAACACCAGGGTTCTGGCCAGAAACCACAAAGAACGGTGTTTTAGTGGTGGACTCATTAGGATGATTGTTGTGGGCAAACTCCGCCCATGGCAGAAGGGACACCCAGTTGTCTTGATGGGTGTTAGAAAAGTGACGCAGGTAGGCTGCCAATACCTGATTGGTCTGTTCCACTTGCCCATTGGACTGAGGATGATAAGCGGAGGAGAAATCCAGAGATATACCCATGAGTTTGCTGAGTGCTCTCCAGAATCAGGAGGTAAACTGGACCCCTCGATCAGAGACAATTCGTTGAGGGAGTCCATGAAGTCTGAAGAACTGGTGGATGAAGACCTTAGCCAACTCAGGTGCCGTAGGTAATCCGGGCAACAGGATAAAATGGGCCATCTTGGAGAAGCGATCGACCACTACTAGGATAGTAGTACACCGGAAGAGCGAGGTAAATCATTAACAAAGTCCATACCAGTCTGTCACCAAGGGGCCTCAGGGGGAGGCAGAGGGTGAAGTAGACCGGACGGCAGACTCCTTGGTACTTTGTTCTGAGCACAAGTCATGCAGGAGGCTACAAAATCTGTCACATCTTGACAAAGAGAAGGCCACCAATAGTAGCGTGAGAGAAGGCAGAGGGTTTTCTTGACTCTGACGTGACCCGCAATCTTGGAGGAGTGCCCCCAGTCCAGCATTTCCAACCTCTTATTCTGTGGGATGAAAGGCTTGCCTGGCGGAATGGGAGAGAGTGTCACGGGTGCCACGGTGATAACTTTGGCAGTCTCAATGATATATGAAGGGACCTCTTCAGTCTCAGGTGATTGCAAGGACCTGGATAGGGCATCAGCCTTGGTATTCCTATCCCCAGGCCGAAAATGGAGTTTGAAGTCAAAGCGGGAAAAATACAGCGACCAACTGGCTTGCCTGGAGTTGAGCCTTTGCGCAGACTGAAGATATGCCAAATTTTTGTGGTCCGTGAAGATTATGAATGGATGGACCGCCCCCTCCAGAAGGTGCCGCCACTCCTCCAGAGCCATCTTAATGGCCAGTAATTCCCGATATCCAATTGAATAGTTGCATTCTGCAGGAGAGAATGATTTAGAGAAGAACCCGCAAGGCACCAAGTGACCTGAAGATGTCCGCTGGGAAAGAACCGCCCCAGCTCCGATGGAGGAGGCATCCACCTCTAGGATGAAGGGCCTACTAACTATCAGCCGGTAATTGGGGCTGTTGCAAAGGACCGTTTCAGGGCAAGAAAGGCCTCTTCTGCCTCTGAAGGCCAAACATTTGCTTTTGTCCCTTTTCGGGTCAGAGCGGCGATGGGCTTGGTCACTGAAGAAAAGTGAGGGACGAACTTCCTGTAATAATTGGCGAAACCCAGGAACTGTTGGATGGCTTTTACTCCAACCGGACGTGGCCAATAGAGAACAGCAGATAATTTCTCGGGGTCCATCTTTACCCCGGAGTCCGTGATAATATACCCTAAGAAGGGCAATGAAGTCTGCTCAAACAGGCATTTCTCCAGTTTAGCATAGAGTCAGTTCTCCCGTAGACGTTGCAGGACCAGCCGAACACTCCTCCGATGGGAGGATAAGTCAGGTGAAAAGACGAGGATGTCACCGCCGACGTGACACTTACTATGTACAGGGTGAATTATCAGCAACCTGCCAATCAGTGCTGGAGTGGAGATAAACTGATTAGCCTGACTGCATGTGAAATCAAATACTCTAATGATAATCTCCTGGTGATAAAAGACTGATTGTATTGAAAAGTACAGCGCACAGCCTAATAACTGACACATCCCTGTAATCAGGCTATCAGCTCCTAATATTGCTCTCAGATGACCGTAAATAGCAAAACCTGCTGACAAATTTCCTTTAACAGAAATACTCCCCTTCAAACATCTAAATGCCCCTGTCAGATGTGCCTAAATTGTTGAACAGGAGTAATCAATGTCTGCTATTGTATGCAGGTTCCGGCTTCATAACACAGTTGGCTCTTGCCGTTTACAAAGTAGGCTAAACCGTGAGTTTATTCCATACCTGTATCCAACATGTGGTGTATATCAAATGACTGGAGAGGGTTAATGTGACAATTTTGAATACATTAATACTTACTGCTCCATGAGACCATACATGTTAGCTTAAGGTCAGCTGAACAGTTGCACCAGCAAGTCATCTTATGTGTCTGAGTATGTCCACACTCTCCCTGACAGATGATGTTTAAGGAAAGAATAAATAACCATGTTGAATTACAACACTTTATCCTCCTTGTGATTGCCCAGTACATGCGGCCAGAGGAGTAAGGAGCCTGCTCACTGCACTCTGCCATAAACAAACTGATAAGACTAGGATGGGGCACATTTGGCAAAGCAGCTTAAAAGTGATAAAAATAAGTTAAATAATATACATTTTTTTACTTTTCTATGTGCCTACAAAAGTGATCATCATAATATATAGTTATTGGATACTTTAAATTCAGCAATACAAATATACTTTGCATTGTGTAATAAAATTTTATTATATATAATAAAGGCTCCGATTTATCAAAGAGGATACATTAGAAATCTTGCCTAGAATGCTTTGAAAAAACACACAATTTTTACACAACACAGAGTTATTAAATAATTTGGCCACTTTTGACGTTTTCATGCCAGTATTGGAAACCATGCTAACATGGGTAGAACTGGGAAAAAATTTGGGCGCAATGCTCATCTAATTCATGCCTTAAACATGATTTATGCCACAGGTTTTATTCCAGTCGGAGACTGGAGTAAGACTTGTGGTGAGGAGCACAGAGGCATATCTTAATGAATTAGGCATGTTTCACTCCAACACACCTGCTCAACACGACTGCGGTGAAAAACACCGCTGTAGATGAATCAGGCCATAGAGTATGACAACCTGGATTACACAGTCTTTGATGTATTATATTATTTATGTCCATCTCTTTTTTTCCAGCTCTTACTATAATGTAAATTACATATACTGTAGGCAATCACAATGTTTGCTATAAAATGCATGTTTTATGGTTAGAGAGTACACTAATGGAGTGTGTGCATAGTTTATTTTATTCATCAAGCGCTTTACCCCATGTACAGTATAACCTCACATAAGCAAGTCTGTCAAGGTTAATGATGTCCACACAAACTATCAATTTAAAGCCCACAGTCATCACAAATCCATTCTGGAGATGGCACAGAGGTAAATATAGGCATACAAGAGAGGCTAAATATTCCGGCTTAAAAAAGCCATCTTTTTATTTCAAAGCTATTAGTAACAATAACATCTCAAGCCTTTCTCTTGCATATCAGTCTCCTCAGCAGTTTCTAATCTCCTTGCTTTCAAACTGCCTAGACATTAATTACTTTGAAAGCCAAGGTTACTTTAAATTTAATTCACATAGACCTGGCTCTCCGTAACTTAACAAGAACAGAAACTTACGGAAGCAGAATTTAAAATTTATTCCCTGTATCAGGACAAGGAGACTGAGATTAAAGGAAAATACAGAAATGTTATCAAATCTGACTTTTTTAAATCTTTTTTTGTTAGAAAGTGCTCTCTACTGTTAATTTAGCGTTCACTTCTTAATATAACCAGGACATAATTTAATCTTGCACCGTTCCACATTTTATACTCAGTAAAAATTATTTTGACTTAAAATAAATTATTTAAATTATAGTTTGTAGAAAAAAAATATTTATCAATTACTTTTGCGATATGTTCACAGCCACACTATTTTATAACAGTGCAGCTACCATTTTCAACATGCGTTTTTCTGTTCTGGGTAACTGCTTTTTTTGTTACATATTTGCATATAGGTATTTTGTATATAGACCAGTGCAATAATATAGCAGGGGAGCCTGTTGCTGCAGGTTTTTATCATCTCTGGCTGAAGTGTTTCAGAGACAAACATACCTGACTACCTGACTGCGAACATGTTAGGCTCTAATATATATATATATATATATATACATACATACCAGTTGTATATATATATATAACCTTTAGAACCTGACTGCAAGATTGCCACCAGGTACATTTTTTTCAGAGACCCCTAAACCAGGGACTATAAAGAAAGATGTGACGGGTCACTCATAATCCCCAGCCAGATTCTCCCTGCTCTGCTACACTTGACTGGCAGATCTTTCCTATGTGCGCAGAGACTTGTCAACTACCTAAAGCAGTGTGGGGAGAAGTTGGCTGAGGGTGGTGCCAAACTATGTCTCTATATAGTCCCTAGCAGGTCCTTCATGCCATACTTTCTTTAAAATGTTGATGCATTTTAGACATTTTAGAGAAAAACATACCTGGCTCCAATCATGCAGCCATGTTCTAATTCATGCGGCCAGTGGTTTGGGTAACATGATTTGAATGATAGCATACCTAGAAGAAGGAGTTGTCCAATATTGAAGATCAAATGCACAAGATACGCTGCAAACACCTCCGGTGTGCCATCTGACTTAGGTCTGAGATATTCCAGGCAGTCATCATATTTATAAAATGCTCAAGATGTTAACATTCAGCAAACAATCACTTCCAGCCATGTATACCCATAACGCTCATGAATAATTTATTTTATATATGTTGTATTGTTTTATAATTTTAGTTCAATTGAATGTCCCATTGCATTCCCTTGAGTTTTGTTGTTTTCTGTATTGGATCTGTGTATCAGTCAGAGTACAGAAACTCTGGTAAAATCTGTTGGGATTAAGAAGCATTGCTATGATATGTTCTTCTCTCTACAAACTAGAAAAAAGTTACATCCCAAAGCAAACAAACAGAACAGAAGTGCATTGACTTCCTTTTGCTCAGGCAGATTGACAGAAGATGTAATCATTAAATTGAACATATCTACTCTTAAATACATGTCTTGAATTTTTAGATACTGAGTGATGTCTTTATATGTTACCCTACTTCCTCATTTTCCCTTTGGATGAAATCAGTCTATGAAATGATTCTGCAATGCATTTGCTGTGCTTCTTATCTACAATTGTAACCTATTATCTGCCTAATTAAACATAAGACAGTCAGCCTGTGTTTGGGAGGCCCTATGGATGGTCAGGAGCATATAGAACATTAATTATACTTCCCAAAGATTTATTTTACTCCTGAGTAGGTCATAACAAAAATAAAGCAAAGCTCCAAGGAGTCTTCCCATTTTCCTACCACTGCCAAGCACAGCCATTTTTGTGTTCAAAATACTGTAATAAATAAAAATCATCCTTGAATCTAAATATCACGTTCCATCATCATCCTTCAGGAGTGCATATTGCTGGGAAAAAACATTCACCAAAATACTATAATTGTAAGAGTTGAAGCAATATTGTACAATGCACGATCTAGTATCAAACAATTCTTTCCCATTGTTTACATTAATATAGATGTATATTCATTTAAGTTTAATAATTGTTGCTGAACATTAGAAAGAAGCTGTAACCAAATATATAAAAATTAATGTGTAGATAAACAGTCATAAATAGCAACAAATTGTGTTAAAAGCCATTGGGGTACATTATATCAGTTTTTATTAAAGACATATTTTGTTCAATTTTTCCTTTTTTATTTTTCAATTTTTATTTCCTATTTATAAAACAATTTAACGCTCTCTTGTGTAATAATACCTATATATTTTCAAACTGGTTGTTCTGAAAAAATAAGACAGACGATCTCTCTCCGTTGCTCGATCTCTCACATCTATTGCGGTAAATTAATCCATTGACTAACAAAGCCTATCCCACATATTCAATAGGAATCATAGAACATGCTATTCTGATCATCTTTTTGCAGAAAGATTCTGTCTTCAAAGTTGTAATCACCGACAAAAAACAAAAAAAAACAAAAAACAAATTAATTACAACATGCTTTACTCTGTTAAGTCATAACAGAGGGAATAGCAAGTTGAATTCTTATTTAATGCATCAATTATAGGCTCCCTGCAGGAGGATTCAAATCCTATATTGACCTACTTGATAAGCTTTCTCCATTAACCATACCGCTGTCCTATCGATCTAATGCCGGGGCAAAAATGCCCCTTAGCAGAATTTATTATTTATTGTAAGTAGAGCTCAAAGTCTTGTGAGACTGCCTAGAGGAACACCTTGACAAAGGACTCATTTATCCTTCAGTTTCTTCTGCCTAAGAGCAAGTGTATCACAGAAGAAAGATGGCTCAATCTTGCCTGAAGTGAAATAGGTATAATTGTCATCCACAAAGATTGTAATTTATCTCAATCTAAGGAGCATTTTAATTTATGTAAAAAGATAAGGCAGTGAATAAAAAACTGCAGCTTCTTTTTTTTGATAACTAACACATGATAATTGGCTATTATTAATGCACTGGCTACTGAGAAGATAAAAATGGTGTTTATTTGTTAGCTTGACATTATTGGATTTTTCGATTCTTTTTTTTTTAAATAGAATTCGATCTTTAGCAGTTTACATGTCAAGTACCATGGCTGGTACTCACTTCAGCTTCAAATAAGCCAATTCATTTATAAATATTATACTGCTATAACAAAGGCCACTTTAACATTTGGGATGCTCTTCTCTTAATAATTTGCTTTATGGTGCTCATGATATGTGCTTAGTCAAATGCTCATCGTTTGCCAACTAAACCGCCACTTATGCGAATAGAGTACTATAATATCAATGTAGAGTGCCACATATGCTGCTTTAGGCTTTGCTAAATGTTTGTATAGCCAAATGATACTCTGACTCTTTTCAATGTTTGCTGACAGGTAAAAAAAGACTGGTGTCAAGTTAGATGCAAACCAAGGAATTTGTTAGAGACTGCTAGAATTTGATGGGTCATTAAAAATCTTGGTATCTGGGTACACATTTTTTGTTTTTCATGCCAAAAATTGTATTGAGAAGTTAACCACTATACAGCTATTGCTCAAAGGTTCCATACCTTTAGAGCTAGTCCTTCAGCAATATACTGCCATTTGTAGATGCAAAATTATTGAAAAATGATGGCATATGGCTAAATAAAAAGTTTACATTTTTGTTTAATACTCATCTTTTAAATATTTTAGAACATGTAAGTATGTACAGTTAACGTAAATTAACTGTTAGAAAATCATAAGCAATCATTAGGTCAAAAGCCATATTAACTATAATTGCTATCACTCAAAGTCTAACCGCTGTTTTAATTTTTATTTCTTAAATCAATAGTACACATTAGAGTTGAGCGAAACAGGTCAGTCAAATTCATAAGTCGCCGACTTTCGCTAAAGTCGGGTTTCTGCGATCGAAACCTGACCATAGCGTGAGGTCGGCCAAGAGATCGCCGACCCACACCAAAGTCGCGTTTCCCATGATGCTTCAGCACCTTTTCTCAGCCAATCATCAAGGATGCACACTGGGCAACGTGATGACATCAGCAGCAGCCACCACCATCTTAGAGAAGGGCATTCGTGTGATTGGCTTGCTTTGTGTGGCATCACAGTGGCTATAAAAGCCCTGACCCCTGACCGCCATTTTACTTCTGCCGATCTTAGCATAGGGAGAGGTTGCTGCCGCTGATTCTCAATAGGGAGAGAGTTATGCAACAAAGAAAAAAAAACTGTGCTTCTTCTGATAGTGATTTCAACTGTTCAGTTAGTGTGCAGTGACAGGGGAGGATTTTTGTGTGTGCAGCAGCTGGTGGTTATTAGGCTGCGTTATAAGGCTACCTGATAGCTGCATTGCTGTGTGCACACTGCTGTGCAAACTGCTTTTTTAAAAGCAAAAAAACTTTCATTCTGATTTTCTGCACAGTTACAGAGTGTTCATTTTTTCACACACCGTATAGAGGTGTACGCTCCTCACACACTACTGGCTGGTATCACGGACATATACATGCTATCTGTGTGTGACTCCATAAAAATATAGACGGAGATTTTAAATTTTCCATACACACACCATATAGAGCTGTCGGCTTCTCAAACAGTATCGTATATCTGCTGTTTGCAAATCAATATAGAGACAGCGTGTGTGTGAAACTCCGTAAATACATATACAGACATTTCAAATTTTCCATGCACCATACAGAGCTGGTCGCTTTTCAAACAGTATCGTATATCTGCTGTTTGATCACGGTCAAATCTATACAGAGACAGCCTGTGTGTGTGACTCCGTAAAAAATAGATGGAGATTTTCAAATTTACCATACATACACCGTATAGAGCTGTCTGCTTGTCAAACAGAATCGTATATCTGCTGTTTGATTATGGTCAAATTTATATAGAGACAGCGTGTGTGTGTGACTCCATAAAAAAATAGATGGAGATTTAAAATTTTCCATACATACACCGTATAGAGCTGTCCGCTTGTCAAACAGTATTGTTTATCTGCTGTTTGATCACGGTCAAATCTATACAGAGACAGTGTGTGTGACTCCGTAAAAAAATAGATGGAGTTTTAAAAATTTCCATACATACACCGTATAGAGCTGTACGCTCCTCACACACTACCGTGTACTGGCTGGTATCACGGACAAATACATGCTATCTGTCTGTGACTCCGTAAAAAGATAGATGGAGATTTTCATTTTTCCATACATACACCGTATAGAGCTGTCCACTTCTGATACAGTGCCGTATATCTGCTGTTTAGATTACGGTAAAATCCATACTGAGACAGCGTCTGTGTGTGACTATGGAAAAATAGACTTAAATTTTCATTTTTCCATACATACACCATGTAGAGCTGTACGCTCCTTACTCACTACCATGTACCAGCTGGTATCATGGACAAATACATGCTATCTGTGTTTGACTCTGTAAAAAAACAGACGGAGATTGAACATTTTCCATACATACACCATATACAGCTGTCTGCTTCTCAAACAGTATCGTATATCTGCAGTTTGGATTACTGTCACATCTATACAGAGATAGCGCGTGTGTGTGAGTCCGTAAATACATAGACGGACATTTATATTTTTCCATACACCATATAGAGCTGTCCGCTTCTCGTATATCTGCTGTTGACTCCGTCAAAAAATAGACTGAGATTTAAAATTTTCCATACATACGTTGTATAGAGCTGTCTGCTTATCTAACAGTATCGAATATCTGGCATTTGTCTTACTGTGAAATCTATACAGAGACAGCGCTTGTGTCTCCGTAAAAAATAGATGGAGATTTAAAATTTTCCATACATACACCGTATAAAGCTGTACGCTCCTCACACACTACCGGGTACCAGCTGGTATCATGGACAAATACATGCTATCTGGGTGAGAATCTGTAAAAAATTAGATAGAGATTTTCATTTTTCCATACATACAC
This sequence comes from Dendrobates tinctorius, assembly GCF_039654945.1. Classification (NCBI taxonomy): domain Eukaryota; kingdom Metazoa; phylum Chordata; class Amphibia; order Anura; family Dendrobatidae; genus Dendrobates; species Dendrobates tinctorius. The sequence goes on from NW_027361692.1 coordinate 18,885,150, forward strand.
CGTATAGAGCTGTCCGCTTCTGATAGAGTACCGTATATCTGCTGTTTAGATTACGGTAAAATACACACTGGGAGAGCATCTGTGACTAAGGAAATATATACTGAGATTTAAATTTTTACCTACACCTTATACAGCTGTACGCTCCTCATACAGTACCATATATCTGCTGGTATTTTTGTTACATTTTCACAAACATGAGGAAGTATGGTGGAGGAGGCTGCAACTGTGGGCGGGGGGCAGCTGGTACTGAAGGTGGTGGTGGTGCATCTGCTGGCTATGCCAAAAGCAAAATAGCAGCTAAGGCAGGAGGTGTTGAGCCTGCATCATCATCTGGCACAAGAAGGCATGTAAGGTTCCCTTTTCAGGGAGTAGGAAAACCGCTTTTGAAGCCGGAGCATCAGGAACAGGTTTTGACTTACATTGCCGAAACAGCCACCAGCTCTATTGCCTCCTCTTCTGAACTTTCAAGTCCTGCAAGCACTGAGTCGTCAGTGCAGGGTTTTGGTTAGGAAAAACACCTTTCCTTGTGTCCTTCACCCCGACCAAAAGTGAAGGGTGTGGCAGCCCACACTTCAGATTACTCCATGGAGCTCTTTTCACATACCATGCCTGGGTTATCCAGTCAAATCCTGAATTCCCCAGACCAAGATGAATCTGACATGGAGTGCACTGATGCACAGCCACTGCTAGATCATTCTGCTGGTACATTGACCCACAGCACTACATTGCCCTCGTAGTCTACTGAGCCAGAATCTGACCCTGATGAAACTCAGGTGCCCCTTCCTTCATACTATACCACCTTACACGGTGACACAGAGGAAGGTGCAGATGAAATTGAAGAGGAGGTGATGAATGACCCAGTAGTTGACCCGGATTGTTATCCATTGGGGGAAGAGGGTGCCTCTGGCAATAGCTCAGATGAGAAGGATCCACAGAAGAAATCAACATAGCAGCAGCGGTTATCTGGCAGGCCCATAGCTGTCCAAAAACGTGGAACAAAAACCAAAAGAGGTGCAGGACAGCTTGGCCACATGGTCAAATTAGCACAGCGTACAAGCCCTGAAAATTTATACTATAGTAGGAAGAGTGCAGTGTGGCACTTCTTTGTCCAAAATCCTACTGATGATGCAAAGGTTATCTGTAAGAAGTGCGGACCTTTAGCCAAGGGAAAAATCTCAGAAATTTGAATACCAGTTGCATGCTTAGACATTTAACCACCATGCACTTGCAAGCGTGAATGGACTACAAAACCTCAGGTACCACATGTGCACCTGCTCCGACTGAAGGTAGCCAGCAATGCTCCATCACTTCCCCCACTGTAAGACCACCGCCACCGGTAAGCACACGACGAGCAATAAATGTTGAGGTGTCATCGCAAGGCCAAAGCAGTCAGGGAATCACAATGGTTTTGCAACGAAACACTGAATCTAGTCCATCACTACCAACACCATCACCAACCCCCTCTCTGTTATGATTGGGTCACCGAAGAGGAAAGCAAGACCAAGCTAAGCCACAGAAACCCAGAGAGGTTGGCAACTAAGCGGATTGCAGACCGCTGATCCTATCCACACAACTAACAGTAGCCGTGGAGCGTACCTACGATGATTCTAGACGCCTCGACACAGCCAGAGAACTAAATAACCCTAAAGCAAGAAAGGGGAAATCTAAACTGCCCCAGAGCAGACCCCAAAGGAATAGATAGCCCCCAAACATATATTGTCGGTGAGACAAGATGAAAACACAAACGCAGGTAGGAAAATAGGCTGAGCAAATGATGGGGCCCAAACTAACTAGACAGGACAGGAAAGGAATGACACTGTCTGCAATCACGCAAAAAACCCTGCAAAAAATGCCCAACACTTCTGATAGAAAAAACACTTAAGTCACTAGACTTCGCCCACTATATCAGCACTCTGGAATATTTTGAAAACAGAGAAAAGAGAGGCCAATCTAATAAGGGACAAAAACCAACTGGCACAAACAGTAACATAAGGATGGAAATTCAGCACAGCCCCAGAAGGGGCTGGCTGACCACACAAAACTGAAATAGACAAAACCAAATCAAATTAGAACAATAGCAAAAGAACCCTTAGCTTGAGCATGCAGGGACTCAACTGGAAACTAAGACCTCAGCAGGCAGGAAAGAATCACCAGCAGGGATAGAGGGAGTCGGTTGTCTTAAATCCAATCAGAAACTCCAGATGTCCAATCGTCCTCCTCATTATCAGGTGGCAGACCTCTGTTAATTAGATCAGCTCCATTACCTCCTGTAACCACTAGAGGGAGCCTGGAAAGAGAACTCACGACCCCTCTGTCAATGTAACCAGCTCTACTACCTAACCAAAGGTAGGCCAGAAAGTGAATTCACAACACCTCTCTGTCCGTTCGGTCCACAGCTAGTTCCCCCATATGCAGCTTTCAAGTCCAACTCACCCTAGCAGACACTCTGAGTAGGACAAGAAAGTACTCATCCTCTCATCCGCGTACAATGGCTTTGAACGCCTACATTGCCAAACTGATCTCATTAGAGATGATGCCCTTCCGTTTGGTTGAAAGCGAAGCGTTCTGAGAGCTCATGGCCTACACTGTCCCACGCTATGACCTACCCAGTTGGCACTGCCCTCCACCTGCATTTGAAAGACGGCATTGTCCATGCACTCAAACAATCAGTGAGTGGAAAGGTGCACCTCACAACAGATGCATGGTCCAGTAGGCATGGCCAGGGCTGTTACGTGTATATCACTGCACACTGGGTTAATGTGGTGGATGCAGGCTCCACAGGGGACAGCGGCGGTGGAACAGTGCTGCCTAGCCCACGGTATAGGAAAGAGTTGGCTGTAGGCGTTTGACCCTCCTCCTCCTGAAGCGAAAGCTTGTCAACAGAGCGCAGATGCATGAGCACTCCATCCGCAGCTGCCAGTGTTGCACATGAGGTGTCCCACTATCTGACAGCTAGAGGTAAGCGGCAGCAGGCTGTTTTAAAGATGATGTCTTTGAGCGACAACAGACACACCGCGGAGGTACTGGCCGACTACATGCAGCGACAAACTGAGTCATGGCTGGGCAGTCTACATCTTGAGCCAGGCAAGGTAGTCAGTGATAACAGCCGGAATTTTGTGGCAGCCATAGCAATTGCAAAACTCACACACATACCTTGCCTGGCTCACACTTCGAACCTGGTGGTGCAGTGCTTCCTAAATAATTATGCGGAGTTAACAGCCCTGCTCCAAAAGGTGCAAAGACTGTGCTTGCACATCCGTCGCTCGCCCGTACACTCCAGTCGTATGCAGAAGCTGCAGCGATTGCTCCACCTCCCCAAGCACCGCCTAATCATAGACATTGCAACAAGGTGGAACTCCACCCTGCACATGGTTGAGAGGCTGTGCGAACAGAGGCAGGCTGTAATGCATTTGTGGGAGGATACACGGGCAGGCAGTTAGAGGGAAGACATGGAATTGTCGGGTGTGCAGTGGTCAAAGCTGAAAGACCTCTGTAAAGTCCTTCAGTGTTTTGAGGAATTCTCACGGCTGGTAAGCGCAAATGATGCCATCATAAGCATGAGCATCCCACTTATGCGTCTGCTCATGCAAAGTTTGACACACATTAAGGATCAGGCATCTGCAGCGGAGGAGGAACAGTTGGAGGAGGAGGGAAGCCTTGATGACAGTCAGCCATTGTCTGGTCAGGGAACTGTCCTGAATGAGGTGGAGGAAGAAGAGGAAAAGGAGGAGGAGGATGAGGGGGATGATTATTTTGGGGAGGAGGATGCTTCTCTGGGGCAAGAGAAAATGTTGGCGTGGCAACGTCAGGTACAGGGTTTGTGCGTGACACGAGGGATGTGGATTTGCCAGAAAGTGCTCATCCACCCACCACTGCCAGTGCATCATTGATACCTGGAACATTGGCCTACATGTGTGATTATGCCTTACAGATCCTAAAAAGGGACCCCCGCATTGCCAAAATGATGAAGGATGATGACTACTGGTTGGCCAGCATCCTGGATCCACGCTATAATAGCAAATTACACAACATCATGCCACTGGGTAACCTAGAGATAATATTGGCTAACAAACAAGCAACTCTGGTAAACTGTTTGCTTGAGGCTTTCCCAGCACACAGCAGCGGTGCTGGTTGTTCCACGAGCCATAGTGGGCACAATAGAAGAGGTGTTCATGGTGCACACAGCCGAAGTGTCATTGGAGACAGGGGTTTTATGACCATGTTGTGGACTGATTTCTCAAGTACCACTCACACGACTGGTAATACTGCATCGATTGCAAGTGACAGGAGACAGCAGTTGTCAACTATGGTTACAAACTACTTCTCCTTCCATATAGATGTTCTCCCTCACAAGTCATTCCCCTTTGACTATCGGGCCTGTAAACTGGACACCTGACCTGAATTGGCACAATATGCCTTACAGGAGCTCGCTTGCCCTGCTGCTAGTGTGCTATCTGAAAGAGTCTTCAGTGCTGCTGGATCACTCCTGACAGAAAAAAGGACCCGTCTGTTGACCCAAAATGTTAATGATCTAACCTTCATTAAAATGAACCATGCATGGGTTTCAAAGGATTTTGTCCCACCTTCCCCTGATGACACATAGGTTGCCAGAAATTTGACTCGCTTTTGTCCTCCTCTTCCTCGGACTTGTCAAATTCCTCCATTTGCAGTTGCTGAATGTACAGCCTACACATCAACATATGCCATTTTTTAAACCTCCCTAACTGGGCTACCCCCCCCAAGGGCTGGGGTCACCACCTGGCGCACCCAGGCAAGTGCCGTTACTCTGAACAGGTGGGTGGGCCCACTCTTGGCTGACGACACTGGCACAGCTCCCCTCATAGTGCAATACAGTGTCTCTGACGGTGGGGGGCCCACTCACCGTCAGACACACCGGCATGCTATGAGGGGCCCTGTGCCAGTACCATCGCCCATGAGTGGGCCCCCCTGCTTGCTCATGGCCACAGCACTTGCAAGTTGCAATACTTACCTCTCCCTGCTCCACTGCTGTGTATTCTGAACCAGGATAAATCCTTGACACGGATGGCCACTACAAATTTGGTGAACAGATCAATGATGGTTAAGATGTAGCTATGGCCTGTCCTGCTGGCCTCTACCTTCAGATGATCAATGGCTACCATTTGTAATGGATGTCAACTCACAATCGGATGCAGTGGTGCTTTATGATCAGCTTTCACAGTTTTCCTAGTCACAGACGTGTGACATTCCTGCCACCATTTTTCAATGTCTCCTCTCATGCCAATCCAATAGAATCACCTACGGCCTGTGGCTTCTGTCTTTTGCACTCCAAAGTGACCAGACACATCATGATAGGCAGTGAGGACCATGTCTACATCTCTCCCTGTGATCACAATTTGATGGAGACGAGTAACGGTGATGGGATCCATGCTACTGTGATACAGCAATCCTTTCTTCACAAATAACCATTTTTGCTGTTTCCACAGACAAAGTAATTGAGGGTCAGCATCGTCTCTGCAAAATCTACCGGGAGGTTTTCCCGTGATTAGTAATTCCCAAATTTCTGCAAACACTCGACTTTCCATATGTACTTGTATCCATCTAATTTCCAGTAGTGGAGAGTCTGGACTGGCTTACCGAGACTGAATTATATACAAAGATTTAAAAGTACCCCAACAATGTAAACTGGTGTACGCGTCGAATACATTTCCCTTTTTCTACTTTTTACATTCTGGTGTAATCCATACTGAGCCTGTGAGTGTCTGTGTCTCACTCCGGAAATATAGACGAAAATATACAATTACCCCTAGACTGGATACACCTGGTATCTGCTGATACAGTACCTTTGTTCTAAATTTTTTATTATGGTATAATCCATACTGAGTGAGCGTGTGTGGTTTCCTCCTTCTATATATACGGAGATAAAAATTTTACCCTATAATAATAATAATAATAATAATAATCTTTATTTATATAGCGCCAACATATTCCGCAGCGCTTTACAGTTGAACAGTTTCAAACACAACAGTCATAAGTAACAACGTTAACAATACAATAATTAAAGCGAAATAAGACGACCCTGCTTGTGGAGCTTACAATCTACAATGAGGTGGGGGAGATACAAAGCATAGGTTTGTATTTACAATGATGTATTTACAATGACGGTCCAGCCATCTTCAGGGGGTGGGGGTTAGATGGAGATAGTGAATGGGCTACACACACACAAACATAACATGACTTTGATTACTGAATGTCAAAGGCCGCTCTGAACAAATGCGTTTTGAGCGAGCGCCTAAAACTATGCAAATTGTGGATGATCCTAATATCTTGGGGTAGAGCATTCCAGAGGATTGGCGCAGCACGGGAGAAGTCTTGGAGTCGGGAGTGGGAGGTACGGATTAGGGCAGAGGTTAGTCGAAAGTCATTTGCAGAGCGCAGCGGTCGGTTAGGCCGATAGACAGAAATGAGGGAGGAGATGTAAGGGGGTGCCGCACTGTGGAGAGCTTTGTGGGTGAGAACAAGTACTTTGAATTGTACCCTGTAATGAATTGGCAGCCAGTGTAACGACTGGCGAAGAGCGGACGCGTCTGAGTAACGATTAGCCAGATGGACAACCCTGGCTGCTGCATTAAGGATAGACTGGAGAGTCGAGTGAGAGGGAGGCCAATTAATAGAGCATTACAGTAGTCCAAGCGGGAGTGGATCAGGGCGACAGTGAGAGTTTGTGTTGTTTCAATGGTGAGAAAAGGGCGGATTCTAGAGATGTTCTTTAGGTGTAAGCGGCATGAGCGGGCAAGAGATTGTATATGGGAGGTGAAGGAGAGATCGGAGTCGAACATAACACCCAGACAGCGTGCCTGCTGTCGGGGTGTTATTATGGTGCCACCCACAGAGAGGGAAATGTCAGATTTAGGGAGGTTAGTAGATGGTGGGAGCAGAAGAAGTTCAGTTTTGGAGAGGTTGAGTTTCAGATAGAGAGCAGACATGATGTTGGAGACTGCAGACAGACAGTCAGTGGCGTTCTGTAGTAGAGCGGAGGTAAGGTCAGGGGATGATGTGTACAGTTGTGTGTCATCAGCATAAAGATGGTACTGAAAGCCAAATCTGCTGATGGTCTGTCCAATTGGGGCCGTATAGAGAGAGAAGAGAAGGGGGCCAAGGACTGAGCCCTGAGGTACCCCAACAGTGAGAGGAAGAGGAGATGAAGTGGAGCCAGAAAACAGAACACTGAAGGAGCGGTCGGAAAGATAGGAGGAGAACCAGGAAAGAGCAGTGTCCTAATGCCTAGTGACCCTATGCTATATACAGCTTCTATCTTGTTATACAGTACCTTTGTTCGACATTTAGTATTATGGTCAAATCCATACTGAGTGAGCGTCTGAGGGTGACTACGGGAAAATCTATATGGAAATTTAAATTGTACTCTATAATATATATACAGTGGGGCAAAAAAGTATTTAGTCAGTCAGCAATAGTGCAAGTTCCACCACTTAAAAAGATGAGAGGCGTCTGTAATTTACATCATAGGTAGACCTCAACTATGGGAGACAAACTGAGAAAAAAAAATCCAGAAAATCATATTGTCTGTTTTTTTTTTCATTTTATTTGCATATTATGGTGGAAAATAAGTATTTGGTCAGAAACAAAATTTCATCTCAATACTTTGTGATATATCCTTTGTTGGCAATGACAGAGGTCAAACGTTTTCTGTAAGTCTTCACAAGGTTGCCACACACTGTTGTTGGTATGTTGGCCCATTCCTCCATGCAGATCTCCTCTAGAGCAGTGATGTTTTTGGCTTTTCGCTTGGCAACACGGACTTTCAACTCCCTCCAAAGGTTTTCTATAGGGTTGAGATCTGGAGACTGGCTAGGCCACTCCAGGACCTTGAAATGCTTCTTACGAAGCCACTCCTTCGTTGCCCTGGCGGTGTGCTTTGGATCATTGTCATGTTGAAAGACCCAGCCACGTTTCATCTTCAATGCCCTTGATGATGGAAGGAGGTTTGCACTCAAAATCTCATGATACATGGCCCCATTCATTCTTTCATGTACCCGGATCAGTCGTCCTGGCCCCTTTGCAGAGAAACAGCCCCAAAGCATGATGTTTCCACCACCATGCTTTACAGTAGGTATGGTGTTTGATGGATGCAACTCAGTATTCTTTTTCCTCCAAACACGACAAGTTGTGTTTCTACCAAACAGTTCCAGTTTAGTTTCATCAGACCATAGGACATTCTCCCAAAACTCCTCTGGATCATCCAAATGCTCTCTAGCAAACTTCAGATGGGCCCGGACATGTACAGGCTTAAGCAGTGGGACACGTCTGGCACTGCAGGATCTGAGTCCATGGTGGCGTAGTGTGTTACTTATGGTAGGCCTTGTTACATTGGTCCCAGCTCTCTGCAGTTCATTCACTAGGTCCCCCCGCGTGGTTCTGGGATTTTTGCTCACCGTTCTTGTGATCATTCTGACCCCACGGGGTGGGATTTTGCGTGGAGCACCAAATTGAGGGAGATTATCAGTGGTCTTGTATGTCTTCCATTTTCTAATTATTGCTCCCACAGTTGATTTCTTCACTCCAAGCTGGTTGGCTATTGCAGATTCAGTCTTCCCAGCCTGGTGCAGGGCTACAATTTTGTTTCTGGTGTCCTTTGACAGCTCTTTGGTCTTCACCATAGTGGAGTTTGGAGTCAGACTGTTTGAGGGTGTGCACAGGTGTCTTTTTATACTGATAACAAGTTTAAACAGGTGCCATTACTACAGGTAATGAGTGGAGGAAAGAAGAGACTCTTAAAGAAGAAGTTACAGGTCTGTGAGAGCCAGAAATCTTGATTGCTTGTTTCTGACCAAATACTTATTTTCCACCATAATATGCAAATAAAATGAAAAAAAAACAGACAATGTGATTTTCTGGATTTTTTTTTCTCAGTTTGTCTCCCATAGTTGAGGTCTACCTATGATGTAAATTACAGACGCCTCTCATCTTTTTAAGTGGTGGAACTTGCACTATTGCTGACTGACTAAATACTTTTTTGCCCCACTGTACTTGCCATCTTGTTATCCAGTACCTTTTTTTCAACATTTTGTATTATGGTCAAATCCAGACTGAGTGAGTGTCTGAGGGTGACTCCGGAAATATATACTGAGATTTCAAATTTGCCCAACACTGTATACAGCTCTACGCTTCTGATACAGTACCCTTATTTGCTATTTTGATTCTGGTGTAATCCATAATGAGCCTGTGAACGTCTGTCTGTTACTCCGGAAATATATTTGGAGATTTAAGATTACACCAACACTGTATACAGCTGTTTGCTTGTGATGCATTGCCCATTTACTGCTTTTTATATTCTTGTCTAATCCATACTGGGCTGAGAGCGTTTGTGTCTGCCTCCTGAAATATATAAGGATATTCAGAATGTTTAAACTATACTATATATACCTTGTATCTGGTGATACTGTACCTTTTTCAACTTTTTTTATTATTGTGTAATCCAAACTGAGCCTGTGAGCATCTGTGTATATGGGGCTCATTATTCTGTATGGCGCACCATGTGGTGGCCATAATACTGTATGGAGTAATATACTGTCCGTTTTTTGAGCTAATGTAGAATTTAAAATAGATATCAGTCATGTCATGTAAGAAGTGAAGTATTTTTCATTGTACTATACCTACATTTCTGTGCCGTATTGGAGGATCATGAATTGTGGTAAGTGCTAAAGGGGCGCACTGACGCTCTTTGGCCCGGGGCACACGAAAACCAGGAGCCAGCCCTACCCCCCACAGTTTTAGCCAAATAACCCCCAGTTTTCAATGCATAACTATTATTATAAAGTAAATTAAGGTTGACAAGCTTAAATAATAAGAATTGATGTTGTTGGCATTGAAATGGGCACTGTAGGTGTGTTTATTGTCCTCCACTCCCTGCCAACTTTGCTTCCCCATTGACTTGCATTGCGTTTTGTGTTTCAGTCTGACCTCCGACTTTTCCCTATAGTCGGCCGATTTCGTTCGACTCGACTTTTGAAAAAGTCGGGTTTCATGAAACCCTACTCAACCCTAAGAAAGGAAAAGTCTCTCATCTCTAGTACACATGAAAATAAGTAACTTTGTAATATATCTTATCAGAAAAATCTGCTTCTTTCTCTGCTAAAATTGATCAGTCATTACCAAAATTCTCAACTCTAAGGTAAAATATGTTTTCAGTGAAGACAAATGTTCCCTTTACTGAGATAGGAAATGGCAGCTGCTATGGATATAATTCTATGTATATGGAAGGAGGAAGGAGCTAGAGACAGACCTGTTCCCGCCTCCTCCCCATCCTATCTAGATTTAATCTTATTAGTTGCACCTGCCATCTCCTATCTCAGTAATGTGAGAGTCTTTCTTCCCTGAATACAAATTTTACCTTAGAATTAATAATTTTTAATTTTGATATTGACTGAATTCTGGCAAAGAAGCAGTTTTCTCTGATAAAATATATTACAAGTGTAGAAGGAAAAGTTTTTTGAGGCACTTCGCTCTCACGGGTGTGATCCCAAAGGAATGTATGATCAAAGCATACCACTGGCTGATTTCTGGGGTAGTGATGAGACCACTTTTATTTGTATAAAAATATATTTATTCTAATTTGTTTCTGGATACTGGTTAGATAAAGTAATAAAGTGACAAATAAAAAACATAAAATTACACGTTTGTGTCGTATGACCGACATATTGTAGCTAACAAACGCATGTGACCACATACACAATAATATGAGAATTGCAGCTGAGCTCCTGCATATGTGTGGACATTGTTTTAGAGATCCTCAGATTCACCTGTTTTGACCCACAGTTTATAATTTTACAGCAGGAACACCGCTTGTTTCCGCATTGAAAAAACATTAATCGTTTCCCCCTTGGTTTGCACGAACCTGAGTGCTAAATTATTTTAATTGTTTTCTCCCAATTGTAGGTTTTGGGAGAACAAATTCTTTCTGTCCTGGATCTTTTTTTTTATAAGATACCAATATTTGTTTAAAATCCCCCGAATTGTTTGATTGCTCCTATTGTATGTAGTAATAATACTGTATTTCCATGTATTTCCAGAGGAGTGCTTTGATCATACTTCCATTTGGGATTAAATCCGCGAGAGGGAAGCGCCTCCGAAAACTTTTCCTTCTACACTTCCACTTGGAGTTGTGGATAGAGCAGGACTAGTGCAACTCCATGCATTTTGAATGGACGGCAAGCCACAGGATTGGATCCCTATCATCTCTAAATTCTAGCATAGCATTATGCCTATCTCACCCAACCTTCAGAGGTGTGCACTTATATACGGACTTTTATGTTTTTTATATACCGCTCAGGTAGCACTCTCTTGTTTTCTCTCTCCTTCCCTTAATCTCCTGCAAAAAAACTTTGCATCTAAAATATATTACAATGTTTCTTATTTTCAAGTGTACTATTGATTTCGGAAATAAAGATTAAAGCAACTGTTACTCTTTAAGAACTGCTGTAAGTTGAAGCCTAAAACATAGCTTCATTACTGCATTGTTTGCTAATTCCTATTTTCTAAAGTTATACAGCAATTTGAGATGAATGAATCATTTCGATTTGAATTAAACTTTTATTGAATTTTATTAAATTCAAATTTGAGATTCGATTTGAGTGAACTGTAAAAAACATGCCACCCCTCTTTTTTACATATGGACTGCATCCACCACATAAGGCTGACATTACTGCAGGGGCTTCACTACAGTGCTTTGCAACCAAACATATTACATGTTAGAGCACAACCAACCATGAGCTACTATCATAACTTTTGTTAAAACTTAGACTGGGAATGCAGCAGTTATTTTAGGGATACTTTAAGATAATGAGAGAATATAAAGGGAATCTGTTACCTATTTTTTCGTATATAAGATGCGGCCACTGCCATCAGGGGCTTATCTACAGCATTCTGTAATGCTGTAGATAAGCCCATGATGTAACCTGAAAGAGAAGAAAAGCGAGTTATATTATACTCACCCAGGGGCAGTCCAGGTATGGTCCAGGTCTGATGGGTGTTGCGGTCCGGTCTGGCACCTCCCATATTCTAGCGATAATGTCCTCTTCTTTGCTTCCCATCATGACTCCAGCACAGGCACACTGCTCTGCCCTGTTGAGGGCAGAACAGAGTACTGCAGTGCACAGGCGCCTGGAAAGGTCAGAGAGGCCCGGCACCTGCGCACTGCAGTTCTCTTGGAGCCGCGATGGGAAGCAAAAAAGAGGACATCATCACTAGAAGATGGGAGGCACCAGACCGGACCGCGACACCCATCAACCCAGACCAGATAAGCTCCTGATGGCGGTGGCCGCATCTTATATATGAAAAAATAGGTGACAGATTCAATTTAAGCGCTCTTAGCTCAGCAAAAGACATAGTAAGAAAACTTTGGAAAAATACTCCAGACACCAATGTCTTATACATCTGCAATAATGCAAACTTTTATTTGTTGGAAAAGAAAGATAGAAATAGGTGAGACTCAGTGTGATTAATTAATGATTTGATGTAACAGTCATCTGATCAGCTGCATTTAAATTATTATTAAACTTTTTTCTTCATTCTTAATATATTAGAAAGCAGAAGCAAAGCAGGACATTCTTTTTAGCAGAAAACAATCAGAAGTCAGTGTCAATGTCAGAAGATGTACTTGCTTGTCACAAGCTACTATACTGAGTTTTTTTATTTCTAGTGTAATCCTATTTGTGCTACAAATCTAGTGATAATTGTTTTTAAAAATGTAAAAGAACATTTATAATTTACTTGTCATATTTTAGATTTTTACACACCACAGTGATACAACACCCACTCGCAGTTGTTGGCATCTTGGACATGTACTTAAAGATGAACTCTCATCAAAGTTTTTGTCTTCTTAATAAATTTCAATCATCATATTATATGGTACTGTGTACTTACAATTGCATATTTTGCGCTTCTACCCAGTTAATTCTTTTTTTCTCTGCTCTACATATAAACAGGAAGCCTCTTTTCCCCACCTGAGACATCCTCATCTTCAACTATTGAACCTGCTGCTCTGCTCCTCCTCCTTAACAGTGACTTTTGCAGTGATGACTAGTGCATGGAAAATACAGTAGACTTCCTGCTCCTACATAGAGCTTAGTAGGATTCAGCAAGTCTGTTTTTAATCAAGTGATGTCATAAAGCTAAAGGAAAAGAGAAGAGTTAGCTGTGTAGAAAAGCAAAATGAGCAGATATATGTACACAGTGCTATATAGTGTGAGGACTGCAATATATTAACCCCTTAAGCCCCAAGGGTGGTTTGCACGTTAATGACCAGGCCAATTTTTACAATTCTAACCACTGTCCCTTTATGAGGTAATAACTCTGAAACGCTTCCATGGATACTGGTGATTCTGACATGGTTTTCTCATGACATATTGTACTTCATGATAGTGGTAAAATTTCATTGGGAAATAACTTGCGTTTATTTGTGAAAAAGATGGAAACTTGGCGAAAATTTTGAAAATTTCGCAATTTTCTAACTTTGAATTTTTATACCCTTAAATCACAGAGATACGGCACACAAAAAACTTGATAAGTAACATTTCCCACAAGTTTACTTTACATCAGCACAATTTTGGAAACAAAATTTTTTTTGTTAGGAAGTTATAAGGGTTAAAAATTGACCAGCGATTTCTCATTTTTGCAACACCATTTTATTTTTACGGACCACATCACATTTGAAGCCACTTTGAGGGGTCTATATGATAGAAAATACCCAAAAGTGACACCATTCTAAAAACTACACCCCTTAAGGTGCTCAAAACCACATTCAAGAAGATTATTAACCCTTTAGGTGCGTCACAGGAAGTTTTTGAATATTTAAAAAAATGAACATTTAATTTTTTTTCACTAAAAAAATACTTCAGGTTCAATTTTTTTTATTTTACCAAGGGTAACAGGAGAAATTGGACTGCAAAAGTTATTGTGTAATTTGTCCTGAGTACGTTGATACCTGATATGTGGGGGGAACCACTGTTTCGGTGCATGGCAGACCTCAGGAGGGAAGGAGCGCCGTTTGACTTTTTCAATGCAAAATTGGCTGGAATTCAGATCGGATGCCATGTCGCGTTTGGAGAGTCCCTGATGTACCTAAACAGTGGAAACCCCCCCAAGTGACCCCATTTTGGAAACTAGACCCCCCAAGGAACTTATCTAGAGATGTAGTGAGAACTTTGAACCCACAAGGGCTTCACAGAAGTTTATAACGTACAGCGGTACAATTAAAAAATCATATTTTTTCAAAAAAAATGATCTTTTCACCCCCAATTTTTATTTTTCCAAGGGTATCAGGACCCTAAAAGTTATTGTGCAAGTTGTCCTGAGTACACAGATACCCCACATGTGGGGGTAAACCACTATTTTGGCGCATGGCAGAGCTTGGAAGGGAAGCAGCGCCATTTGACGTTTTTGGCTGGAATTGAGATCGGACACCATGTCGCGATTGGAAAACCCCTGTTGTACCAAAACAGTAGAAACCCCCCACAGATGACACCATTTTGGAAACTAGACCCCCCAAGGAACTTATCTAGATGTGTGGTGAGCACTTTGAACCCCCCAGTGCTTCACAGAAGTTTATAATGCCCGGGCGTGAAAATAAAAAAATCATCTTTTTTCCACAAACATGATCTTTTAGTCACCAATTTTTTCATTTTCCCAAGGGTACAAGGAGAAATTGGACCCCAGAAGTTGTTGTCCAATTTGTCCTGAGTACGCTGATACCTCATATGTGGGAGAAAACTACTGTATGGGCACACGTCGGGGCTCGGAAGGGAAGTAGTGACGTTTTGGAATGCAGACTTTGATGGAATGGTCTGCGGGTGTCATGTTGCTTTTGGAGATCCCCTGATGTACCTAAACAGTGGAAACCCCCCACAAGTGACCCCATTTTGGAAACTAGACCCCCTAAGGAACTTATCTAAATGTGTGGTGAGCACTTTGAACCCCCCCAGTGCTTCACAGAAGTTTATAACGACTGGGCATGAAAATAAAAATATCGTATTTTTTCAACAAACATCATCTTTTAGTCCCCATATTCTTTATTTTCCCAAGGGTAACAGGAGAAATTGGACCCCAAAAGTTGTTCAATTTGTCTTGAGTACGCTGACACCCCATATGTGGGAGAAAACTACTGTATGGGCACACGTCGGGGCTCGGAAGGGAAGTAGTGACGTTTTGGAATGCAGACTTTGATGGAATGGTCTTCGGGTGTCATGTTGCCTTTGGAGAGCCCCTAATGTACCTAAACAGTGGAAACCCCCCACAAATGACCCCATTTTGGAAACTAGACCCCCTAAGGAACGTATCTAGATGTGTGGTGAGAACTTTGAACCCCCAAGTGATTCACAGAAGTTTATAATGCCCAGGCATGAAAATAAAAAAATCGTATTTTTTCCACAAACATGATCAATTAGTCTCCAATTTTTTTATTTTCCCAAGGGTAACAGGAGAAATTGGACAGCAAAAGTTGTTGTCCAATTTGTCCTGAGTACGCTGATACCTCATATGTGGGAGAAAACTACTGTATGGGCACACGTCGGGGCTCGGAAGGGAAGTAGTGACATTTTGGAATGCAAACTTCGATGGATTGGTCTGCGGATGTCATGTGCGTTTGGAGAGCCCCTGATGTACCTAAACTATTGAAACTCCCCACAAGTGACCCCATTTTGGAAACTAGACCCCCCACGGAACTTATCTAGATGTGTGGTGAGCACTTTGAACCCCCAAATGCTTCACAGAAGTTTATAACGCCTGGGCGTGAAAATAAAAAAATCTTGATATTTTTGCCCCAATTTTTTCTTTTCCTAATGGTAACAGGAGAAATTGGACCCCAAAAGTTGTTTTGCAATTTGTCCTGAGTATGCTGATACCCTATATGTGGGGGTAAAACACTGTTTGTGCGCATGGCAGAGCTTGGAAGGGAAGGAGCACCATTTGACTTTTTCAACACAGAATTGGCTGGAATTGAGATCAGATGCCATGTTGCATTTGGAGAGCACCTGATGTGCCCAAACAGTGGAAATCCCCCAATTATAACTCCAACCCTAACCCCAACACACCCCTAACCCTAATCTGAGCCCCAACCCTAGCCCTAACCCTAGCCCTAGCCCTAACCCTAGCCCTAACCCTAGCCATAACCCTAACCCTAGCCCTAACCCTAACCCTAGCCCTAGCCTTAACCCTAATGGGAAAATGGAAATAAATACATTTTTTTAATTTTATTATTTTTCCCTAACTAAGGGGGTGATAACGGGGGGTTTGATTTACTATTTATGGCGGTTTTTATGTTTGGCGGCTGTCACACACTAAAAGACGCTTTTTATTGTAAAAATAGTTTTTGCATCACCACATATTGAGAGCTATAATTTTTACGTATTTTGACCCACCGAGTCATGTGAGGTCTTATTCTTTGCGGGACGAGTTGACATTTTTATTGATACCATTTTCGGGCATGTGACATTTTTTGATTGCTTTTTATTCCGATTTTTGGGATGCAGAATGAACAAAAACAAGCGTTTCATGAAATTTTTTTGGGGGGGTGCATTTACACCGTTCCGTGTGCGGTAAAATTGATAAAGCAGTTTTATTCTTCGGGTCGGTACGGTTACAGCGATACCTCATTTAGGTCGTTTTTTATGTTTTGTCGGTTTTTTGCAATAAAAACAATTTTATATAAAAAATAATTATTTTTGCATCGCTTTATTCTGCGAGCTATAACTTTTTTATTTTTTTGCGGATGATGCTGTATGGCAGCTCGTTTTTTGAGGGACAAGATGACGTTTTCAGCTGTACCATGGATATTTATATGCGTCTTTTTGATCGCGCGTTATTGCACTTTTTGTTCGGTGGTATGATAATAAATCATTATTTTTTGCTTCGTTTTTTATTTTTATTTTTTAAGGGGTTCACTAAAGGGGTTAACTTTAACTAATGGGACAGTTTTATAGGGCGGGTCGTTATGGTTTTATTGTTTTTTTTTTATTTTCAAATAATTAATTTATTGGGGAATATTTTTTTTTTTTTTTACTAATTTATTTAGCGATTTTTTAAAAATTATTTTTACACTTTTTTTTTTACTTTATTACATAGTCCCAGGTGGGACATCACTGTCCTGTGACAGATCGCTGATCTGTCACATCACAGATCACTGTGACAGATCAGCAATCTGTCACAGGCAGTTCTGCAGACTTCCTCATGCCTGCGCTTTGCAGGCAGTGAGGAAGTCAGCTCCCTACAAGCCCCCGAAGGCCCTCGTCGCCATCTTGGATCCGGGGGCCTGTAGGGAAGGAGTCCCCCGCAGCAGCGCTGCACATTGCGCTGCCGTGGGGGGTTCAGGGATGCACGGAGGGAGACCCCTCCCTGCTGATGCTTCCCTTTAACCCCCGGTACACCGCGATCGTGTTTGATCGCGGTGTACAAGGGGTCAACATGTCTGGGGCGGTCCATGACTGCCCCTGACACATTTTGCCGGGTGTCAGCTGTGAAAGTCAGCTAACACCTGGCCGCGATCAGCGGCGCTCACCACGTGGGCGCCGCTGGTCGCATTAGACGTACTATCCCGTCCTTGGGAATTAAGTCCCAGGGCACATGGACGGGATAGTACATCTAATGGCAGAAAGGAGTTAAGAGGATAGCAATTTTGATAGGAGAGTTACTTTAACTAGCTTTTCTTGTCATTTTTGAAACAGCAGTTGAATTTTTGGTTTTAGAAAAATTGTTTAAAAAAGTAGGCATTTAAAATTTGCCAGAACATGAGAATTTGGCCTTCTCTAATAACAATATTACCAATGTATTTTAGTTTACATAAGGCTTTACAATATAATGTATTGGCTTTACTTGTATCATCATTTGTTTTTGGAAGATTGAACAATTGAACTTAATATAATCATGCAATATTCCAAAATATTCTCCTGATACTAGCTAAACAAATCATCCCACAAATTTTTAATGAGACATTTACTGTGGAAACATTACAATAAGTAGGTTATGTATTGTATTCTAATTACACTTCAAATTAACTGTTAGAGTTTGATACAAGCTATTTAGCAGAATTATAGTTGTAATTTGTAGTAGCTAAATTAGGCAGAAATTAATCAGATCATACATGTACATATAAGTACAAATGTACATGTATGTATATATATATATATATATACATACAAAATAAGTACTTTATTTGGACATTTACTTGACATGTTGGATTGAAAGTGCTATCAGGAATTTACAGTTCATGACTCATCCTTCAGATATCCCATCTATATTTGATCAATGTGAGTTTGAATGTTGGAACCCCCTACAATCGGCTTTTTGTAAGATCCTCTATATTGCTTACCAGGCAGAGTTCTACACCTTTAGTTGCTGCTGTACCTGGTATTACAGCATTCTAGAGATTTATCTAATTAAAGAAAATATGGCTTCTAAAATATGGCTATTAAAAGCTGTGACTGGTAAACAACATATTCTAACAACTCAGCAAGAGAGTCAAAAGCCTGATACATTTAAGAAAAAGGACAATACTTTATCAGTTTATTATACTATTGAAATGATAGATCATCCATTAGTGATGAGCTGATCATTTTGTGGGATCCCAGTCTGTTGTCCAGGTCAGCAGCAGGGCATGGACAGGAGCAGCACAATTTTCCTTGCCCAAGAGGATCTAAGGTTCAGGCTATGATTATCCAGGCTGGCAGACGTCATCAGTGCTGACTTAGACCATGGACTGGGGTAACGCAAGGTAGTTCAATCATCTAAACTATCCATCCATTGAAAGGTTGTGTCCACTAGAGCAAGGTTACTTGTTTTTTACAATTAGACTGATTGTTTATTTATAGTTTTTGACATTAATCAGTGTAAAATTATTTTTAAGGAACATTTTCATGAAGCAAAAATGCAGTGAAGGTCAGCAGCAAATATGCTTCATGGGAACATACTCTAAAGGTAAAATTTAAACAAATACATGCAAATTATTTTCATCATATTTCCTACTATTAGTCACAAAATAATAAACAGCTATTTGTTTTTCTTGGTAACTATGACACCCTAAACCATCACTAAACCAATATCTAAATTATCTGTAGTACCAATAAACTTATAGTTGGAACATTGCCCTACTAATGAGTATGTATCCTGGAAAAAAGCAACAATATCATAAAGTCAAGAGATTAATTAAAACAATTCTTTGACAAGGTTATTTCAAGCATTCCCTAAAGGCTAGTTAAGGGAAAATGAATTCAACAAAATACAGGATCATTTTGGAGGAAAACCTGCTCCAGTCGGCAAGAGAAATACAATCTAGAAGAATAGTTACTCCCCAGCAAAAACATTCATCTAAGCCATGAAGTTAAAGGAATTTAGCTAGGAACTTGTGTTGCTACATAGAGTATATAAAGACTTGCCCATATAGTCTCTATGATTTAACAGTTTTCAGGTATTTTTAGTAAATTTATGATTATCTTAGGTATGTTCAATAGTTATATAAAGAATTATTTAGACTCATAATAAATATGGATCACAATAATTTTCTCCTCAGTGACAGATTATTTGGTGCTTTACTGTATGTTTCCTGATTCCTCCGATTGTAAAATTCTCTAAAGGCTACAAAATTAAAGGTTATTATTATCATTATTATTAACCTCTTCATGATATGCCCTGTACATGTATGGTGCAAGTCAGAATCTGGTGTATGGAGTGGGTTCAAACAATAAGCTCAACCCATATCGGCAGATGATGGCTGGGTGTTACATCCAGGACTTGCCTCCTGTTAATCTGTTAAATACCATTGTCAAACTATGACAGTTGCATATAACACACACCAGCATGGGGGCATTCCATGTGCCCATTGGCACGCTCAAGATGTGATTGCGGGTCACAGATGGGTTAATCTAACAAGGGTCTTATGAAGACCTCAATGCTTGTCATTGTGAAGCTTCTTTGGATCCTTGACTGTGGCTGTGCTTCAAAGAAGACTTTGATTTTTACTATATGCTGTAACATTGCTGTACATAGCACAAATGACCAGGCGATCCCAGCTTCAAGTTTTGCCATTGACTGTATGTGTGTTAATATTGCAACAAGAACTTTGAAAAAGTAACTTTGAAAAGTAAAAAAATAATATTTTTAAAAATATGATAAAAATAAAATAAACATAAAAGTTAAATAACCCCTTTCTTCTTATTAAAAATAGTTATAAAAAATACACGTTTTTTATTGCCACATTAAGAAAAGTCCAATCTATCAAAATATAAAAAATAATTACCTGATTCATAAACAGTGTTAACGGAAAAAAAAAATCAAGAATGCCAAATTTATGCTCTTTTGGTAGCTTCAATCTCACACAAAATACTGTAACAAGCAAACAAAATGTCTCATCCATCTCAAAATATGCATAGGACATGGAGAGCAAAAAAGTGCAATAGGGTCTTACTTGGCTAAATCAGATTAAATAAATAAATATGTTGTGCTAACCTGAGGAAGTTGTAATCATACAACAATGTAAAGATGTGAAAACTCCAGCTGCTGCAGATCCACAGGTCATCCGACCAATACAGAAGACTTGCTGTAGAAAATATGGATGATTCCACACTGCTGATAAGTAGATTAAAGATCCAAAACCAGAAGTTTGTGTAATTGTTGTTTTTAACCTACATGTTTCAAAGTATACACACTCCTTTCTTGGGATTTAATCAAACATGAGGAAGAAGTTTATGTACTTCAAAACACAACCCGGAATCAACGATGTTTTCTCTCCCAAGTCTAATCTATCCCAAAATGATATCAATAAAAAATTTGTCTGACTTGGCTAAAAATAAGCTACTTAACAGCTCAGTCGATCGAACAATAAAAATGTTACAGGTCTTGGAAAATGATGACCCAACCCCCAAATATTTGTTTTTGCAAATTTCTGAATTTTTTCACCATTAAATATATAAGAAAAATGAGCATGTTTGTATCTTTGTTATACTGCTAAGAAGAATCATATTGCAAGGTAATTTTACCACAAAATGTACTCCAAAAAATAAATGTAAAACAATTCCTTAAAAAAGGCAGAATTGTGGTTTTTTTTACAATTTGTCCCCAATTGAACAATTTTTTCCACGTTTTCCAGTACACTATGAATAGTGTCATTCAAAAGTACAACTTGCTCCTCAAAAACAAGCCTTTATATGTTTATGTGAACAGAAAAATACAAAAGTTATGCTCTAAGAAAGAGGAGAGAAAAAAAACTAAAAAAAGGAATACTGAACACATTAAGAAGAGCTTAACATTTTAATTATTCTCAATATTATTATCATCATTACTATGATTATTTGTTAAACCTATAGCATGGCTGTAAAAACCTCTGCCAAAAAGAAGAGAACCATATACTATAAAACCTAATTTTTATTTATTCTAATATTAAAAATCCATAAAATGCTACTTCAGCATAATCACAGCAAATATACCCCAAAATGAAGGGGACTCCAACCACTAGTACAATCTTAATCAATAAATGGGGAACAAGAAATATCATCGCAGTCAGGGATTCCAAAATTCAATGCCCCTGGAAGAAGCAAGTGGGTGAAATGCGCGTCGGGGCGCAGAGGTTCAATGCCACAGTTTCACATTTTACTTCTGGTAAATTAAGTAAGTAACTTCACTGTGATTTTCACATTTGTTTCTAGTGGGAATCTAACATATATTTTTTACTGTTTGGCAATCTGCTGGACATTCTTAGGTGGGAAACAGATTGCGTAATGGTTTAGGGATAATACTCATGGGGATATTTGGAGCACATTGGAGATGTTTTTGGCACTGGTTAAACTTTATAAATGGCCAACGTTCCCCACATTGAATTTTGGAATCCCTGACTGCAATGACTCAATGATTTTTTTCTTGCCTAAATTCAAATTTATGTGCGAAGCTATATTTCTTGTTCTCCATTTATTGATTAAGATTGTACTAGTTGTTGATGTCCCCTTCATTTTGGGGTGTATTTGCTGTGATTATGCTGAAGTAGCATTTTATGGATTTTTTAATATTGGAATAAATAAAAATTAAGTTTTATAGTATATGGTTCTCTTCTTTTTGGCAGTGGTTTTTACAGCCATGCTATAGGTTTATAAGTAAGTTTGGAAGCGCCATGGTGTGATATTTGGACAATATCGATTTAATATGATTATTTGTTATAATGAACCACTAATACTGAAAGTATCTTGTGATGGTGTGATATGTTATGTGGATGTCATTTTTTGTATATTCCTATTTTTAACAATTCCAGTTATTTTCATAGTGTTTTTCTTATTACATTGTAAGTCTACAGCCTCACTGTATCTGTCTCTTGATGACCCTCTGTAGTGCATTAATCCCTAACGCCTTTTTGTTCTCCTCTGGGAGGCAACTTGTTTGACTACCCCTGGAGAAGGAAGGGGGTGGGGGAAAGAACAGGAGCTGGACAGGTCAGTTCTGGTAGAGACAAGAGGGTGAAAAGGCTGCATTTCAGAGAGAAGGATCGATTTCTATCCTCTGGTGCTAGAGTGTTTTGAAATCTCGTTTCCCTGGACATTTTATCCTGATACTGGACTGCATTCTTATTCTGGACTATCTTATCCTTTGTGTGGTGGACTGAATATGGACCTTTTCGTATTTTTGCCTGAATAAAGGTCTTGGAATTGTTCACTCTTCGCTTGCTCTGTTGATTGTGTGATGCCAGAGAAGGACCCCGTGACAACTGGTGGCAGCAGTGGGATCAACAGAGCGTCACCCAATGGAGAACCACCCACAGAGTGAGTACAGAAATTGGACTGTATGCAGTTTACAGGAGAGAGCCAGAGACCTGGGCCTGAACTACCAGGGACTGACTAAAGAGGCCTTAATCGATCTACTGGTGGGCGCTAGCCCGGCCACCTCCTCCCAGATGTCTGAAGGACAAGCACTGGAGACAGGGATCCCCATCCAGAAAAGCCAGTGGTTGGTGTGGTATGAAGAAGAGATGGCGGTTCTGGGCCCCGGCGTCTCTCAGGAGTACAAGGAGGAGGCTGCCCACCGGGCACAGCGGAGACAGGAAGCAATGAGCTTGAAAAAGGGAGTAACGCAATATGGAGTGTAACCCCAACAATCCGGGAGCCTGTACGGATCACCCGGACAGAGTTTAAGCCATTTGATGAGGCTTCCGGAGATGTGGAGGGGTTCTTCAAAGACTTTGAGCAGCAGTGTGCTGTGATGGAGGTGCCCCACTCTAGCTGGATGCGTTTGTTAGTGGGGCTCCTGAACGGAAGCTTGGCGGAGGCTTACCGAACCATTGATGCACTGCGGAATCGGGATTATAACATTGTAAAGCGGACTATCCTGGATTACCATGCTATCACCCCAGACTCATATAGGGCTAAGTTCCGAGACCTCCCATGCACCACGGGTGGATCGTTTAGGATGTATGCACATAAGATGTCCGAGGCATGTCGGAGATGGCTGGAAGCAGAAAACGCCTTTACTGTGGAAGATGTTATACAGGCGTTCCTTATAGAACAATTTCTTGCCAAGTGCCCTGCAGAGGTAAGGGAATGAGTCCGGGAGCGCACGCCGTGTACCGTGGATAGAGCTGCAGCCCTGGCCGATGAAGCCCTTACTATCCGGCCGCAATGGAGGAGGCTTCTGGACAATGAACCACGGCCTGCTCCCGCGCCCCGTCCCCCTCCAATTATATCTGCCCTTCCACCTAGTCGCAAGCCGATGACAATCACACCTCACAATCCTAGGCCCCAACAGTTCCGACCACGACCTGGGGGAATCACAGAGAGGAGGTGTTATGGGTGTGGGCAACCTGGGCATTTGCAGTCTGGCTGTCCCTCCAGGATTCGGAGGGAGCCCCACGCAGCCCCACCTCGTCCAGTGCATCTTGTACATTCCACCACACCTGAGGAAGAGCTACTACCACCCCCACCAGAGTGGACCACCGACCACGGCACCATAGATACCCCTCCTGGAGTGTACGGACTCCGGCCTCTGTCCTTTAGCTACTCAGAGCAATGGCAACGCCACCTGCAGGATGTCTTTATTGATGGATACAAAGTGTCAGGATTTAGAGACACGGGGCATTCTTGACTATCGCTGACCCCTGTGTGGTTCGACCCGAGGCAATTTACCAGGGTCCGGGAATTCCCATTGTCCTGGCGGGCGGTGCCCGCAAATATATACAGCGAGCTTCTGTGCGTTTGGATTATGGTTGTGGAGAAAAACTGTGTTGGATTGGAGTTATGGGAGGACTTCCTGCAGATATCCTCCTTGGGAACGACATTGGGGAGTTACAGTGCCAATTTGTGGGAGCAGTCACCCGACTACAGGCCCTTCAAGCACTACGTCATCCGGACCCCACCGGGGAGCAACCACCACGAACCGCATCAGAGTCGGCAAGCAATACTTTTGCTGCTACTACATTGGGAGAGTCTTGGGACAGAGAGGAGTTTAGGAGAGAAATAGAGGGTGACACTACCTTAGCAGCCCTTAGGCGAAAGGCAGAAACTGGGCACATGGGAGATAATGGGGATGGCTTCACTCGAGAAAACGGACTGTATTATCGTGTAACAAAGGGCAGTGACCAGGGCAACCCTGACGCAACGACCAGGCAACTCATTGTCCCTCAGAAGTACAGGGCACAGCTACTTCAACTGGCCCATTACATCCCCTTGGCTGGGCATCAAGGGAGAAAAAGGACTTAAAAGAGACTCACCCAAAGTTTTTACTGGCCGGGCGTCTCGCAGTCGGTAGCCCATTATTGCCGCACCTGTGATGTGTGCCAGCGAATGCGGCATCCAGGAGCTCGACATAAGGTACCCCAGCAATCCCTGCCCATAATTGAGGAACCATTTCAACGTGTAGCCGTCGACATCATAGGTCCTCTGGCCCACCCCAGCAGGTCGGGGAAAAAATATATCCTGACCGTGGTGGATTATGCCACTAGGTATCCTGAAGTTGTGGCCCTGTCCAGTATTACAGCAGTAAAGGTAGCCGAGGCCCTTGTTACCATCTTTACCCGGGTAGGGTTTCCTAGAGAAATATTGTCGGATCAAGGCACTCAGTTCATGTCAGATCTGGTCCAGTCCCTATGGCATACCTGTGGTGTTCGAGCCATTCGCACCATCCCATACCACCCGCAGACCAACGGACTATGTGAACGCTTTAATGGAACCCTAAAAAATATGCTGAGGGCTTTTGTTGACGTTGAAAAAGACTGGGAAAAGTACCTGCCACATCTCCTCTTCGCCTATCGGGAGGTTCCCCAAGAGTCCACAGGGTTCTCTCCCTTCGAACTACTGTTTAGCCGGAAGGTCCGTGGGCCTCTCACTCTTCTGAAAGAACATTTGGAGGGAGACATCTCAGATACCGGAATGCCCATCGTTCCCTATGTTCTAGAGCTCAGAGACCGTCTCGCCCAGCTAGCTACCTTTGCTAAAGAACATCAGCGAATGGCCCAGTCCAGACAAAAACCTGGTATGACCGTAATGCCAGGAACCGGGAATTTATGGAAGGACAGCAAGTGCTCATGGTTACTGCTTCCCCTGCCAACAAGCTTCAAGCAGTGTGGGAAGGCCCTTATCAGGTTGTCAAGAAAATTAATGACACTAACTATGTTATTGCCCTGGACTCTAGTGGTCGACGACAGAAAACCGTCCACATTAACATGCTGAAAGACTACCACGACCGATCTCTGCCTGTTCTAGCTGTCTGCCACCCCCCTAGTGATACCGCCGATGACGAGTATCTCCCAGATCTCCTCCAGGTTGCCCAAGCGGGAGGATCACTGGAACAAGTGCCCCTGGGCTCCCATTTATCGGATATACAAAAGGACGATATTGTCACAGTACTAAGGCCGAGGGCTGCTGCTTTCTCCTCAAAGCCGGGGAAGACTACTCTCACCAGTCACCATGTGGAAACCCCCGGACAACGCCCCATCCAGCAGGCTGCCTACCGGGTTCCAGAGGCTGTTCAAGGCATGATAAAGAACGAACTGGAGATGAAACAACTGGGAGTTATTCAACCATCTCACAGTTCTTGGGCCTCTCCTGTCGTCCTGGTCCCCAAGAAGGATGGTACAACACGATTCTGCGTTGATTACAGATGACTAAATGATGCCACCAAGAGTGATGCTTATCCCATGCCCAGGATTGATGATCTATTGGATCATCTGGCCAGTGCCCAATTTGTGACCATGTTAGACTTGAGCAAGGGGTATTGGCAGATACCCCTAACGGAGGACGCTCGGGAGCGCTCAGCCTTCATTACTCCATTTGGGCTTTATGAGTTCCTGGGAATGCCCTTTGGGATGAAACCTGCCCCTGCTACTTTCCAGAGACTGGTGGATCGACTGTTACAACAATGTCAGGACTTTGCCTGTGCTTACTTAGATGACATCGCCATTTTTAGCACAACCTGGGAGGAACATCTTAAACACTTGGGCATAGTGCTGGACTATATCCTTACTGCAGGACTGACCATTCGCCCTGATAAGTGCCAAATAGGGATGGCTGAGGTGCAGTACCTCGGGCATAGAGTAGGGGGTGGGACACTAAGGCCTGAGCCTGCCAAGGTGGAAGCCATTAGCAACTGGTGTAGACCCCAGACTAAAAAGCAGGTACTTGCGTTTTTAGGAACTGCAGGTTACTATCGCAAATTTGTTTCTAATTTCAGCACCTTGGCCAAGCCCCTAACTGACCTGACCCGCAAGAACATGCCTAGGAATGTGACGTGGACGACAGCATGCGAGGATGCCTTTTCAGTGTTAAAGACTGCCCTCGTCACTGCTCCTGTCTTGGCTGCCCCGGATTACAAACGCAGGTTCCTCGTGCCTGGTGATTTCTCTGCTGGATTCTTGGAGACCAGTCTGATTTCTGCTTCCCAAATATGTCATCCCCTGAGGAAGAAGTGTAAACTTCGAAACGCGTTGGGAAATTAAAGTACAATTAACACAATCTGGAAGGAGTGATCTGTCAAGCAGCGCACGTTTAATCCATAAACCTTCTCCTTTGTAATCTGATGATTCGTGGTCACGGAGTGGCCCTGTGGATGTGCAGCAGCCTGTCTTTCTGTTCCTATATGTCTGAATCTCCCCTGCATAAGGTGAGTTTAATGATTTGATTTATATCAATCTTCACTCGGGTAAGACCCTATTGCGCTTTTTTCTGTTTTAGCTGTCTGACTATTGAAAAGGAGTGCCTTGCCATCGTATGGGCACTAAAAAAATTGCAGCCCTACTTGTATGGCAGAGACTTTACAATTGTTACAGACCACAACCCCCTCACATGGCTGAATCGCGTATCAGGGGACAATGGAAGATTGCTGCGGTGGAGCTTGTCCTTACAACCCTACAGCTTCTCCATCCAATACAAGCGAGGAAGCCAACACCAGAACGCCGATGGACTGTCTCGACAAGAAGAACCATAGGCTCCCCAGGCCGACCTACCCCTGCCACTGTACAAGGAACTATAAATAACTGAGCAATGTGGACTAAAGTGAGCAGGCCAGAGGTCTGTGTAGACCTCATGGCGTGCTCACTTATTATGGGGGGGAGGTTGTGATGGTGTGATATGTTATGTGGATGTCATTTTTTGTATATTCCTATTTTTAACAATTACAGTTATTTTCATAGTGTTTTTCTTATTACATTGTAAGTCTACAGCCTCACTGTATCTGTCTCTTGATGACCCCCTGTAGTGCATTAATCCCTAAGGCCTTTTGTTCTCCTCTGGGAGGCAACTTGTTTGACTACCCCTGGAGAAGGAAGGGGGTGGGGGGAAGAACAGGAGCTGGACAGGTCAGTTCTGGTAGAGACAAGAGGGTGAAAAGGCTGCATTTCAGAGAGAAGGATCGATTTCTATCCTCTGGTGCTAGAGTGTTTTGGAATCTCGTTTCCCTGGACATTTTATCCTGATACTGGACTGCATTCTTATTCTGGACTATCTTATCCTTTGTGTGGTGGACTGAATATGGACCTTTTCGTATTTTTGCCTGAATAAAGGTCTTGGAATTGTTCACTCTTCGCTTGGTCTGTTGATTGTGTGATACCAGAGAAGGACCCCGTGACATATCTGGAAAGAGAAAGTTTAAAAGACCTCTTCTAAGTATAAATACGCTATAAACATTAAAGTTTCACCCTCAAGTTCCACAGCAGTGTTTATTGTGCTCTATTGCATTTTTTTTGTGAAGCTTTGCATTGAATTCACATAGGGGAATATTTTATTAAATATATTATTTTTTTCTAAATAGTTATAATATATTCAGTAATAAACTGTAATGAAAATAAAATATTGTGATCAATATTTAAAAAAAATAAAAAAAAGACAGGAGAAGATGAACAGTGAATTCGTAAAATAATTTGGTTTGTTGTACAGTACATTTTACAGTTATAGATAGCTGTTATATTATAGCTCTGAAGAGACAGATTTCATGTGAAACAGAGCATAATAAGGCGATTTTATGCATGCTCAGTACCACAAATGGAAAATAATCTGACCACTGCAGGGTAGGGGGGAGCATCTAAGGAGTTGTCTGCGGTTGAAAGCGAACACTCGGCTTGATATAAATACAGACATTCATATTATATGACTCAAATATTTACATGAAAACCTTTTGAATATAAAATATGTACAATACAATAATATATTTCTGTTCATGGTTCTGGTCTATTTTATATTATGGTGGGGATGTTTTATGCTTTCTAATGTTATCATTAGCAACTATGTTTTTATATTTCTAAATAACTATGTTGTAAATATTGGCTACCAAACTCATTTTAGATATTAGTCAACAGCATAGAAAAGCAACTATAGTTATTATATATCCAGCGTTGGCTGCATAAGTACCAGTCTGAGCAAATACAAATTACTATTCATATTTTTTGTAACTGTTCTGAAAAGAGCAATCTATATTTTATTATACAACGCATTAAAGTAAGAGCTGGCAAATCCTCTTTACAGGGAATCTGTCACCAGCCTTTTGTCACCCCATCTGAAAGCAGCATGATATAGGGGTAGAGATGTATCCCATACTGGGCGGCATGCTGTAGTTTTTATAAAAACTCTGGTTGATCTGCTGCAGATCTACCAGTTCTCCAAATACTGAGCTCTGTATGCCCCCACCAGCACCACTGTTCGACAATTTATTCTGTACACTGTGCATAGGTATAAAGCTGCCAAACAGGGGTGGGAACATGGTTGGACTTCTACTAATAAAAGATTATTTAAAAAGAACTGCACTTACACAGCCAAGTAAATATCACATTGCTGCAAGCAGTCTCTACTCCTGCACTACGTTGCTCTCAGATTAGGTAGCGAAAACCTGGTTACAGATTCCCTTTAAGAATTGTGTCACTGCTTAAAAAGGCATTCCCCAAAATATGTTGAAATGTATACTACAGTTGTGCTATTAATTAACGTACAGTTGTGGCCAAAAGTATTCACACCCTTGCAATTTTGTCAGATAATACTCAGCTTCTTCCTGAAAATGATTGCAAACACAAATTCTTTGGTATTATTATCTTCATTTAATTTGTCTTAAATGAAAAAACACAAAAGAGAATGAAGCAAAAAGCAAAACATTGATCATTTCACACAAAACTCCAAAAATGGGCCAGACAAAAGTATTGGCACCCTCAGCCTAATACTTGGTTGCACAACCTTTAGCCAAAATAACTGCGACCAACCGCTTCCGGTAACCATCAATGAGTTTCTTACAATGCTCTGCTGGAATTTTAGACTATTCTTCTTTGGCAAACTGCTCCAGGTTCCTGATATTAGAAGGGTGCCTTCTCCAAACTGCCATTTTTGGATCTCTCCACAGGTGTTCTCTGGGATTCAGGTCTGGACTCATTGCTTGCCACCTTAGAAGTCTCCAGTGCTTTCTCTCAAACCATCTTCTAGTGCTTTTTGAAGTGTGTTTTGGGTTATTGTCCTGCTGGAAGACCCATGACCTCTGAGGGAGACCCAGCTGTCTCACACTGGGCCCTACATTATGCTGCAAAATTTGTTGGTAGTCTTCAGACTTCATAATGCCATGCACACAGTCAAGCAGTCCAGTGCCAGAGGCAGCAAAGCAACCCCAAAACATCAGGGAACCTCCGCCATGTTTGACTCTAGGGACCGTGATTTTTTTCTTTGAATGCCTCTTTTTTTCTCCTGTAAAGTCTATGTTGATGCCTTTGCCCAAAAAGCTCTACTTTTGTCTCATCTGACCAGAGAACATTCTTCCAAAACGTTTTAGGCTTTTTCAGGTAAGTTTTGGCAAACTCCAGCCTGGCTTTTTATGTCTTGGGGTAAGAAGTGGGGTCTTCCTGGGTCTCCTACCATACAGTCCCTTTTCATTCAGATGCTGACGGATAGTACGGGTTGACACTGCTGTACCCTCGGACTGCAGGGCAGCTTGAACTTGTTTGGATGTAAGTCGAGGTTCTTTATCCAACATCCGCACAATCTTGCTTTGAAATCTCTTGTCAATTTTTCTTTTCCGTCCTCATCTAGGGAGGTTAGCCACAGTGCCAAGGGCTTTAAACTTCTTGATGACACTGCGCACGGTAGACACAGGAACATTCAGGTCTTTGGAGATGGACTTGTAGCCTTGAGATTGCTCATGCATCCTCACAATTTGGTTTCTCAAGTCCTCAGACAGTTCTTTGGTCTTCTTTCTTTTCTCCATGCTCAATGTGGTACACACAAGGACACAGGACAGAGGTTGAGTCAACTTTAATCGATGTCAACTGGCTGCAAGTGTGATTTAGATATTGCCAACACCT
Source organism: Dendrobates tinctorius (assembly GCF_039654945.1). Taxonomy (NCBI): domain Eukaryota; kingdom Metazoa; phylum Chordata; class Amphibia; order Anura; family Dendrobatidae; genus Dendrobates; species Dendrobates tinctorius. The sequence goes on from NW_027361692.1 coordinate 18,915,931, forward strand.
GTTAGGTGCCACAGGTAAGTTACAGGTGCTGTTAATTACACAAATTAGAGAAGCATCACATGATATTTCGAACAGTGCCAATACTTTTGTCCACCCTCTTTTTTATGTTTGGTGTGGAATTATATCCAATTTGGCTTTAGGACAATTCTTTTTGTGTTTTTTCATTTAAGACAAATTAAATGAAGATAATAATACCAAAGAATTTGTGTTTGCAATCATTTTCAGGAAGAAACTGAGTATTATCTGTCAAAATTTGCCGGGGTGTCAATACTTTTGGCCACAACTGTACTGTAGCATTATGTGGAGCTCATCATTTACTGTATGGAACATTATATGGGACCAATGATTCTGTATGGAGAGATATATGGGCCTCATTACTCTGTATGGCGCACTATGCAGTGGCCATAATACTGTATGGAGGAATATACTGTCTGTTTTTGGAGCTATTGGAGAATTTAAAATGGATATCAGTCATGTGATGTAAGAATTGAAGTATTTTTCATTGTACTGTACCGCTATTTCTCTGCCATATCAAAGGATCATGAATTGTGTCATGTGCTAAAGGAGCCCAGTGACATTCTTTGGCCCTGGGCCCACGAAAATCTGGAGCCAGCACTACCCCCCCACAACTTTAGCCAAATAACCCCCAGTTTTCAATGCCTAAGTTTTATTATAAAGTAAATTAAGGTTGACAAGCTTAAGGAATAAGAATTGATGTTTTTGGCATTAAAATGGGCACTGTAGGTGTGTTTCCTGTCATCCACTCACCGCTGACTTTTCTTCCCCATTGACTTACATTGGGTTTCGTGTTTCAGTCGGACTTCGACTTTTCACAATAATCGGCCGATTTCGTTTTTGACCTGACTTTTGTGAAAGTCGGGTTTCGTGAATCCCGACTCGACCCGAAAAAAGGCAAAGTCGCTCATCTCTACTGTAGAAGTAAAAGCAGGATTAACCCCTTTCCAACAATGGGCATGATTGTATGCCCACATCAGAATCCCTCCCTTTGAAGTGGACTCCGGCGTGGGCCCACACCTTTCTTGGCACATGTCTGCTGTCAATCTCTGACAGCAGCATTTAACTTACACTTATCGGAAGCACGTCAAAGATCACATCCATTGGTGACCCTGTCATGTGATCGCGGGTCACCCATTGGTTAGTGTGACAACCAGAGGTCTCCAGCTGACCTCTATGGTTGTTGTAGCCAGATTGCTTTGAGCATTGCCCAGTGGTCGGTGCTCATAGCAAGAGTGCATTTCTGCTACACACAGGTGATCTGATTACTGCCTTTGCGTAGCAGAGTCTATTAGACAACTGCAGCTTCTAGTCTCCCATTGAGACTCTTAAAGCATACAAATAGTAAAAAAGTTTTTAAAATTATTTAAAAAATATATAAAAGTTCAAATCCCCCCGTTCTCCCCATTCAAAATAAAACAAACGAAAATCAAATATACACATAATTGGTATTGCCGCATTCAGAATCGCCCGATCTATCAATATAAAAATGGAAATATCCTGATCGCTAAATGGCGTAATGAGAAAAAAATCAAAACATCAGGATTATTTTTTTAGTCGCTGCTACGTTGCAATAACATTCAATAACGGCCAATCAAAACATCATACCTATATCAAAATGGTATCAGTAAAATGTCAGCTTGGCACGCAAAAAATAAGCTCTCACAAAGCCCCTGATTTAGAAAAATGGAGACACTACAGATCTCGGAAAATGAAACCTTTTTTTAACCAAAGTTTGGACTTTTTTTCACCACTTAAATAAAAAAAGGACCTAGACATGTTTGGTGTCTATGCGCTCATAATGACCTGGAGAATCATAATGGCAGGTGAGTTTTAGCATATAGGGAACATTATAAAAAAAACAACTGTTGAACTGCACTTTTTTCATTTTCACCTCACTTGGAATTTTTTTCTGTTTTCCAGTACACGATATGTTAAAACCAATGGTGTTCTTGAAAAGTAGACCTTGTCGCACAAAAAGAAGCCCTCACATGTCCATTTTGACCAAAAAACTTAAAAAGCAATTGCTCTGGGAAGAAGGGGAGCAAAAAATGAAAATGTAAAAGCGAAAATAATTCCGGTCATTAAGGAGTTAAAGATGAGAAATTCTGCTGTGAATCAAATTTGCTAAAACCTCAGACATTTCCAAGATAGGCTGGGACTTACGACATGCTCAGTGACGCATTAGGCCTTGTTGTGGCTGAAAGTCCCAGTGTAGAGTGAGATTGCCGTGCACATCAAAATGATGTCACTATGACCTTACAAAATGCATGCACAGACACTCCAGGCCTGAAGTTCTTGTCTAGTGTGAAGTTGAATGGGGTTTAAGCATTTTACAGAGGTAAGAAAAGGAGATGGGAATGGTAGGGAGAGAGAATTGTGGCGGAGGTCAGAGAGGTTAGCGATGAAATACCAGGTTTTTTCTTTTTCAACTTTTTCCCAGCCCTCTACGATTTAGCAAAATTGTGGCCAGCCAACCAGCAGTCATTTTGTGAAATTTGCACAAATATAATTACAGAAAATCTGCATTCTGGAAAACATGGATTTTTGTAAAATTTGAGTTAATTTAAATTCTACTCTAATCAATTTGTGCATGTCTAAAGTTACAAAATGGCAATTGCTACTCGATTTGCTGTCTGTTGGCCATTGTTTTTGTTCTGAACTTATCCAACAGCATAAAAAAGTGTCTACTGATTTATTAGATCATAGTAATGTATTGTATTTCAAAAGGACATATAAGCTCCTTTTTCTGTAAGTGCTAAGAAGGTAATTAAACTGATTTTATGAACCTGCATCTTTTTTTATTAAATCGTATAGTTACTTTTGTCTGTTGTTTCAATCCAGAGACTTGTTCTTTCTGTTAACAAAATTGATCTCATCTAATGCCTAAAAGCCTAATATTCTCCATGATTGAGTGTATTATCAATAATTACTGTAACTTTGCAGATTAACCGAATAGCTGGCCCTCGTTTCCCATAATGACACTTTAAGGTGTTACATAGCCTGCTTAAATTTTTCCTCACGAGCTTTATCTGTCCAATAACTCTTTAAAAACAAATGTTTTACTGACAGGCAGAATAAAATTACTGGAAAAACTACTCAGGGTCTCTGCATTACAATTGCAATTTTGCTTTAGATTTGATCACGCTGAATTAATTTAAGCATAGGTATTACATTTTATAAATTATACCTTAGCATAATAGCAGCATATACACATTTTAAATGCTATTTCCATCTAATGTCCATGGCTATTATAAAGTATTCTCCAAGGAAAAGTTGCATAAAATGTGACTGCCTTATGTCATCATTATTAATTTGGAATTTTTCAATCGCAGTGTTAGATATTACACTGCACAAAGCAAATTATTAGCAGAAGAAGTGTTAATTGTCTTTTCCAAGGAATATGATAATAGCGGTGTTTTTTGCACTAATTATAGTGTATGTAAGGAGAAAAGGGTAATCACTGCTGATTTCAGAATTTTAATTTGCTCTTTTGCATTTTGCTTCTTTAGACTTATTCACAGCTAAGACATTTTTATGTTGCTTATTTGTCATTTTAATCAAATGCATCAATTAACCTGGGGAATACTTGATACTGTAGGCAGTTTACGTGAAAGTTATATGTAGGTTTTTTTGTTGCAAAGCAGACATTTGGCAATCCAGCACAAGAATATAACCATCAGAGCAGATGGTTTGATGGATGCATTACATACAGTAAATGGATGTGCATTTTATTGATGCTAATACTAACAGAACTATCCCAATAGAATTTGGTCTCTAAACAGTAATTTGTCTCCCATTGAAATTCTTTTCATAGGTTATGGTTTGGACTTAAAGTAAATTTAAATAGCAGTTTACAGTTTATATATAGGTAACTTTAATTAAAAAAATATATATACTGTAAATGCATTATGCTGCTTCATCTTGTCTTCATCTTAAGTAACAACTATTATATTCTCTACAGCAGAGCTAGGCCGGAGAAGCCAGAGGGCCAGATGTAGGACGTGAACCAAGCAGAGTGCCGGGGGAATGAGATCTAGGTGGACATGTGTTTTTTCCATGTTTTCATATAGGAAGCTACATGAAGGCTCATATTGTATTTAGGGGCGCTATGTGAGGGCTCATATTGCAAATAAGAAGCTATGTGGTGGCTCATACATTATATAAGAGGCTCTGTGAGGGTTAATATGGTATAAAGGGGCTGTGTTTGGGTTCATACAATATGTAGGCTGTTGTGTGGATTCATACTGTTTATAAGGGGTGTAAGCATACTTAATTCTTCTCACTATCAAGTGACACAATTAATATTAAAATAAAATTAAATTAATTATATTGAGCATTATTAACCACACACTAACTGGTCTAGAGGTCCATATTTCAAAGTAGGGATAGTGGCTAAAATAGACTTGATTGTTTTCAAGTCTATGTAGGATTTTTAATGTTAGACTTGAATTGTTTTTTATTTTAATATTTTTTGCTAAAAGAAAAAATAATGATCTGATTAAGGAGTACTAGTATTTTGATAAACTTTATTATATATACCTGTCAGAATACAATAGCTTGATGATAACATAGTGCAAACCATAACAGTTAAGGCCTCTTTCACACATCAGGTTTTCGCCGTCAGGCGCGATCCGGCGCTTTTGACAGAAACCAGATCCGGCGAAATGCAATGCCGGATCCGGTTTCCCCCCCATTGACTTGCATTTGCGCCGGATCGCGCCGGATGGCCATGCGTTTCATCCGGTTTTCGCCGGATCCGGCAATGTGTCGCGATCCGGCGTCTGGAAAAAACGGCTACTGTAACGTTTTTTGTCTCCGGCGAAAAAGCCGGACACGCCGGATCTGGCGCGTCCGGCTTTTTCACACAATGAAAGCCTATGAGCGCCACAATGCGCCGGATCCGGCGAAAGCCGGATCCGGTGGCCGGATCCGGTTTTTTTAGGTCTGAGCATGCTCAGTAGCTCTGCCCACAAGACATATATAAAAGCAAGACAGTGGGACCCACAGCCACACCCAACATGCCACCCAAGAAAGCAACCAAGCGCAGCAGGAGAAGGCAGGAGACCACTGCAGCACCATCAGCACCACCACCACCCCAAATGGAGCAGCAAATGGAACATGCTGAGGAGGGGAGGCCAGCAGCAGATGAGAGACGGTAATTATCAAATCCCCCATTCCTCCAAACTAGGGCTATTGAATATCAAGATATTCATTGGCCCTTTGTTTCTCTTTATTCAACAGCCGCCCAATAGATGCAGCAGCAGCAATGGCAGCAGCTGGAACACCACCCACAGGCATGGAGTGTGGCCACCAGGAAGACAGCACATCATCTTCTGGGAGCCCTCCCTCGCATCGTCAGCGTTTGACGGTAAGTTTTTATTTCCAAAATCCATCATCTCTGTAATATATGTGTATTCATTGCCTTTTATTTCAAAACAGGATTCACAAGATGAAGAGGAGCTCCCAGAAGAAGAAGGAAGGGGTGGACAGACACTTGGAGTGGGCTCACAATTGGTAAGTTTTTTGCATCAAACGCAGAAACACAACATCACACTACACACAACACATAGAAAACAATGTTCTGCAGACCACACACAGCAAACAAATGCCTACATCCAAAGACATAACATTTTTTGTTTTCTTCTCTAGTCTTCCCAATCTGGTGCTCGGCCAAGAGGTCCTCGCAGTGCCTCCCAGGGTCGTCGGCGACAGCAACGCGGCGGTCACCAGCGTGTAAGTATAAATATTTTTGCTTTTTTTTTTGCACTTTTTATTTCATTTCTTTTGTGGAGGCTAATTATGTTATTTTTGTCTTTTTCTTTAACAGCCTTCACAGCGTGCTCCCGACTCTGACGGTGAGGATGGAGGACTCGATGTGGACCACCTCATCGATCTCGTCAGAGAAAGGGAGCCGCTCTGGAATATGGCTGACCGCCGCCACGCTGACCTTATCGTTACCCGACGACTCTGGGAGGAAATCTGTTCGCTCCTTGTGGGCCGCTGGGAGGACCTCGATGTTCGGGCCCAGATTAAAGAGCGTAAGTATATACAGTACCGTTGCTTGATGTAAACCAGTGTTTCCCGAACTCCAGTCCTCGTGGTCCCCACGGATCATGTGTTCAGGATTTCTATTTACTATGGAAATCCTGAAAACATGACCCCTGGGGACCATGAGGACTGGAGTTTGTGAAACACTGATGTTGTATACTAACCACTCCTTTCTCGTTTCAGGGAACAGAATTGTGAATCGGTGGCGGTCTGTGAGGGATCGTTTCAAGAAGGAGTTCAATAAAGAGATGCGGGCCCCGAGTGGATCTGGAGGACGCAGGAGCAAGTACAAGTACGCACAAGCCCTGTCGTTCCTCCGGGAAACAATGGTCACTAGAAGGTAAATATTACACACCAACATGTGAAAAAAAATGTTAGATGTAACTTTTTTTTTTCAGCCAGGGCCATACCATGTCAGTATTTTAATTGTTTTTTTTCTCTTTATTCCACAGCACGGTGAGCAGCACTCGGGAGCCTGCACGATTGGACCCTTCTGAGGCGATCCCTGAGGAGACCGGCACCGAGGGACACTTTGACCGCCCCGGTACATCTGCACCTTCCCAGCCTTCCCACACATTCGACCCATCTGTCCCATCCACCAGCACAGGAGCATCGTGGCCGCCTACATTACATGAAGCTGCTGGTGAGGAGATCGCTTTCCCTTTACCCCACCCTTCTGCCCCTGCCACCTCTAGTACACCTGCGGGTACTGGGCGGCAGCGGCAGAGGGGTCAGGAAAAGAGTTATGCGCCAGAGTTCTTGCATCTGAATGCATCTTTCCAGAACTGTCTAAAAGTCTTGTCAGAGCAAATCTCCGCAGGCTTTCAGCAGATCAACTCCAGCATTCTGGAGGTGAAGACACTTCTGCAAACCATGCATTCAGAAGCAAGATCTTCGCCAAACCACACCTTTTTCAGGTCTGTTGTGGAGCGCATGGCAACACTATCTCCTACCCAGCAGATGCATGTAATGCATTCGTGCCACGGTGCTCTACAGCAGGTTACCTCCCAACCTCCACCTCCCACCACTGTAGTTCCTCCACCTGCACCCCCTCCAGCCACTTTCCATCCTCCCCCTCCTATTACATCTGCACCCCCTCCAGCCACTTTCCATCCTCCCCCTCCTATTACATACCAGCAACCTCACCAGTACCAGCAACCTTCCCAGTACCAGCAACCTCCCCAGTACCAGACATCTCCCCACTTCCAGCAACCTGCCCCGTACCAAACTCCTTCCCCGTACCAAACTCCTTCCCCATACCAAACTCCTTCCCCATACAACTTTCCATCAACATCATCAGCTCCTACAGTCCCTGCCCAACCCTCCACTCCACCGCCCACCACCTCTTCTGCCTCCCACATGTCCACCCATTCTGTAGCTTTTTCCACACCATCACCTCTAACTGTTCCTTCCCCACCACGATCCCAGTCCTCTCTCCACACTCCCATTGTCGAAGTGTCCCGCAGCCCCTCCAGCAGTATTTCCACCCCACACTACACCGAGTTATAATGTTTTTTTGGTAATAAAAATGCCCATTTGGTTGGTTTCAAACCTTTATTAAAAAAGTTTTTTTAACTTTAAAAACAGTTTACACAAAAAAAAATATTTTAAATAAAAGTTAAATTATTGTTTACACTGGTTGTCTGTCATTTCTTTCTGCGGCGAAATATGTTTAAAAAAAAGGTTAAATACAGGGTATTTAAAAGGTAAAAAGGTATTCAAAACCAGGTATATAACTGTGGGTAAATTTTAGCTTTTTGCCACAGTTGTGTTCCTGGTTGTGTTTGAAGCAAAGTATTTCACCTGAAAAGTTGTGTTTATTGTTGGTGATTTCCTAACAATGTACACAACTTTTGTTAAAAGGTGAAATACTTTGCATAAAACACAACCAGGTACACACCTGTGGCCTAAAGCTAAAAATAGTAAGACCATGACAAGATAGCCAACTTTGGTTGGCAAAGGTATATACTGTTGGTCCAGAAGGTACACAAGTTTGGTTAGGGCACAAATCTTTCACACTCTGTCATCCTGCCAGTGTACTCTGCCTTGAGGTGACATAAAGTATAGTGCAAAATTGTCCCTCATTACTGAAACCGTCACAGAACTTCTAGTGGTAATATTTCCAATGACAACATCCATCTTCGCCAGTAACTTGCTCTTCTCTCCAACCTGCACTTTCTCCTCTACAACCTGTCAAAGAAGGGCTGTAGGAACATGCTATATATAGTTTTCCAGTAGCCAATCCCGTTCGGAAGGCCACAAGGGTCAATTTTAAAAACCGGATCCGGCGTAATCCGTCTAAAAACGGATAGAAAAACGGATGAACCGGATGAGACGGATCCGGTTTTGTCTGTCAAGAACAAGACGGATCCGGCAGAAAACCGGATCCGGCACATCAGGTCTTACAAAACATTTGCCGGATCCGGCATTCCGGCACGACGCCGGATCGCGCCTGACGCCGAAAACCTGATGTGTGAAAGTAGCCTAAGCAACTGATACACTTGTACATTTCCTTATAAAATAAAACAGGAAAAGCGTCACATAAATTTTAGTGAAGCTTTAGCTGGTATTTACTGGTATTTCATCCCCCGCTTTTCCCAAAAATGGCAAACTAAGATATGCTACATAGGTACAAGAACAAAAATTCAGCACCTGCAACAAAACAATGTATCTGTGTTTGTCACATGCACACCTAGAATCATAGATAAATTTCTGGATTATTAGAAATTTTCTAATGCATTTTTAAAAAATATATGTCCCTGCATCATAAAAATCTCAGTACAATCACTTGTGGCAAGTAAGCACGCCATCTGGCACTAAGTTCTTTTTTTCTTTTAAAAGTGATATTGCTGTCTTTATTTTACTTTTAAAAGCAATAAAAATGAAGGAAAAATGTGTTATTATAATTCAAATGTATTAAGTTAGCTACATCAAACCACTGATCAATAACACTGAGTCTGTCACAGCTGAAGGCATTTCTATCTTTCTCTCCATTTATCAATTGAATCTCTGTATTATTTGCAAACCTCTACTCTCATCTTCTTCACTGCTGCAGTTATCCAACACATTACTGTCTGGCATATCTAATTTTTTAGTGTTTTCTTTTAGGCTGTGTGCACATGGTGCATTTTCACAGCATTTTTTCTGATTAGAAATGGGCCCAAAATGCTGGGGAATTCTTACGTCAGCTAATTCAATGAGAACCATGAAGTGCTGTGCACATGATCAGCAATTTTCCTTTGAGTATTTGCAATACATTATTTTCTGCAGCATATCAGTTCTTTGTGGCTTTTTAATGTTTTTCACCCATTGACTTCAAATGAGTCAGTCAAATCCACAGCAAAACATGTTTACGGATTTCCTGCAAATTTGTTGAGGTCTTGGTTTAATTTTTACAGACTTCCTATGGTGTTTCCCACACTGTCATCTGTGCGAGAAACACCAGCAGTTCTGATTGGCGGTAACGTTACTGCCAGTAAGAATGTTAAGACATCGCCGTGACCCTGCAGAGATACTGTGACATGCAGAAAAGAGTTTACCACAGGTCAGCAGGCATCAGGCTACTACTCCCATCAGGCTATGTCTGCTGTCACTGATAGCAGTGATAACAGGCACGCTGATGCGAGAAGTAATCTCTTGTCAGTCAATGCCTGTGCTCAAACTTAAAAATAAAACATTTAAAATAATTAAATACATATTCAAATAAAATAAAAAAACACATTATACTTACCTAACTCCAAATCCATGATGCCCTTGTCTTCTATAACAAATGTAAAATAAAAAAAGATATTCTCACCTTAAATACCTAATCCCTAATGCCCATGTCTCCTGTAAACAATCAAAAATAATAAACAACCATATACTCTCCTGTCTGCAGTAGTCCTCATAATCCAGAGTGTTCCACTGCGATCTCACTTGTAGGATAGTCATATTGGGAGATGTAACTGCTTTAACCAACCACTGGCTACACACTGACTGGAGCGTCATCACTCCCACAGTGTATAGTGCTGAGTTGCCATGAGAGAGGTCTCATGAGTTCATAAGCTGATTTGCTCTGATGATCTCCCTTACGGCACCACTGCTGCATGAGAACTTTTTCATGCAATGATGGTGCCATAAGTGAAATCACCATCAGCTGATGAACTCTGAACTTTCTCACCACAGCTCAGCGTTATACACTGCTGGAGTGATTACCTTTTGTGTCAGTGTATAGCCGGCTGTCCTTCAGAGCAATCACATAAGTGTCTGGTCTCAATGTCATCAGGATCGTCGTGAGACATTATAGATTATTATCTTCTTGGCAGACAGGTGAGGAATATTGTTGTTTATTTTTTTATTTATGTTACAAGGTTTAAGTGGATTGGGTGACGTTCATTGAATTGGTCAATGATGTGTTTATGGTTTAATTTTGATACAATAAAGGGGTCTGTGTCATTATTTAAAAAAAATGACTTTATTCTGTGTGTTTGGTTTTTACAATATCACTATGGGGTTAGTAATGAGTTCATCTTATAGACGCCTATTCATTAATAACCTCTGAGCTTGATGTCACCTTACAATTCAAAGGTGACATGAACCCTCCCAACTATTACTTGCCACCACACCAGGGAAAGTGGGAAGAGTGAAACTAAATGCCAGAATTAGCACATCTTATGGATGCGCCATTTCTTGAGCAGCTGAGAGCTGATGTTTTCTGTCTTGGAGATGACCTATATCCATGGTCTCTTCCTAGGCTATTAATATCAGCCCACAGCTGTCTGCCTACCATTTGCTGGTTAGATTTTATAGGGGATCCTATGTCAATTTCTTTCTGGGGTCCCCTGCAAGCTATCCGGTAAAGGCTAACCAAACAAGTATTAGATGACATTAATATTCTGGAAACCTTTATGATTTTTGGCTCCTTCCCAGAATATTAACATCAATCCTAAGCTGTCAGCTTTCCTTCTGCTGGTTATGAAAATTGTGTGTTACGTGGGAGCCCGCACAATTTTTTTTTCATTTTTTGTAAAAATTAAAAGGTATCATGGTGCACGCTGATTTCAGCCAGTTACTGTTTGGTTACAGCCTATAATAGTCTGTCCTTATTAGCTTCACTATATTATGATGTAATAGCTGCAATACATTAAGGGGAAGCTCCCTGGTCATGTCTGAAGTCACATTAGCTTTCTGTCACTGCTGCAATCGTCTGCAATGTGTGAAAAGGTAGTTTTTTTCTTTGTTGATTTATGTGCATCTAATATATAATTGCTTGAATATGCTGGGAGTTGAAAAATTCATGGCTGCAATCTGAATTTGCAACTAATCAATTTAATTCTTTACATACATTTCATAATAAGGCACACAAAGATTTTTCATCAGATTCTGTAGAAAGTAAAAAATACTAGTAACTTGATATTTCATCTCAAACAATATTAGAGAAGTGTTTTTGACTACAACCAATTTTTGTACATAAAATGTCTATAGAATAGCACCATATTATGTTAATTTTCGGATTATAAGACGCACCCCAAATTTTGAGGAAAATAATAGGAATTTTTTAAAAAAATAAAACGGTGGTGCTTCTTATAATCTAGGGTAATATTGCTTACCTGGGGTGGTGACTGCAGCGAAGTGGGCTCCCAGGGTCGCTGCTGGAGGAGGCAGGAGTGGGGTTAAGATGCAGGCTAGAGGCTGGAAGGAAGGGGTATTCGATGTGCAGTGTGCAGCTACAGGTGCTGATGCTGCAGGGATGTCTGGCATTGCGGGTGCTCGGTGGTGCTGCAGGGGTCTCTGGTGCTGCTGCTGGGATCTCTGATGCTGCGGGGGGCTCTGAAAACATTTTGTGAAAGGTCAGAGCCCTCATGCAGTTCTGTGGTTTCCTGTGCGGTGGACTCTGGGAAAATGGCCACCGGGGGCGGTGCAGGCGCAGATGGAGATCTCAGCATCAAGATCTTGGGAAATGAGATTTCAGCACTGAAATCTTTGGGTTATTGTCCATTTGGAAGATCGATTTCTGCCCAAAATTTTACTTAGTGGCTGATGTCTTGAGATATTGCTTCAGTATTGCCACATAATCTTCTTTTATCATTGTGCCATCTATTTTGTGAAGTGTACCAGTCCCTCTTGCAGCAACACAACCTCACAACATGATGCTGCCACTCCTGTGTTTCACAGTTGAGATGGTGTTCTTAGGCCTCCAAGCTGCTCCATTTTCCCTCCAAATGTAATGCTGGTCATTATTCCCAAAAAGTTAAATTTTAGTTTAATCAGACCACAGGATATGTATCTAAAATTAAGATGGAACCAGTGTGCATTTGGAAACATCTGGCTTTTTTATATTTCTTTTTGAGTAATGGTAGAGAAGCCTTCAGCCCATGTTGATACAGTACTTGTTTCACTGTCAATATTGACACAAGCTTATCAGCTTCTTCCTTCATCTTCACAGGGTCTTTTCCTTTTGTTCTTAAGGCCCCGTCACACTAAGCGATATCGCTAGCAATATCACTGTAAAGTCACTGGTTTTGTGACACAGCAGCAATATTGCTAGCGATATCGCTATGTGTGATACTTACCTCTGACCAGCTCCCCCGCTGATTATCGCTGATCGCGCAAGAACGGCCAGAGTCATTTCTCGTCGTCAGCATCCAGCTGGGCTTCCTGTGGTGCCGACGAGCAATGCATGGATGCGGGAGGGAAGATGCCAGGATCGCCTCGTCTGACAGGTAAGTAGCGACCCCCAACCGCTGCTATGTCGCTGGTGAGATCTACCTGTGTGGCAGCTCACTGGCGACCACTTAGCGATGCACCAGCGATCCATATCATTGTCGGGATCGCTGGTGCATCGCTAAGTGTGACAGTACCTTTAGGTTGATATGCACATGTCAGACCAAAGCATGTTCGTCTATGGGACACAGAACCCGTCTCCTTCCTGAGCGGTATAATTGCTGGACATTCCCATTTTGTTTGTATTTGTGTGTAATTATTTGTACAGATGAATGTGGCACCTTCTAATATCTTCAAATTGTACCCGAGGATGAGCCAGACATGTGCAAGTCCACAATTCTCTTCCTGATATCTTGGCTAATTTCTTTAGACTTTCCCATGATGCTACACAAAGAAATAGTGTGTTTCAGGTGTGCATTAATGAAAAAAAACATCCACAGGTGTGTCTCTAATTAACTTAGATGTTTCCAAAAATCTGAAGCTTCAACACACATGACATCATCATATGGGCAGTCCAGAATTGTTCAAAGGCATAGTAATCTTAGTGTATGTAAACTTTTGACTTTGCAGTAAGTAATAAAATGCTTTAAAACATTCTCTCTCTCATTCTGGAATTAGGAAAATATTAATAATTATGGTAATCCTAACGGACCTAAAATGGAAAAGGTTTTTCTGATTTCATGTCAGATATTGAGAAAACGTTGCATGTGTGTCTTTTTATATGGAGTATTTAAACTTTTAGTTTTAACTGTATTTATATACACAAATTGTTGAGTCAAGATCTGCACTCTGGCTGCAGAATTTGTCTTAATATACTTTCATATATAGTATATACATATATATATATATATACATATATATTATGCAACAAACACATCATTTTACAACATAATGTCCCTGTTTTTAAAACACTTTGGGTACAATTCATCAAAGTTTTTATGCCAAAAAAGTGATGTAAAAGCTTTGAAAAGGTGCAAAATTCTGGCAGAACTATGAGTTGCATCAGAATTTTGTGACTTTTTATATTTTTTCCCAACCAAAATGGTTGGAACTGGGGTAGGACAGGTGTTATGATTGGGTCACCGAGGAGGAAAACAAGACCAAGCTAAGCCACAGAAAACCAGAGAGGTTGGTAACTAAGCAGATTGCAGACCCCTGATCCTATCCACTCAACTAGTAGAAACCGTGGAGCATACCAACGATGATTCTAGATACCTCGACACAGCTGGAGGACTAAACAAGCCTAAAGCAAGAAAAGGGGAAATCTAAACTGCCCCAGAGCAGACCCCAAAGGAATAGATAGCCCCCAAACATATATTGTCGGTGAGACAAGATGAAAACACAAACACAGGTAGGAAAATAGGCTGAGCAAACGATGGGGCCCACACTAACTTGAAAGGACAGGAAAGACACTGTCTGCAATCATGCCAAAAAACCCTGCAAAAATGTCCAACACTTATGATAGCAAAAAAAACCCTGAAGTCACTAGACTTCACCCACTATATCAGCACTCTGGCATATTCTGAAAGCAGGGCAAAAAGAGGCCAATCTAATAAGGAAAAAAGTAAACTGGCACAAACAGTCACATAAGGATGGAAATTCAGCACAGCCCCAGCCGGGGCTGGCTGACCACACAAAACTGAATAGACAAAACCAAATCAAATGTGAACAATAGCAAAGAACAACTAGCTTGAGAGTGCAGGGACTGAACTGGAAACTAAGACCTCAGGAGGCAGGAAAAATCACCAACAGGGAGAGAGGGAGTCAGCTGTCTTAAATCCAGTCAGAGACTCCAGATGTCCAATCGTCATCCTCATTATCAGGTTGCAGGTCTCTGTTAATTAGATCAGCTTCATTACCTCCTGCAACCACCAGAGGGAGCCCAGAAAGAGAACTCATGACTCCTCTGTCAATACAACCAGCTACACCACCCTCACCAGCAAACAGAGGTAGACCAGAAAGTGAATTCACAACAGACAGGGTTGTACGGTGTTTGATGCCACAGTTTGTCTAATTCATGATGGGCTGTGTCATTTTGTGCCCTAAAAATCTTACTCCAATGCCTGAATGGCGTGAAATTTCTGGCTAAGTGCATGGAGGCACACTCTATTCATCTGGAGATCAAAATTCATAAAGAGGTTTACTTCTTTTCATGAATCTGTAGCAATTAACTCACCACATCCCCTCATCAAGATTGGTGTGGATGTTGCTGGTCTTGATGAATCATCTCCTTAGTCTATGTGTCAAGAAGCATTGATATTCACCCATTAAAAATTATTTTAAGCAGATCTTCAAACCACAAATCCACTGCTTTCTTCACCTCTTTATCAGTCCTGTGACAAACTACTGATAATCCAATGGGGCAAGACCAGGACTATAGGGAAGATGCTTTTAACAAAGTTTTTGTAAGTGGAAAGGTGTTTGTATCCATTTCATGGATGACTCTTATGCGACTTTCCATGATTTTCCATTATTCCATGATTTTCTCTATCAATTCTCTTTCCATTTATATACACTTCTTCATGGTAAAACAATTTTCCCATACAGTGCACAAAGTCTTTGTTAAATATCAGCACCAGATACAGCTTCAGATCACATGCAAGAAATCACTCAACACTGCTTTTCTTTCATATAAATCCAAAGTGAGGAAGCCATTGCACCACATTCACAAATGAACAGATGTAACACACTCAAATCTGGACAATAGTCACTGAGGAAACTGCAACTTTGTTTGGAAAGTGCTGATAAGATGCATATAGACATGTTTATACATTTGTATAGAGTGCGACAGAAAAAAATTATCCATGGTATGAATGTGATATTTAAAATAACAAATTGAGGAGGGCTATAGTTGTTATGAACTTGAATTTTTATACATCAGTGACAAAGGAACATAGACAGTTTAATGATGATACATTTATTGTAAAATTAACATTTGATCCAAGAGAGCAGATGAAAGCTGATATTGATTAGTTTCTAGTTAATGCATTTATGAAAAAGTGGAGCTCTAAAAAATGAAATACAATTTTTCAAAATTAATAATACAAAAGGAATGAGGAGGCTTCTAAGATGTAGGTATTTAAATCAATTTTTAGCAGAACTATAACAGGTGAAGTACTATCATGATCTTTGAGTTGGCATTAGAGCAAATTAAAACAAAAGTATAGCTATTTAAAAGCTAATAGTCAAAACAAATTAGATTATTGAATGGAAAACGCAACATTCCTGTAGTAATCTCATAACAAGATAGCAAAAAATATAGGCATAAGAATATATAAGAAAATATCAATATCTTATGTCAGTGTCTCATAGGTATGAACACTTTACACTATCATTCTGAAATATAATTGTAATATATGAACAAATGTTTTACTATATTTTAGTAGACAAGGGGAGATGAATCATTATTCATTCAGCAGGTCACTATCTTCAAGGGTTAGTTACACCAGCACAGCTCCCTGATGACAATTCCTTTAAAAGTAGTAATGTAACCGTATGGCAATGCTGCTGTCACTCACCTTGCTTCTGTCACCACCCCATGACAATTCATTTTAGGGAAAAAGATGGTGGTGATAGAAGCACTGACTATGGTAGCAGCCACCTAATCTGTGCTCATTTCTCCATCACCACCCTGAAACAATGGATGACATTGATATACTGCTTCAGAGGGGTAACAGAAGCCATAAAAATGTGATTGTAGGGCAATTCTTCAATGACTTATCTTGTGAGGCTACCCTCAAACATAACATTACAAGATGAAAAAAGTGAAAAATCTAAACTGGGGTCAGATGTGTGTGGAGAATGGTAGGGAATTTTATAATAAAACTAATTACAAAAATGGTTAAGGCTTAAAGCTCGATATTTACAAAGTGAATTTTGGGCATGAGATCACCCTTTTAACACTAAAAATGCTAATTCACTAAATCATTAAGGTGTTTTTGACAGCTTTCTGCAGAAAAACACCTTAATAAGTCACGTAATTATTAGAAAGTTGCACACATTTTTTTCAAGACAGTCCTGCTCAGCTTCCCCTAAATTGGAGGAGAATGAGCTTGAAAGCACGTGGCAAAGCAAACCCACCTAACTAATGAAAAATTATGCCACTAACATGCATAACTTTTGCCAGAAATGTAATTCAGAACCTGAGTAGAGTACATTTCTGTTGGTGTCGCATGCCAGTTAAGAGATGCACCTAATTGAATTGTACTCTTTGTACTGAATTAGGCACATTGTTATTATTTATTATTTTAGTGCATTTTATTCCATGGCACTTTACATGTGAAAAGGGGTATAAATAAAAAAATGAGTACAGTACTCTTAAACAATAGAAGTCATGACTGATATAGGAGGGAGAGAGGACCCTAAATGCGAGGGCTCACAATCTACAAGGGATGGGTGAGGATACTGTAGGTGAGGGTAAAGCTGGCCGTGCAGCGGTTTGGTGGATTAGTGGTTAATGCACGAAACACACACATAGTACTTTAGCAAGACTGTTTGTTTAAGCAGTCATGTGCTAATTAGTTTAATAACCTTATGGTTCAGTGTAAAGGTACTGTCACACTAAGCGATATCGCTAGAAATATCGCTATAACTTGTGACGTTATAGCGATATTGCTAGTGACATCGCTGTGTCTGATACTTACCTACGACCCGCTCCCCCGCTGCTTATCGCTGATCGCACAAGAACATTCAGGACCGCTTCTCGTCGTCAGCTTCCTGCGGCGCTTCCTGTGGAGAGACGAGCGACGAGCATAGAGCCGGGTGGGAGGACGTCAGAATCGCCTAGTGTGACAGGTAAGTAGCGACCCCCATCCCCAGCGATGTCGCTGGTGAGATCTGCCTGTGTGGCAGCTCACTAGCAACCACTTAGCGATGTACCAGCGATCCTGACCGCGTCATATCGCTGGTCGGGATCGCTGGTACATCTCTAAGTGTGAAATCACAAAACATTTAATAAAAAACATAGTTGTACCACTGCAGACTTTGTGCTAGATGTTACAATCTGGATTGTAAATTTAAAGCATTTCATTATTCAAAATAATTTACGAGTGATAGCCTTTTTCCTTCCTTCCCTCCTTCCTTTCTTTTTTTCTTTCTTTTCCCCTCCTCTGTGTCCATAATTTTATTTTTCATTGGCAATTTAGATGCAAATTAAGAATGTAAGGCAAATTTAATGTGCTTCAAATTCACAGAATATTTGAACAATTATATTTTTTTGAATTAAACAAAATAGTACCCTGTTAACATAAATTTT
Source organism: Dendrobates tinctorius (assembly GCF_039654945.1). NCBI lineage: Eukaryota > Metazoa > Chordata > Amphibia > Anura > Dendrobatidae > Dendrobates > Dendrobates tinctorius. The sequence continues at coordinate 18,933,953 of NW_027361692.1, forward strand.
GCTTAGCTCTTTTTAAAGCCAGAAAATCATGGAAAATAAAAAATTATACTCATTTGTCCTGGTTTGGTAGATTTCTGTTTGGTCCTCCACTGGCATGCTTCATCCATCTAGTTCAGATCTTCTTTTCCTTCTTTGCCTCAAATGATGTCATAAAATTATAGGGAGATTCATGTTATGCTGGAGCCTGAGGGAGGAAGTGAGCCAGCAGAGAACTGAATAGGGAGTTGAAGTGCCAGGACAAGCTAGACGCAACATGAGCATATTTTTTTATTTTTAATCCCTCTGTTTATTATACTCTGTAATTTTAAGTGACTTGAAGTGAAAATAAATAGCTGTCAATAGTTTACTCATCTCTAGTGTTAAGACAGAAGTACAAGTGCTTCTCACAATATCATCAACAAGTTAATTTATTTCAATTCTTCAATACAAAAAGTTATATAGAGTCATTACAAAAAGAGTGATCTATTTCAATTTTTTATTCATGTTAATGTTGATTATTATGGTTTACAGACAATGAAAGCTCATAAGTCATTATCTCAGTAAATTTGAATACTTTATAACACCAGCTTGAAAAATGATTTTAAACTCTGAAATGTTGAACTACTGAAATGTATGTTCAGTAAATGCACTCAATACTTGGTCGGGGCTCCTTTTGCATCAATTACTGCATCAATGTAGCGTGGCATGGAGGTGATCAGCCTGTGGCACTGCTGAGGTGTTATAGAAGCCCAGGTTGCTTTGATAGCAGCCTTCAGCTCATCTGCATTGTTGGGTCTGGTGTCTCATCTTCCTCTTGACAATACCCTACAGATTCTCTATGGGGTTAAAGTCAGGTGAGTTTGCTGGCCAATCAAGCACAGTGATACTGTTGTTTTTATGAAAAACTGTATATGTTCATCCTATTCAAGAAAATCTTCCTGTTTATCATCTTTGTTTAGCCATCCGAATCCCACCACAAATACTTAATTCTGAGGCCAGATAACATTGTGACCTTTTAACCTTTTTGAAGCTTACACATAATCCTCCTGGGTATCATTAGGGTGAAAAGGATCAGCTCTTTGTGAGCAGCCAGAGGATTTCCATGTTTGAGGCAGGGATCAGAAGACTTGATTAGAATTGGATGGATGATGGTGAATAGTGAAGGGGCCAGAGTAGTGAGATGTAAACTGAGAATAAAAATTAGTTTTCTTTTTTACATATTATATCTACTTTACCCGGGCATAGAGGCAGGGATATTACATTTGTGGAAAAAACCTTCTTACAAATCAAATTTCCCAGGATAATCTGTGCAAACTGGGGAATATGAATTTTGCCTGATCCGCTTATCTCTATTTATTAGGTGTATTCAAGAATCCTATCCTAAAATTGAAATATCATATTATTATAATGGATAGGTAAACATAACAATATTTCAAACCAGGTTAACTATATCTTTGGAAGTGTTTTCAAATTGGGCACATTGCAGAGAGAGCCAGTTCACATCTTACAAAGAGATTTGGGATTCACTAGACAAAAAGGCATGAGTAAAAGGAGATGTCCAAGATTAATTATGTTTTCTTTCCTCCCTATCCTTGTATAAAAAAAGGAAAATAAGCTGCACCAGAGGTAACGGTCCCATCACACCTAGCGACGCTATAATGATCCCGACAGCGATATGACACGACAGGGATCATTGCCGCATCGCTATGTGGTCGCTATTGAGATGTCAGACAGTCCAATCTACCCAACAACGGAGCAACGATCTAGCGTGTCATAGCGACCTTTGCAACGATGTCGGGAACGCTAATCCCACCTTGTCTTGCTTCTGAGTCGCTAACGAGGTCGTTAGGCTAGGTGTCAAACGTGACGATACAAGCGACTCAGCGGGACATGAGCGACCAAAGAAATGTCCAGATATTTCGGGCACGATCAGCGATACCCGGCAGGGGAGCTGGTCGCTGGTCACTGTCACACACAGTTCTATTGACTCAGCAGCGATCTCGCTAGCGATCTCGCTTAGTGTGACAGGGCCTTTAGGCACTGCCTCTATGTCTTTTTTTGATAGGCTGCAGTTATGTCATCATGACTATAGCTTACTTGACCACTGCAGCCAATCCAAGAGCTCAGCTGTAATGAATAAGTAATTGACGGGAGACCAATCAGCCCAGTTATTGGCTTCAGTGATAATTACTGTAGCCATGATATTTAAGTTGCAGCACGTAAACAAAGATTGAAATAGAGAGGCATAGGCAGAATTTACAGCTAGTATATTTTGAAATTTGCTTTATCTACTTCTAATGTTTAACGTAAGAAAAAACATTTGATTTGCATACATAATTTGGGATCAATTTAAAGTATCATCAAAATTAAAAAAAGAAAACAAAACAAGTATTAGTATACATTTTCAAAAGAACATACAAAGGCCATGTTTTCAACTGTTAAGTGGTTGCGTTGAAAAACTTCTAAATAATTTCAATCATGTCTTGAAGAGAAAGAACTACTCTTTTGTTTGCTCTCATGCGGCTCGTTCAGTCGTAGTGCAGGAGAAGCTGTGCCAGGTTTCGGATCTGGTATTCTAGTCACTGTGGTGACATCACAGCTCCTATTCTGTGCTCTGCAGCCTATTCAGTTTAGGAAGTACATGCTTTTGTTCTGTAAAATTTCCAGCACAAGACTTTGTTTATATAAAAATAATGTTGAAAGGGAAAGCACACATTTACTTTAAGGAAAAGCTATCTTTCCAGACTTTCACAGCTTGAATTCTTCCATTTTGCATATCTGCAGGTTATATAGTTCTTAAAAGAAAAAAATGAGGATGGTTATTGCCATTTTAATATGCACAGGCAGCACCACAGGCAGATTTTTATTTAATTAAAGATTTTTGGCTGTGGTCCTAGAACAAAGTAGATTTTATCCAAATTTTTACATTTAATGAAACCAAATCCATTTCATTAGACCTATATGACAGTTTGCGGCAACAATTTAAAATCCAAGAGGATTTCCAGCAGCTGTCATCGGCAACCTTGGAAAAAATAATTTTAAAATGGCTCCTATCACATTGAATTCTGATTTTTATAGAGACTTTTGTGCTATAAAACATTAACATTTTACTTTGGAAAATAAGTGAATTTCTATTATAATTTGTGTACACAACTTTCTGCATGTTCAGCAACTTAGGATTACAAATAGCTGCTGTGGGGTTTGTAAATTTGACAGTATAAAAACATTCCAAGGTGTTATGTGAAAAGTAACTGAATATTTGTTTTCTTCTTAAATGTTCCAAGGGGTTTAAAATAACGAACCACATTGTAAACCAGAATAGGAAGTCTTCTGAAGCAGAACCAAAAGGCTAGTATATACAGTCATATGTAAAAGTTTGGGCACCCCTATTAATGTTAACCTTTTTTCTTTATAACAATTTTGGATTTTGCAACAGCTATTTTAGTTTCATATATCTAATAACTGATGGACTCAGTTATATTTCTGGATTCAAATGAGGTTTATTGTACTAACAGAAAATTGCCAATCTGCATTTTAATAAAATTTGACCGGTGCAAAAGTATGGGCACCTCAACATAAAAGTGACATTAATATTTCGTAGATCCTCCTTTTGCAAAAATAACAGCCTCTAGAGGCTTCCTGTAGCTATTAATGAGTTCCTGGATCCTGGATGAAGGTATTTGTGACCATTCCTGTTTACAAAACAATTCCAGTTTAGTTAAGTTTGATGGTCGCCGAGCATAGACAGCCCGCTTCAAATCATCCCACAGATGTTAAATGATATTCAGGTCTGGGGACTGGGATGGCCATTCCAGAACATTGTAATTATCCCTCTGCATGAATGCCTGAGTAGATTTGGAGCGGTGTTTTGGATCATTGTCTTGCTGAATTATCCATCCCCTGCGTAACTTCAACTTCGTCACTGATTCTTGCACATTATTGTCAAGAATCTGCTGATACTGAGTTGAATCCATGTGACCCTCAACTTTAACAAGATTCCCGGTGCCGGCATTGGCCACACAGCCCCAAAGCATGATGGAACCTCCACCAAATTTTACTGTGGATAGCAAGTGTTTTTCTTGGAATGCTGTGTTTTTTAGCCTCCATGCATAACACCTTTTTGTATGACCAAACAACTCAATCTTTGTTTCATCAGTCCACAGCACCTTCTTCAAAAATGTAACTGGCTTGTCCAAATGTGCTTTTGCATACCTCAGGCGACTGTTTATGGCGTGCTTGTAGAAACGGCTTCTTTCGCATCACTCTCCCATACAGCTTCTCCTTGTGCAAAGTGCGCTGTATTGTTGACCGATGCACAGTGACACCATCTGCAGCAAGATGATGCTGCAGGTCTTTGGAGATGGTCTGTGGATTGTCCTTGACTGTTCTCACCATTCTTCTTCTCTGCCTTTCTGATATTTTTCTTGGCCTGCCACTTCTGGTCTTAACAAGAACTGTACCTGTGTTCTTCCATTTCCTTACTATGTTCCTCACAGTGGAAACTGACAGGTTAAATCTCTGAGACAACTTTTTGTATCCTTCCCCTGAAAAGCTATGTTGAATAATCTTTGTTTTCAGATCATTTGAGAGTTGTTTTGAGGAGCCCATGATGCCACTCTTCATAGGAGAATCAAAAAGGAGAACTACTTGCAAGTGGCCACCTTAAATACCTTTTCTCATGATTTGATACACGGCTATGAAGTTCAAAGCTCAATGAGGTTACAAAACCAATTTAGTGCTTCAGGAAGTCAGTAAAAAGTAGTTAGGAGTGTTCAAATCAAGAAAATGATAAGGGTGCCCATACTTTTGCACCGGTCAAATTTTGTTTAAATGCAGATTGCACATTTTATGTTAGTACAATAAACCTCATTTGAATCCAGAAATATAACTGAGTCCATCAGTTATTAGATATATGAAACTGAAATAGCTGTTGCAAAAACCAAAATTGTTATAAAGAAAAAAGGTTAACATTAATAAGGGTGCCCAAACTTTTACATATGACTATATTAAAAAAATGGATTTTAGGTTATTTTATGTACTGAAATTCTTACTAGATAAATTAATGAAACCCAACAACGTAACAAATGAGGATGTACCCTGTAAATGAGTAAATTGTAATAGTGCATGTAAATGACATACAATGGCATGCAAATGTTTGACATTCATAAGAGATGCATAGCATAATCGATCAAGTGTTGCAGCATCAACTCCCCTAAGGAGACTATTAAATACAGTAAAAATTAAAAAAAAAGTTTTAAAAAATATCATAAGAATAAAAAACACAATGTAAAAGCACTTCCTTTTTGCCCCATTAAGAATAAAACAATAAAATTCACATCTTTGATATCACTGTATTTGTAAAAGTCTGATCTGACAAAATATAAAATAATTTAATTCCATCAGTAAACAGTTTAATGAGAAAGAAAAATCAAAGCATGAGAATTGTTTGTTGGAGCTGTGATAAAATACAATAAGAGATGTTCAAAACATCAAAATTGCAGTGGGTTGCAAAAATATTCATCCCCTTGGCTTTTTACCTATTTTCTTAGATTACAACCTGTGTCTAAATATTTTTGTAATTTGACTTGTGTTTGATATATCAGCACTAAATAGTCTAAGTTGGTGAAGACAGAAAAATATAGGCATAAATTAAATTTACAGATCAAATAACTAAATTGTCATGTACATATTTTTTCACCACTTTTGCTATGAATCACCTAAAAATTTCTGGTGCAAGCAATTCCTTTCATGAGTCACAAGCTCAGTAAATGGAAGTCCACGTGTGTGCAATCTAAGTGTTACATGGTCTGTCTATGTATAAATACATCTTTTCTGAAAGGCCACAGAGGCTGCAACATCACTATCCCTTTAGTGACTGAGCCAGTTTTGACCTTAATGACCAAACCAATTTTTACAATTCTGACCACTGTTACTTTATGAGGTCATAACTCTGGAATACTTCAACAGATCTGACTGATTCTGAGTTTTTTTTCCACTACATATTGTGGGAAAAATCCACAGTTTAGATGCATGGCAGGGGTTGGAGGGGAAGGATGTTTGACTTTTTGAACGCAAAATTGTCTGGAATCAAGTCATACTTGGAGAGCCCCTGATGTGCCTAAACAGTGGAAACCCCCAACACGTGACTCCATTTTGGAAACCATACCCCTCAAGGATTTTGTCCAGGGGTATAGTGAGCATTTTGAACCCACAGGTACAACACAGAATTTGATAACAATAAATTATCATATTGAATATGTCATCATTAATGTTGAGTGCAAGTGCTCGCTACAGTTTACATCAGGTGCATGTGTATACACCAAATATCTCAGGTGCTCGATTGACATGCTCGAGTCCCTGCTCCACATGTCTCAATGCATACCCAACCACCCAATGCATATTCGAGTAGCAAGCACTTGTGCTCAACACTAGCTGTTATATTGTCATTTTTTTACTTTTGAAAAAAACTCCAATTCTAACTCAAACTTCCAATTCTAACTTAACACAAACCTGTTATGAGCTCATTTTCTGCTCCACCAGTTGAGAGTTCTCCTTCTGTTCTCCCTCTGGTGGTGACAGGAGGTAGTGAGGTTGGTTTAAGTTGTAGTGATCTGCCACCTGATGAGGAGGATAATGATTGGATCTCTGGAGTATCAGACTGGATATAAGACAGCCGACGCCCTATCCTGGTGCTGGTGATTCAGTCTGCTTCTCAGGTCTTGGACTTCAGCTCTCTTCCAGTCTTCTCAAGTTAAGTTTGTTTTTTGCTAATGTTCACACTTGCGCTTGTTGGTCAATTCAGTTTCTTGTGTGGTCAGCTTGCCCCTGCTGGGGCTATGCTGAACTTCCACTCCTATTTATATGTATTTGCCTATTTGCCTATTTGTCCCTTATTAGATTGGCCTCTTTTTGCTCTGTTTAAGAATATTTCAGAGTGCTGATATAGTGGGAGAAGTCTAGTGACTTCAGGGTTAATTTTGCTATCAGACGTGTTGGACATTATTTTGGTAGGGTTTTTTGGCAGACTGCAGACAGTGGCTTTCCTTTCCTGTCCTTTCTAGTTAGTCGGGCCCCATCATTTGCTCAGCCTATTTTCCTGCCTTTGTTTGTGTTTTCATCTTGCTTCACCATCAATACATGTGGGGGCTGTCTTTCCTTTGGGTCTGCTCTGGGGCAGTTAGTTTTCCTCTTTTCCTGCTTTAGGCTTATGTAGCTCTCAGGTTGTGATGAGGCGTCTAGGACCATCGTAGGAACGCTCCACGACTGCTGCTAGTTGTGTGGATAAGATCAGGGATCTGCAATCTGCATAGTTACCAACCTCTCTGGTTTTCTGAGACTTAGCTTGTTGTTTTTTTCCTCCTTGGTGAACCGTTCATAACACAAACCTAAACCCAAACCTAACTCAACCCTAACATAGCCATGACCCTAAGCCCCAAATTTGACCCTAACACAACCCTAACCACAGCTCTAACCACAACCCTATCCTCAATCTAACCCTAACCCCAACCACAGCAGTAACTGCAGAGTTGAATTTTTTTATCTTAGATTTTTTATCTAACTACAGAGGACACAAAGGGGAATTTAATTTACTTTCTTAATTTTGGTCACAGTGATAGGGTCTATCACAATGATCAAAAGAAACCAATAGGAGAAATTTCCTATTGTTGCCAGGTATCAGCGGGTGCACTGCGCATGTGCCTGTCATTTTTTTCCAGGAAGCTGACATGGAGGGCTGGGGGACAGATAAGGAGTGGACAGATCAGGAGGGTTCAGGGATGGCAGCGGTACTGGAGAGGCTCAGAAGACCGCATTTTTCTCTTGTCTGATATGCTAAATCATATCAGAGGAGAAACAAATTAAATTTAAATCTGACTTTTTTGTGATTGTCATTGTTCAGTGAATAGCAACGATCACGTGACAGGGGACCATAAAAACTGACCCTGATCATATTCTCCATGGTCAGCTGCTCCTGATAGCCGAGACTCCAGAGATTTTCCAATGCTGATTGTGCTAAACCCTTATTTCTCAGTGCAATTAAAAAGCTGTGCTGAGGAATAGGTACCCTTAACTGTCGCCATTAAAAGGCATGTCGGTGGTCATTAATGGGTTAAGCAAGAGGCACCACTGAACAAACAACACCATGAAGAACAAGGAGAACTCCAACCAAGTTAGGGACAAAGTTATTGAGAAGTACAAGTCAGGGTTGGGTTATAAAACATGATCCCAATCTCTGATGATCTTCACATAGACTGTAGAAATAATTACATTCAAACTATATCTGAATATATGACATAACCCGTTTGAGATGATGAACTAACAAAAGAAAGCAATTCAGGGAAAAATGATTGAAAGGTTTCTTCTTGCTGTCAGCTATTACTTTACAATCAGATGACAAGGAAATTGCTGCTTTTTTATTACAGCATTTATAGTTTAATTTAAAGTAAACTCTTGTAAATAAAACATTAAGAAATTATCGTGTATAATATTGAGCATCTTTTTAAAATAAATAAGTTATAGTTGCCATTACTGTTGCTTAACATTTCTTTCCATATTTTTGGAGATGCATGGCAACTTCTGTCTTATTCTCAGTAGAATTAATTTTCAGCACAACAAATAATCCCAAATATTAGCACAAAACAAAATGCAAAAATGTAAATTAATTGAATTGTCTCGCTATGTTCAATAATGTAGCATTTAATAAATACTGCATGGTATGATTTTAAGTAGCTTATGAATTTTAGTACAGGCAATCATAAATAAAGTACATAAAGTATGTTTTTACAGTGCAAAATTAGACTAGACAGTACTAAAATGCACCATATTTATCATATTAGCTCATTCTGTTTGAGAAATTTGGTGCATCTTTTAACTGTTTAGCCTAAGTTTACAACACTACATAATAAAAGTGCGGAAAGGCATAAAAGGCTTCCTTCACACGTCTGTATAAAACATGTACATGAAAAACTGGTGCCAGTTTCATCAGTGTTTTCCATCAGTGGGTTATCAGTGTGTCAACAGTATGTCATCAGTGTGCCATCAGTGGTTTTCCAGTATTGATAAAAAAAATAATTAAATTACAAAGTTTCTCTTATGATTTGGAAAGTTAAGTACGTACAGCACATGGACAGCACACAGATGGCACATGAATGCCATACGTGTTCTGTGCATGTTTTTCATGGACCCATAGATTTGTATTGGCCATTGCAATCGGTGCTGCCAGAAAATAGACATGTCTCTGTGGTTTGCATGGACATATGGTCCATGTAAAAAAACAGACATGTGAGCAGCTCCATAGGATATAACTGGTAAGTGTGGTATCCGTGAAAAAAAATGGATACTATACGTGGTGGAAACATGGATGTGTAAATGAGTCTTAAGACGGATTTGTAAAAATGCAATAAAATTCTGACACATTTAGCATAGTAAATCTGCCCCATTATGTTTGGCTAGTAATAGTCTAATGGCATTTTTAACAGATATATGCCATAATTTTCAATTGTATATACCAAAGAAAATATCTGTTTGCAAAGTGAACCTAGCCTTAGAATTTTTTCTTATATAGAAATATACAAATATGAAATAACTGCAACTTTCTAATGAAAAATATAATTAGTTTTATGGTACCACAACCAGAATAAAGGTTTAACATTGTGCCCATTTACTATTGTGTTATTCTGAAATAGGAACATTATATATTTAAAATGTCTTATACATGATAGCCAAAAAAGGTTGAAAGGTGTGCATAGTTCATCTAGAATAATCATGTACTTAAATGTGGGTAAGCTTGGTGTTTAGAATTAAAGGGGTTGTCTAGTCCAAATCCATAAGTCTACAGTGGCTCTGTGTGATTACAGACTTAAGAATCCCCCAGCACACGCACTGTGCACTGCTGGGATTTGCTGGTTTCTGAGCTAGGACTTGCATTATACATACTCCTGGCCAAGCCCATCTAGTGGACATAGCCTCATTCCATGCACTTATATTGAGCAAGGTCACACCCCAACTAGCGAGCAGCCATCCAGTGGGTATGGCAGACTAGAGAGCATGACTTCACTCCACACAAGTGCATAGAGCAATGCTGTGCCAACTAGATGGGCTCTGGCCATGTGTACATATAAAGCATATACAGTATACCCTCTAGCTCCAGCTTAGAAAATTGCAAATTCCTGCAGTGCATAGTGGATGCACTGGGGAGATTCATAAATCTGCATTCATACAGAGTTGCTGAAGACTTTTTGATTTGGACTGGACAACCCCTTTGAAGGAGTTTAGCTCAGATGTTTACTAAAATGTGTTGTTAAATCATGCATTCAAGAGAATGTTGAATTGTTTCAATGTGAATTAAGTTTGAGTCAAAGTTTATGAAACTTGCAGGTCCTGCAAATTCAAACATAATGCAATTTGATTTGCAAATTGACAAGAATGTCTGCCGTATTTTTACTATCATAGTCTGTATAAACACCTAAGCAGAGTTTATAGCAGTCATTTTGTGGAGATTTGTAAGATATTGAGAATATGTCAGAGCTCAGAGTTCATCAAGAGAGACAGAAAGAGAAAACCCTAAAACAATGGACAGATACTTGAGACAAAAATGTGTTGTATAGTTACAGCACTGAAGAAGATGATAATAGTAGCCTGCAAATAATATAGAGATTGAATTGATGAAAGAGAGGATGATAGGACAGGTGCTAACAGCAGTGCTAAACTCATGATTAATCAGTGATATGGTGTAGCTGGCATTTTGCATTTCTTGTGCAATCATTTTTTAGACATTAATAAATTCTCTTAAATTCTCTTAAATCAAGACATCTATTGTGACTGTGCAACTCACTGAGGCTTCGTGTCACAATTTTTTTTACACATATGTTTTACTAGTCAGATTTTACATCCATTCATGCGATACCATTACAGCACTCTTATGTAGGTGCTGGCTTTTTGGTTCTGCACTTACCTAATATTTCATATTTTGTCATTTTTAGGAAGGGCAAATCTTGTTGAAAATAAATGTAGACATTTAACTACTTGTCTGTGTTTGCACACTTGTTTTCCAGTGCTGTGACAAATGTATGGTGAAAGAAAAAGTGGCTATGTCAATGGACAGGGGAAAGTAAAAGAAATAAAGCATAACGTAGTTAACAATGTGGGGTCCATTTGCAACAGCAAAAGCACCACAAACACTTACACCAGTCGTCTAGACAGCAGTACTAATAAACGTCTCCAGGAAACATTCATGATGAGAAAGGGGAGAACATTATGGAATATGCAGCACATTTTTCTCAGTAATTACAGTATAATGTTACCTCTGACAGTGACACCATTAGTTTGAATCTCTTTCTGTGGTGTGTGCTCTTTGATATTAGTAAGGATGTTTTGCAATAAGCAAATTGAAAGGGTTGGCTACATTCCTAAGAGACCTAAGTGTATCATACACATGTTTTCAGGGTTAAAGGAGTGCCAAATTTATCCGCCACAAATCTAAATTTTTTAGTAAAATTTGTTGGAACAGGCATAATTTTAATTTCAAATTATTCAATCATCTGTAGTATCTTAAAATTCATTGAGCTAAAAATACAAAACACTGTATTTTTTCCAAATGAAAAGGGAGCAGATTAGAGGTAAAGTTAAAAATTCCTAAAATATTCATACATCAAGCATCAATTGTTTAACACTTCTAATTTACATCTAATTTTGGAATGTTTACATGAAATGTTTTTCATTTATGAATTTGGCAGGCTCCGATCAGCAGAATTATCAGTTTCAGTTTTATTGGCATAAGTATATTAGCTGAATTTAGAACATTAGCATTCTATTTAACCTAGATAAGAAGTAATTAGTCCTTTTGGTCTTTTGGAGCAACCTCTATCTTATTCAGTTCCTTTTGGATCATTTTACCACTAAAGAATGTAGAAGTAGATTACAGAGAATTTGAGAAAAACAGAAAAAAATCTTTTTTGAAATCCTCCAACATGTATTGGTGCAGACAACAGCTGTGCTTATAAATCGTCATCTGTTTTAGCTAAGAATATAATTCCATTTAATCTCACTTCTTTATGATTATTATTTTTATACCCTTCACATAAATTATTTGGATGGTAACTGATTTAAGTTGATTTATGTTTATTTTGCATTACAAGTGGTGTTGTAGACAATGGTCTCAGATATCATATGATAAGTATTTTTATTTTTCAGGATTTTTACTGGGATCCACTTTTAAAATGCCATATAATGTCATGCTAGGTATTATGTCAAATTTTACTTATGCTGAAAAACTTCCAATACATGACTATACATGAATTTAGAAAATTCATAGACGTATAGAAGAGTCATTTAAAGTGTAATTTGATACTGTTTTAGACTTCAGTGCTATAAGAATATACCTGTCATTTTATCAGTAAGCTGCTGCACGGGAACCGAAAGAAGCCATTGTAATTCAAATGAAGGCTTTCTGGCTGAAACAGTTTTCTCCCTCAGTTTGCCAAATAGATAATGCTTTGGAGAGCACTATTTATCTCCTTTTTCTTGTGCTGTATTTTCTTATGTTTTTTTTAGTAGAAGGATACTCTAAATGCCATGGCATAACATTAAGGTAATGTGATAGACATACATTTATTTCTGTCTAGAACAAAAAATAATGATGAAATACATAACAAAAAGTTATGACCCTACCAATATATAATAATATTTATTAACAACATAGCATTCTGGGTTACATTTTTTGTTAGTGGGGAAAATAGAGTTTTAAGAACCAACCAAAGGCCATATCAATATTATGGGCAGGGTGCTGTTGCGTTAGCCATTTTGACCTTCAAATGAGTGCTACCTTGGATTTTATGTTGACACCATAGGTTTCCAGGATTGGTGAAGTGTGACTTGATATAAATCTTGGTAAAAGACTTAAACATTATACTTCTGTCCAAAATGTATGTTAATCCAAAATGTTGCACTTGCAATGGATGTGGTACTGTGCAAGAAAAATCTAACCATACCATGCCAAAAATTGTGAACTGCTAGCAGAAGCACCACCAGCACTGATGGAAGCAGTAGTCCAGTCAGTAGTAGCATGGAATATAGATCACAATTGTCCTTCTTTACATCTAAAAAGCATATAAGTGAGGCTAAAGCAGAAGGCATAATAAAATGCATGTCATATTGCCCATCTCAATTACAGCAGGATGATGAAGCCTCAGACTGTGTCATCATCAGCTTGAGTCAGTGTTCTGCTAATCTCAAACTTTCAGTAGCCATAACAATTTGTGTTCTATAGATTAAAAATGTCATTCCCTTAATGATACCTGTTTCTCTTTTGATCTTTAGTTCTATAACCCTCAGCATCCGGGGACTTATGGAAGATACTACACCAGAATAACTTCTACCAGTTTAGTTATTGGAAAAGATGAACAGTCAGCCTTTGTACTCATAAGACATGGGCAAGAGAAGATTAAGGATCAAGGATCCAGTTCTAATGCCAATCTATGTTGCTGATTCTGTGAGACATTGTGGTATAGGCACAAGCAGTGATAGTAGCACTCTAAGCCAGATCAAAACTCAAAGTAGAATAAGGCAGAGGGATAAATAGTTCATGCCATTTTCAACACAGAGAAAACTAACAACTGAATTAGGGATGAGAATGTTAATGATTCTGTGGTACTCAAGTCCTAAGAATCAGACATGGGTTCCAAGGAGCTGAGGAGTAGGGTTTTGGCCTCTGTGATACACAGCGCAACCAACATGTGGATAGAACATCCTTTGGTGAAAAATCTGCACATTCTGTGGACAGCTCTAGAGCAGGTGATGCTACACGTGCTGTTGGTGGAGGAGGCTCAACAGTACCTGAAAGGTCTGTGGGCAGTGGTAGCATGTTGAACGTGTGGAAATCTCATGTGTGTGAATCCTTTTGCATGTTTCTGCCTCATAATTATTTGGCAGTCTGCATGCTCAGCAAGAGTAAATTATGCTGTGAACATTCCGGCTCTCATAGACTAGGAGCTGAAGCTCTCCATCAACATATGAAGAGATATCAACCACTCATTTAGGAGAAGCAAGGTGGCCAGCAATCAAAGAAAAATTCACATTGTCCTTTCCTTTCTCTTCAAGCTAGTTTTTATGTCAGCCATTTGTAATACCTGGTCAGTGTCATGATCACCATCATCGTTGTCATCCACCAACACTACTTGTAATAATATAATAATAATAATAAATTTTATTTCTATAGCGCTGACATATTCCGCAGCACTTTACATTTCAGAGGGGATTTGTACAGACAATAGACATTACAGCATAACAATAATCACATACAGCATAATCACATAGATTATAACAAATACCAAGAGGAATGAGAGCCCTGCTCGCAAGCATACAGTCTATGAGGAAAGAGGTAGACACGAAAGGTGGGTGGTAACAGTTGCCCTGATTGTATGGACCAGCCATAATGTTAAGTGTGTAACAGTACAGACACAGAGTGCTAATGGATGCATAAAGCATGTGGGAACATGATGCGGGCAACCTGGTTATGGTAAAATTTTTGGCTGTGCCACCCAGGGATAGATTAGGTTAATGTGTTGAGGCGATAGGTCAGTCGTTTTCAGGGCACGCTTAAAATTGTGGAGATTAGGGACTAATCGTATTGACCTGGGAAGTGCATTCCAAAGAATTGGCGCAGCACGTGTAAAGTCTTGGAGATGGGAGTGGGAGGTTCTGATTAATGAGGATGCTAACCTCAGGTCATTAGCAGAGCGAAGGGCGTGGGTTGTGTGGTATACTGAAACAAGGGAGGAGATGTAGGGTGGTGCTGAGCCATGAAGAGATTTGTTGGTGAGGGTAATAAGTTTATACTGAATTCTGGAGTGGATGGGTAGCCAGTGTAATGACTGGCACAAGGTACTTGTACTGAGAGTATGCCTCCTCCTCCTCCTTCACCATCACATCTGCAAGAATCTGTCTCTGATTGTGTGTTGGTTAAACACGCGTACAATCCCGACCATCCGCCGCTTTGCCAACTAAACTCTAACCTGGTTAAATTTCTAGAGGTGCACTCACCACTGTGCCAGTCTGTGGAGTCAGCTGACTTCCACAGGAATTATGGCATGAACTCAGCCTTGCTTAAAGAAATGCAGCTGCTATAATTTCTCTGGAAATCGCTCCCCATGAACTACAGTTGGAAATTGTCTTAAGCAACAATATCTGAATCATTTTGCCTGCAAAGTAACTCATGCTCTTTACATGGCTGAAGCCATTAATTTTTACTCACAAAGACAAGTGCTTGAGGAGGATGTTAACTAGGGCCAGGAAAGTATCAATTCATTGCAACTATTCTTACATCGCAAAACATGCCATCCTCCCTTTGCAAAACCAGAACGGTCTCCCAGATTGCCACCTTACTTGCAACATTGAAACAAGCTGGCTGCATATTTTGGAGAGACTATATGACAATCATAAAGTGGTGATGGACTTTATCATGCAGCTGTCAAACTGGAGCATGTCACATACTGAAATACTCTGAAGATGTTAGGGTAAGTTTCCACATTCCAGATTCTGGGCACTATGGATGCAGGGGACATCCACCCCACCCAAAGTGCTGCCCCCATTTGTATGAACACATGCAGAATTACCACATCCTATACATAGAATTGTGCTATTTATCTTGTGGAGACTGTGTGCCTCCGCAAGATAAATAGGCATGTTGCGGTCTATAAAGACGTGCCGCATGTGCATTTACGCAGGTGTGCCAACTGTATCTTTATACACATAGTGGAGATGGGATTTCATAAAATCCTCTCCACTATGCTGTAATATCTGGATGCTGTGGATTGGAGGCTGTGGTTGTGCACAGCTTCTAATCCGCAGCAAATCCTGACCATGGAAACATACCCTTACAGTAGTGACAAGTGTGGAATCATGTCATGGGTGCATGGCCACATGGAAATATATACTAATAAAGTTAAAGTACTATCCCCTCCTCAATACATACACTGTGATTCACTCCACATACTTTCTTCACTCATCCAGTGATCACAGTAACAATAAGATACCTATATTTTATTTGTGTCCTTTTTTGACCTTTTCTGTCTTCTATCACTTCTGTATTCTAATCCAGCATGATGCAGCAGAAAGAAAAAAGCAGTGTAGTTGTTTTGGTTTTTCTGCTTACATATGTTCATTTAGAAGCATGTGTAGCATAAATGAATCAATTAGCAGCCATGTCATTCATAAGATGGCAGCCTATTTCTATTGAATTATAGTTAAATATAAAAAGGTTAAATATAAATACTGACTTTTAAAGCAGTTATTATCAATCTAAATTAAGTAAACATGTACACACATATACAAATGTACACATAAGTATATGTACATAATTTACTTTTAATTAAAAATGATTTTACTTGTATTATTTCAGGGGCACTTTAACTTTCACTATGTCACCCCTACATGCAACTTAAATATGCTGCCACATGATACAGTGGGTGGAGAACATGTGGTTCTTTTGAAATAGATAGAGGTGGCAAATGTATTTCTTCATAGTTTAAGAAAAATGCTTTTATATTTACACTTAAAATGGATAATGGCACCTCATTTTTAGAAATTTATTAAATTAAATTGATCTTTAAAATTTTTACATTCATGTTTGTGTTGAAGCTCTCTCAGCAATTATGTAATATTTGACAACTGTATGCATAATCCCTAATGGAGTACACATTATTCCTTTGGTGTCTGTCATTTAATGGATTTGGTTCAGTATTATTACGTCTATTATGAATGGAACCAACAGGATACTTGTGAGCATAGCCCTTCATCTTCTATCATTAGTTGTACTGCAATCTAAGAAGCTAGATTAGTAACTACATTATGCAGAAGCTTAGATGGTCAATGTATGTGCAGAATATTAATTCATTCTTTTCTTGCGTATGGTGATAACAATGTTATATTTTCTTGATGTATGCTTTTTTGTTAATGGTTAGTTATGTGCTGATGAATCCATTCTTGACCTTGCATTTTTGGGTCTTGGGAAGGCCACTGATATTCCTAAATTCTAATTCTACTTTAGGACTCTAATTGGGTAATGTTGAACAACAATGTCTAAGTAAGGATGGAATGTAACAAAAGGGAAATCTAGTACAAAACGAATTTGTTTTTTGTGTGGCTTTAGAAAATTCCTTTCTATTCTAGCTAAATGGTCTCAGAGAATGTTCTCTATCATAATGTGTATGCACACAATAAAGAATATCTAAGGAAATATTTATTATTATTTCAGACATTGCAAAATTTCCAAAATAACTTAAAATGTTTCCTAGACTGATTTTAAAAAGTAGCCTAAAAGTCTTAAGGGAAAGGTGTAAATTGCTTTAAGTTTTATAGATCACTGGAAAAGTACAAATTTAACCCTGCAAAATATGTAAAATCTTTTTTGGAGTGTTATTTATATATAAAAATATATCCATAACACAGAATAGTGTATAGGTGAGAAATTTAAGCCATGGATAATTTTTAACTATTTTTTAACTGCTATATAATAAAAAAAGTAACACAAATCACGTAATTCTCAATGGATCAAATTATATTCAAGTTATCACCCTACAAAAAAAGCTGCAGCTATATATTTGCCAATGGACTGCTGAGCCCTAATTCCTGTCTATAGACTGAATTCTGCCACTCTCCCTGCTCTTGTAACTCTCTCTTCCTCTCTAGGCTAAATGCATATTGTATGTGATGCGAGGCCACAACTGCTTTTTTATAAGCCCATATGTCACATGGCCAGCCAATCACAGTAATGCCACAATGAAAATGGCTGCAGCATTACAGTGTTGAGCAGGCTTTTCGCACATTCTTATCAGCTGTGTAACTGCGGGGTAAGGATTCGAGTTTTACATAGAGCACCACCTATTATTTGCCGAGTAACGAGTACATCCTAGCACCATGATACTGGAGTAATAACCAAGGATCACAGGTTAACATTTATCATAGCACTTATAAGTTCATGTAAGCAGAAAGTATGTTATCTCTCTGAATGTTTGATATTTTCAATACTTCATATTAGTAAGAACTATGATGTATGCTGGCACACTCATGATCATGCAAGAAAGTACTATAAGGCATTGAATAATAAAAAACACCAAGAGTACATTTATTTTTATTTTTCATTAATTAAAAATAGTAAAGGCAAAGCTTTGTTACAATCTTGTCTTTAATATTCCCATTTCACACTAGCATTTATAAGCTGTATTTATTTTTCTTATGGGTTCATTTGGCCAACAGAGTAATATTCATTGCCTAATAATATATTTGCATCTTTATATACATTATGAATATTCAACTTTAAAAACAAACCCTTTAGGCCTTTTTCACACACACATTTCTTTTACTTTTTTTGCTTGTAAATTTCAAGTATATTTTTTACATTGTTTAAAACTTTTTTGGGGAAATTTTGTCTATTTATTACTACTGCAGCATATCTTTTTCTGGTGTTGTAAATTCATTTTGAGAAAACCATGGAAATAATTGCATGCCATATTTTGGAAAAAAAGTACTGGCTAGAACCTAGTGAATTGATTTATTGTGAAATATGCTCACCATGAAGATAAAAAAAATTGGGATTTGCTTCAGATAAATCCAGAAAAAATGGTAGACAATCAGAAGTTATTTTGATGAATTGTAAAGGCCTGGAAAGGGGTTAAAAATTGTATTCACCCAATTCTCAGCAGTCTCACTGCAAAGGCCCTCTTTGGTTGAGTCAACTTTTTTGTTTCATTGTTCAGTGACAGCAAAACTGTTAAAGATAAAGGTACAAATTAGAGTGAAGAATTGAAGAAGGCAACCAAACCAAAGTAGGCTATGCGGCAGGATTTTTTTAAATATTTACCTATGTTTATTATGTTCTAGAGCAGTGGTCCCCAACCTTTCTGACCTTGAGAGCCACAATCTTCTAAGAGAGGGGGTCGCGAGCCACATTCAGCACTGAGAGAGGGTCACGAGCCACATCCAGCTCCCACCCACTTCAAAGTAGTGCCCCTATTACAGGTATAATGGTAACCAAAGCTTTTCTACAGAAATCACTCCAAAGCAGTACACTAAGATCCAAGGTTTCCCACAATGCCCCCATTCAAGATTCTCTCATCAAGAACTCCCAACAAACTGTCACATCCAGCTTTGAGCAGCTCCTCTAACAGGTAGTACCACCCTCCAACGTACCATACCTAAAACATCTCTAAACGCATAAGACCAGGAAATGTGCATCCAGATCTGCACTTCTGTGCAGGGCTACTCACAAAATTCACCATTTTGAGTTGTACTCTGCATACCTGTTTGCTAGACCTGGACCTAATGCACCAAGCTGGCAGACAGTCGCGAGCCACAATTCATGAGACCACGAGCCACATGTGGCTCCCGAGCTACAGATTGGGGACCCCTGCTTTAAGGCCCTTTTACATTTAGCGATGCACCAGCAATCCGACAAGCGATATGACGCGGTCAGGATCGCTGGTGCATCGCTAAATGATCGCTAGTGAGCTTCCACACAGGAAGATCTCACAGCGATGCAGCAGCGATGCAGCGGACAGTACTCACCTTTCACACACAGTGATCCTGACGTCCTCCCGCCCGCGTCCCGCATCGCTCGCCTCCACACAGCAGGAAGCAGACGACGAGAAATGGAGCCGCCCGATCTCGCGCGATGAGCGACAGACAGCGGGGGAGCTGGTCGGAGGTAAGTATCACATATAGCGATATCGCTAGCAATATTGCTATGTCACAAAATCGGTGACATTATAGCGATATTGCTAGCGATATCGCTATGTGTAAAACCCGCTTTAGAGTCTTGAGAGAACTCTGTGCATAATATGCGCATTTGATTCACTTCAAATAAATGTAAGCTTTGGTAGATTCCCTCATCCTTACCACTGACCCAATACCACAGTCAAAATTACAAATTAAATTTCAAAAACACAAACATATCATTGATTGTAGCGCATTAAAAAGAAATATGAAAAAAATGCATTGGAAAAAACGTTCTGTTTCCTAAAAATGCTGAGCATGAAACTACATTAATTGATTTGAAAAGATACAAGTTATTTGCAATACAGAAATACAAATTGAATGAAAATGTTAAAAAAATAAATAAAAACTATTAATTTACAAAAATACACAATCAAATGTTAACCCACTTTCACTTAAGTGTATAATTTTATAACACAAAAATCGATCTGTTTTGGAACTGTCCAACTTTCAATCTTATTTTACTTCAAGATATGTTCAAAAAAGTACAGTTTACTCTTGAAATGAACTCTGTAGGAGTTCTAAGTGCTCCTGTTTGAAGTTCATTGAATAATAAACTTTCAAAAAGAATTTTCTTTAATGATTTTTCTATTTTTGTTATATTTCTTGCTATTTTAATTGCTTTCTGCATCTCAGTTTCTGAAAGCAATCTTTGATCATGAATTTAATTTCTAACACTAGGAAACAGCCTATTGTGGTTATGCAAGAATGAGCACAATTCCTTCCAAATCAGACAAACTCATCATTTTCTGACCTTTTCTAACTGCACAACAATTTTGCATTAGTTACCAATATTTTTTATGCTATCTTACTTTGTTTAATATTAACTAGCATTTTAAAAGCACAATACATATATTTTTGCATTGTATATAAGCGTGTATAAGACCTCATATAGTGCAAGCTTTTCAACTGTTCTTCCCTTAACCGATATCTCACAGAGACAACCAAATATTAATATTTATAGATGAACTATATTCTAAAATATATATATTATAATATATCATTGTTATTATTACCATGGGAATCAGTCAGTATATATTTAGTTTAGTGAAACAACAATTCATTGTATGATTCTAAAAGCTTCAAAGGCCTCTTGAGTAACATATTGACACCCAAAAGATTTCTGAGAAATTACTACTCCTTTAATCAAGGATATATTATAGGTCAAAATATCTTTCCTATATCTGAAGTGAAATATCTCAGCTGTTATCTTCATATCAGCACTATTCCTTTAGTGTCAATATTTTCTTATAATTAAATAGTCTATCATTATAGTATGCTTTCAGGCTTACTGTTACATACAAAAGTCAAAGAGAATAAGACATACTTTACTCCAAATTATAATCTGTCACTCCATTTATTTGTTTTCCTTTATATTATGGGATTAGTAATAACATGATAATAAATTAAACTGAGGCTTTGCTTGCATCTTCTTAATAAGGTTTTACAATATTTGCAACAGGACATAGATAATTAAAGAAGTTAACCTCTACTTGGACAACTTCTTCACATACCTCTCACTTGGCACCAATAAAATAATAAAGCCTAACCTCCCATGCTGGTGCTGATCCTGTGGTGTCAGCACTCGCTCTCCTCAAGACTCTGGTGCAGTGTTGTGACACGTGACACTGGTGCCCAATCAGCGCTGGTGTCAATGTCCCTGCCTTCGGATAAATCAAACATGAAGAGGAAGCCATGGATCAGCTGCAGCCCAGACTGACTCTTCCTGTTTGATTTGTTTGAAGTTGAGGACAGTGATGCCAGCGCTGATTGGGCTGTGATGTCACATTTTACAACACCACATTAGAGCCCCGAGGAGAGCGAGTGCAGACACTGCTGGAATGGAGTCGACATGGGAGGTGAGTATAGGCTTTAGTATTTTATCAGGGCCAAACATTTTGATCAAGAAGAGGTTGTCCTAGTAGTGGACAACTCCTTTAAGTGTTCAAAAGCCATTAAGATAAAGAAACTTTGCAGGGGAGCAATGCTATATTCTAACGCTTGCTTCACACTAGTGTATGGAAGAGCTGCAGAGGGATGCGGACTTCCTCTGTGAAGCTCTGCCCACTGCCACACCTCCTCCTTTCTGCTCCACCTACGTTGGCATGCGGCCTGTGTACCCTATCTTTAGCATTGGGTATGCAAGCCATGCCGATGTATGCAGATGCCTCTGCATGTATCGTTTTGATGGTGCGGCGACCTGCGCCGAACACGTGTTGCATTTTGTTGACGTCGCTGCACCGCCAAAATGACGCATGCAGAGGCATCCACATATATCAGCGTGGCCTGCGTACTCAATGCTAAAGATAGGGTATGCAGGCCGCATGCCAACATAGGTGGAGCTGGGCAGGGGAGTAAGCACAAGAGAGTGTACAGCATTGGATCACAGCTGATTCTTTTTGTGAGATAAAGCATTTCTATGCCTGTTTTTAAAAAACATTTTACTTCAAAGAAAGAATTATTTGCCATCCCATGCTGTAATGTATGTATACTACTTTGCTTCCTCCCCTGCCTAGGAGTTGGTATGATGAGACCATATTCCAGCACAGTCAGGTGCAGCCATTACACAGTACAGAGCAGGGACACATTTATAAGATTATCTCAGCACAGGAACATTTTTTTTAAAACACATCTAATTGTGGAAATTATTATTATTTCAAGATCTACAGGGTGGGTCATTTATATGGATACACCTAAATAAAATGGGAATGGTTGGTGATATCAACTTCCTGTTTGTGACACATTAGTATATGGGAGGGGGAAACTTTTCAAGATGGGTGGTGACCATGGTGGCCATTTTGAAGTTGGCCATTTTGGATCCAACTTTATTTTTTTCAATGGGAAGAGGGTCATGTGACACATGAAACGTATTGAGAATTTCACAAAAAAACAATGGTGTGCTTGGTTTTAATGTAACTTTATTCTTTCATGAGTTATTTATAAGTTTATTGACCACTTATAAAATGTGTTCAAAGTGCTGCCCATTGTGTTGGATTGTCAATGCAACCCTCTTCTCCCACTCTTAACACACTGATAGCAACACCACAGAAGAAATGCTAGCTCAGGCTTCTAGTATCCATTGGTTCAGATGCTGCACATCTTGTATCTTCACAGCATAGACAATTTCCATCAGATGACCCAAAAATAAAAGTCTAAGGGGGTCAGAATGGGAAACCTTGGTGGCCATTCAACTGGCCCACAATGACCAATCCACTTTCCAGGAAACTGTTCATGTAGGAATGCTCAGACCTGACACCTTTATTTGATAGTATGGTGTGGTATATGGGGTATAAAGATAGTGGGGCCATTCTTCATCAATGGAAACCTCAATGCCACTGGATATCTGAAATTTCTACATGATGATGTGTTGCCCTCTTTATGCACTGAAGATGGCACGTTGCCTGAGTTTTTCCAGCAAGATAGTGTACCACCACATTTTGGTTGTCAGGTCCAAGCATTCCTACAAGGAATCTGACCCCTTTAGACTACCATTTTTTCTGCAGTGTTGCTATCAGTGTGTCAAGATTGGGAGAAGAGGGTTGCATTGACAATCCAACACAATGGGCAATACTTTGCACACATTTTATAATTGGTCATAAACTTGTAGATAACTCATGAAATAATAAACTTATGTTAAAACCAAGCACACCATTGTTTTTCTTGTGAAATTCTCAAAAAGTTTGATGTGTCACATGACCCTCTTCCCATTGGAAAAAGTAAAGTTGGATCCAAAATGGCCAACTTCAAAATGGCTGCCATGGTCGCCACCCATCTTGAAAAGTTTCCCCCCTCCCATATACTAATGTGCCACAAAAAGGAAATTGATATCACCAACCATTCCCATTTTTTTTAGGTGTATCCATATAAATGGCACCCCCTGTATTGATTAAAATGAACTTTGTCCATGGGAAAACTCCTTTGAATTATAGTCAAACACCATGATGTACCAAGATATTTTGATGCAGAAATGTTAACGCAACAGCATATCGGTTACATTTTTTAATTTGTTCTGGAGTTTTTATTTAAACTATGGAGTCATGGACTAGATCAACAAAAGCTTTAAAGACAATTCAAACTAACAATTTTATGCATGAATGAACCAATAATCTCAAATTAGAAAATAAATGGAAAGATGATACAAGTCTGTTCTTACCTTACTATTATTATTTGTTATAGTGATATTATTATTATTAGCAGAAATATCATCATCTGTGTTTTTAACTGTTTATCATAAAGAAATGACAAAATTAACGACATATGGGTATTCAAAAATAAGACTTATGCAAAAAACATTCATGACTCTACACACTTTAACAGAAAACAGCTGTGAAGCTGAACTAAAACAAAAATATGAGCTATGTATATTTAATATATGTGTCTTACACAATAGTGCTCATGGGAAATACTATTGAGAATACCACTTAAGAGGACAACTCAATTATGTTGCTTATTCCATAAATTAACAGATCTACAATGCGTCTAGATTAACATATAATTTGTGATGCTTAACTCTTGCAGCTCAGCAGTGACTCACTTGAGTGTTAAGCTTTTTTTACTGACACACTGTAAAGATAAATGATAATTTTAGTGTGTTCAAAACATTATGAAAGTAGACATAAAATTGCAATGTCTTCATTTAAATTCTGTTCGGGCAGTAAACACTGTCTCTCCAACAATTTCTTGAGATGACATTATATTTGCTTGTGATTCTGTTTCTCTCCTTCTGCTTCCTTGTCTCATACTAACGGCACTGCCTTCTGGGGTGCCTATGGCATAAAACAGGCAGAAGAGAGCTGATTCAGTTGTGCATATAAATATGATGTGTTGAACCATAATAGAGTTTCAGAAAATATATTTGAAAAAAAGTCCATTTTCGCTTGCCAAAAAAGAATATGAACACATCTTTCACATTAATGAGCAGTCTGAAAAATCAGAATTGCAAATGTACAGAAAAATAACAGCTTATCTATCCGTACCTATCTCAGGTTTATTTTGCATTACTTTTCATTTTTAATCTGAAGATTTGTTAAGATTTCAATCTTATAAACTAGATATATTAATAATTATTATTTTTTTGCATTCTAAATTGTCACATTAGAATAAGGTACTGTACTTTCTTGGGTTTTTACAAAGGAATGTGCGTCAATCAGGAGTGAGCATAGCATATGTGGGGTAGGTTCAGCCTCACATGGTTCCATGAAGATGATGGACCCAGTCACAATTCAAATTGCTCAAACGCTGCTGTGATTATTTCACAGCCTCCTATCCTGACTAATGACATTGGGGGAAGGACTCCTGCCTGACTACATGCTTTTCTTATAGTTAATTATTTTTTTACAAGTCCTTTCATTGTGTACACCTGTAGTATATATAGGTTTTGATGCATAGGTTATACTAAACAAATTAGAATTTTAATGCTTTAGATAAAGTTAGAAAATTAAAGGGTGATTCTCAAGTTTCATCTTGAGCAGCACACAGAATTCAACTCTATTTTACAGTAATTCCTTATTGCTCTGTGGTGAAAAGTCCTTGTCTGACAGTTTTGACTTAGTAGAGTCATCTTACTGATGAGCATATTCTACTTTGATATATTAATGGTCTGTCAGCAGTTCACTAGTTCCGAAGTCTACATTGTTATCACTATTTTTGAATACATAAATAGAAAATAGAGGCAGCACTCCTTTTTAGAAAGTAGAAAAAAATGTGGCGTTTATTTCAGACCTACACGGTTGGCGACGTTTCGGTTCATTCAGAGCCTTTTTCAGGCTCTCAACGCTTGAGAAAGGCTCTGCATGAGCTGAAACGTCGCCAGCCATGTGGGTCTGAAATAAAAGCCACATTTTTCTACTTTAAAAAAGGGGTGCAGTCTCTATTTTCTATTTATGGATTTTGACTTGTGAGATATTTGCTGAGGAGGCCTGTGCACCCGTTCTAATGAATTGTGCTGTTCCACTTTTTATATTTTTTTATTTTTGAATACAGAGATAACTGTGCTTTTGAACAAGCACCATGCTCAAGTCAGTAGTGATTAGAAAAATTGCACTCTGAAATGCTGATGCTGGCTGGATGCTGAGGGATTGTATTTTTTTAGTGGTGATAACATCAGCTTTGTAAGGAGCTGAGAGTAAAAGAGAGGTTAACAGCTAAATGCTGTATAGAAATCAATGGTTTGGAGAGAATGGACTTGTATCTTAAGAGTTAACTGGAATGTAGCGACTGTACATACTGGGCTAGGCTCTACTGCTCAATCTCCTTGCTTGGATGAGCGGTCTAAGGTGCTGCGTTCAGGTCCCAATCTCCCCTGGAGGTGTGGGTCCATATCCCACTTCTGGCATGCTCAATCTCCTTGGCAGCAAGCTGTACACTATGTAAGATAAAGCTTTTTTTGCAGAACAGCAGATTGAGAAAGCAAATTAAATTCAAACTTGATCATTTTCATGCTAGCTCTACCAATTTAATAGCATGAGAATGCTCCTTTAATATGTTTAAAAGATGTCACGTAACCCCACTGACCTCAAATACCATACTGATCCTTCCTCCTCAATTACTTTATATAGACTATTACTGGCTAGCTTCACCTATCACATATGTTTATATTCTTTTTTTGTATTTAAATCTGTTGTTCTGTTTCCTCACATTGTTATATTATTATGATTGTGTACATATGTGCTGTATGTTTTACACAGTTTTCTCAATAAAAACATTGCTTCTAAAGAAAATATGACACATGAAGTTTATCTAGCTTAGGGGTTGGATTCTCACTGCATTACTGCTATGGAAATGTTTAAATCAAACTAGTCGATGTGATGGAAACTTCACTGCAAATTTTACTGCAAAATTAGTGAAACACATTTGACCCTTGCCATTGCAAAAGGTAAAACACACATTGACATCAGAAGCATAAATTGACAAACTGTGGATATAAAATTCACAGTGCAGTTTAATTTATTTTGTGGATATTTTCGCAATGTTTGAGTGAGGTTTCTTAAAATGTCACAGACAATGCTGCTACTGTAAGGTGCAGCAGATTTTTTTGTTCTGAAAATCCAGATATAAAATCCACTCTGTGTGCTACATGGGAACATAACTTTAATCAGTGTTAGACAAGAGTCACACATTTGTGTTTCAAAGTTTATGTATGGATCACAATGCCAGGATGCATAACCTGAACAGACAGCCTCATAGTTAATAATGCAGGCCATTGCTTAATTTGCGTGTTATGTGATCCATGCATAGTTTGTTAAACATGAACATATAAAACTGGCTTTAATTCCAAAAACGACAAAAAGTTGTGACATTACTATTTTATTTACAGAATAGGATTCTTTTTTGTGACACACAGAATTTTCTAAAAGCAAAAAAGTGTTCTTAGATGAAACAAAAATTACAGTATACTGTCTTTTGAAGTCTACTAATGTATTTAAGCAGTTTTCTGTTTAGACACATACAGTATACAATCTATATATTATATACCATGATAGTAAAGATTTGCATTCCACTTTACTCCATTTCCGAATTACTAATTTTATTACTTTACATTAAAATTATTTTCAGTTCTAATCTGCACAATCAAATTTATCTTAAGATTTCTTGGACTAAAAACCAATACACTACCAAGTATCATTATCATGCTCTGTGGCATTACTTTTTTATTATACCAGGTGATCATCTTATGACATTTAGGACTAATGAAAAGTTCCTTAGATTGCAGCTGACTGCAGTCTAAGTCATAAAAACTGTTTCCTTTAAAAGCGAAATGTATAACTTTCTGATGTATTTAATATATATGTTACAATGTAAGGTACAGCAATCCTTTTTCAACTATCTCCAGCTATTAAAGGGGAAATGTCTATTTTATTTCTTAAAGCACCACTCTAGGAGTAATATCACTAATGCATGTTCACTGCCCCTAGTAATATACTTATCAGCCACCTTCTTATGCTCTTTCTGGCTCTGCTTCTTTCAGGGAACCAGCTCTAAAGGGCATGTCACACTAAGAGATATCGCTAGCAATATCGCTATAAGTAGTGACGTTATAGCGATATTGCTAGCGATATCGCTATGTGTGATACTTACCTACGACCGGCTCCCCCGCTGGTTATCGCTGATCACGCGAGAACGTTCAGGACTGTTTCTCGTCGTCTGCTTCCTGCGGTGCTTCCTGCTGTGAGGACGAGCGACGCGTGGAGCCGGGCGGGAGGACGCAGGATCGCCGCGTCTGACAGGTAAGTAGCAACCCCCGACCCCTGCGATGTCGCTGGTGAGATCTACCTGTGTGGCAGCTCACTAGCGACCACTTAGCGATGTACCAGCGATCCTGACCACGTCATATCGCTGGTCGGGATCGCTGGTACATCGCTAAGTGTGACAGTACCTTTAGACATTCGGATGTAACATAGAGAAGACAGAAATGTTTTTTTAACATCTCTGTCTTCCTGATCACTGTATTCACAGCACTGAAAGAGCACTGTATATACAGAGTAAGAAGTGTTGACAGCAATTTCTCCTCTTGTCCTAATGAGTATTTGATAGCTGTATACTGAGAGGCAACAGGAGCTGATGGATTCTAAGAGACCATAACAGACATGTAGCACAGGAAGGAGGCTGAATTTGTCCTGTAGCTATGCTAACATGAAAGCCACAAATTCATGGCAAATCAGATTAAAAATGTATTGAAATGTTGTAATGCCCACCTATGTTTTTTATGACCTTTAGGGTGCACAACATGCAAACAAAATGAAAAAAGGAAAGCTGATGCCAGGTAAAATTGCTGTCTTTAGTCCCACCCTATTAAAAATCTATTAAAAATAATAAACATTTTTGTGATCTATAAAAATAATTACAGTGGCAATGGTAACATATTTTTATTAGTGACTTTTAGTAATCCTTTGTGGTCATGTTTTTTACAATGGAAAACAGACCCAAATTTCCTTTTTTTCTTAAAATGTTTCCACAATATTGGAATGAAAAGAAGAAAAGAAAAATTACATTAAAAATAAGTTCCAAGTATCATGAAAAAATAAGCAAATATTATTTGACTATTGAATAAAAAGTTAAATTGAAATTTTTAGAGTGGCATGAACAAAAAAATGTTACATTTTAGTGATGAGCGAGTATACTCGTTGCTCGGGTTCTCCC
The DNA here is from genome assembly GCF_039654945.1 of Dendrobates tinctorius. Classification (NCBI taxonomy): domain Eukaryota; kingdom Metazoa; phylum Chordata; class Amphibia; order Anura; family Dendrobatidae; genus Dendrobates; species Dendrobates tinctorius. The sequence continues at coordinate 18,962,834 of NW_027361692.1, forward strand.
GAGTATGCTCAGGTTTCCTCCAAGTATTTTGTAATGCTTGGAGAGTTCGTTTTTCTCGACACAGCTGCATGATTTGTGGCTTCTAAACAGCCTAAATACATGTGGGGATTGCCTGTTTGTTAGGGAATCCCCATATGTATTCAGGCTTTCTAGCAGCTACAAATCAAGCAGCTGCGTCTACAAAAACTAGCATGCTCGGGAAACCTGAGCAATGGGTATACTCGCTCATCACTAATAATTTTCCCATTTATGAAAAGTGAAAATGTGCAGGTCTTAAACTGAATAATTCATTATTATTATTATTATTATTAGTGTTGTTGTTGTTACTTCTGCATTTTTCACCCACTCCTGGTTATGGCTTACCAATACTGATGTAAAATTCTAACCAATTGCTGAATGTATGAACATGGCCTAAGAAACAAGTTCAGGTGCTGCAAAATGGAACTGGTACCTGTCTCTAACAGCTGTGATGTGAGCTAGCTCAGATTACAGCTATTTAACCATTTAGATACTGCTATTAATCTCATGTAGGCTGCAACATTGCAAAGTAATTTTTAATATTTCAAACCAAGAAGAAGAATATGAGAGAACACAGACTACATTTTTTTTATATATTTTTTTATACAGAGAATTCCAAATTAGTCTTATCTTCCAAAGACTTATCAAAGATAGCTATTTGAAATGATTGAATTTGTTTGAAGTAAATATAATTTTTCAAAAAAAATGTGCTCTCCTGATTCTTTCCAATTCGATTAAAAAAATGTAAATTCAACAAAATGACAGTCATCTAGCTAGCCAGAATAGGATTTAAAAAAAACCTCTTCTCTGTCCTTACACCATCACATCTCACTCCCCAACCGTTTGATTTATTATTTTCTCCTTCTTCCAGTGTGATGTCTTCTACAACCATACAAGTGTTTCTTGTGCCGTGTATGTCTCTGATGTCAATGATCAAGTTGTAATGTCGCAACAACTATGCATTAGGCATAGTTAAATCCTCAAGTGACGCACTGTTAGGGTTTGTGGATTGCACTAAATAAAGCAAGCAATAAAGTGCAATCACAACCCGGGGTCCACCTTGCAGAGATGTATAACTGCTGCTAGTGTGAACAATGGCAGATAAAAAACTAGAGAACACACTGCATTACCAAGCTCACCTAACCATTGAGAGGCAAAGAAAATATAAGTACCAAGCTCAGCTAACCATCGAGCGTCACTAAAAATATAAGTACCAAACTTGGCTAACCACTGAGTGGCACTGAAAAATGAGAAGTGTGCAATACCCTGTTAAACACACAGGGAAAAACCACATGGGTTAAGCTTGCCCTGCAACTGACCTGTGCTAACCACACACGTGGCTGAGACAGGTGCTAAGTCAAGTGGAAATGCAAAATCTACACTACCTCTCTGAAGTTGATCAGTACTAGCCACACAAAAGCATAGACACACCATAATAACACCAGGCAGCAGGCACGCTGTCTGGGTGTTATGTTTGAAACCAACCTCTCCTTCACATCCCATATACAATGTCTTGCCCGCTCTTGCCACCTACACTTAATGAACATCTCCAGAATTTGCCCTTTTCTCACCATGGAAACAACCAAAACCCTCACTGTAGCATTGATCCACTCCCATCTGGATTACTGCAATGCTCTACTAATTGGCCTCCCCGCTACTCAACTTTCCCCTCTCCAGTCCATACTTAATGCAGCAGCCAGGGTCATCTACCTGGCAAATCAGTATTCGGATGCGTCCGCTCTTCGCCAGTCCTTACATTGGCTGGCCATTTATTATAGGGTCCAATTCAAAGTACTTGTTCTCACCCACAAAGCTCTCCACAGTGCAGCACCCCCTACATCTCCTCCCTCATTTCTGTCTATCGGCCTAGCCAACCGTTGTGCTCTGCAAAAGACTCTCGACTAACCTCTGCACTAATCCGCACCTCCCACTCCCGACTCCAAGACTTTTCCCGCGCTGCGCCAATCCTCTGGAATGCTCTACCCAAAGAAATTAGGACTATCCATAATTTGCAGTTTTAGGTGCTCTCTCAAAACACATCTTTTCAGAGCAGCCTATCACGTTCACTAATCAGTCATTTTATGTGTAAGTGTGAGTATGTAGCCCATTCACTATCTCTGTCCCCCACCTTCTCAAGATGGCTGGACCATCATTTTAAATACATCATTGTAAATACACACCTGCACTTGGTATCTCCCCCACCTCATTGTAGATTGTAAGCTCTCACGAGCAGGGTCGTCTTATTTTACTTTAATTACTGTATTGTCAACGTTGTTACTTATGCCTTGTGTTTTGAAACTGTTAAACTGTAAAGCACTGTGGAATATGTTGGCACTATATAAATAAAGATTATTATTATTAGACAGAGCAGTGGAGTTTTCCACCGACACACACGAGAGCACAAATGACGCCAGCACGCTTGCGTGCGTCGCTGGAAGCCTTTTATGTGCTAAGCTCCACCTCAAACACTCACTCCCAGTTGGATGGGGCATTGCCCATGGGCCAATCCAGAGCTGCCACATCACCAGAGCAGTCAGCGTCCAAGCACCAATGAGAAGGCTCCACATCATGGACATGCTCAGTAAGATTATTTCTGGACTTAGAATCCAGAGGGTAGGGCTTCCTCTGTATACCACTGGTTACCATTGACTTAGCTGGAGAGCCAGTAGTAACCACATGGACACTACGAAGCAGTGCAAGATGCTGGGACCAACCTCTGTACCTAGCAACAATCCCAGGGGCCAGGCCTGAATGGGAGACCACAGTACCAGACAGTGCTTAGGATCTATCCCACGCAGCGGAAGAATCCTGGCACCTAACATGCACATTGTGATGACATGTTCTGAGAGGAAGGGAAGGATGGAAGGAAAGAAAGAAAGAAAAGAGAAGGATAAAACAGACAGGCTACAGTGGCAAGACATTTGAATGACCAGAGCACAAGAACATTCAATTCATATTGCATAACTTCAATGCAAATTTCCCTGACAAATGCAAGTAAAGTCACTCATATCCAACAGCAATGATGTAATATTGAAAAAAAAGTTTAAAAAATTCTAAAGAAAGTTTTTCTAACTAAGGATATTAGAAGTTAATTGGTTGCCTTTTTATGTCTTATTAATAGTACTTTCTATTTATTTTCTAAAAGGAAAGGATTATCAACTCTGATGTTGCAAAATGGTTCCCACTGCAGATTCACATATCAATCAAATCCAAGTTACATACAGGGCACCTTAACCATCATTCACAGAACAGTGAAGCAGAGGGAAATTGGCAGTACATGACATCTAAGCATTTTATTTATAACTCTTTACATTGAAGTCACAATATACATGTCTCACTTTCTAAGTCCTTTCTCTAGGTGACGCTTTCAGTGACCTTGTTATATTTTCACATTCTATTGGACGTTATTCAAAGGATATGAGGAAAATATGTGCCATGCATGAAATTATTGCACTTTTATGACAAAATAACATTCATTCTTTTATAAAATTACACTTTTGACGTAAAACATAATATTTTGGTTAAGGTGCATTTTTCTAATGATAATACCAACATGCACAATATTTTTGCTGTTTTAAAACTTTACAGTAGAAGGAAAAAAAATAATGGATTACTTAAGGCCAGTTTCACACGTCTGTTTTCTTCCAGTACCGGAAAAAAAAGGTAACGTAGATGTCAGTGCCCGTGTGTCTGTTTGTGTAATACATGTATTCGGTAGGAATTTGTGGAGCATCTCCACGCTGCCGCAAGGATAAATTCCAAGAGATTATCAAGGATTCAAGGTGGTTTATTCAATGCATTTCGGAGTTCCAATGTCCCCTTCGCCATGAAATACCACATACTATATACAGACATCACAGACGTACATGGTATAAATACATGCTGCATTACAAAAAAAGGCGCCAATGGATCAGATGACATGATGTCAAAGTTCATTGACGTCATAGGTTTAACAAATCCAGATCAGTTGCACAAGAAAAATATACATAAAGCAAGTACTTATCATAAGTTCTTTTCTTTTGCAGGTTGACAATTGAAGAAAGAAAAAATTCAATACAAAAGAAAAAGAAGAGATAAAGAAAAGCGGGATCCTGAGTTTCTCTGAAGGTAGACAAGAACCCGCAAAAATGAGCATTCAGGTTTGAAAGGTGGATGCATTCCATTTGGGCCACCAAGTGGATTGAGGGAACAGAATTTTCTGAGGCTAACTGTGTTGAACTTTGACATCATGCCATCTGATCCATTGGTGCCGTTTTTTAATGCAGCGTGTATTTATACCATGTAAGTCTGTGATATCTGTATATACTGAATATATGATTTTGTCAGGTCGTGGATCGACCTGTGAATCTGCAGCATCTGCCATCTCTACATGCTCGTATTTCATCCTCACCAGGTGAGCAGTTTTCTTGGTGCATTTACTCTTTGCAACGTCAATAACACCCTATTGCACTTTTTTCTCCCCTTTCTCTTTGCAATAAATGTGTAATACATGTGGCACACAAGTTGCAACCATGGGCCGCCCGTGTGCCACACATATTGGCACCTAAGAAGCTGCTGTATAGTAAGTGCTGCTCCCCAACGTTGGGTGCTGAAGGCCGTTCTCATCATTCCCCCTGCTCTGCCAGGGATCAGCACAAGCAGGGGAGAATGATGAGAGTTTTATTCAAGTTATAACAATGAGAGCAGGCAGCGACTGATGGGAGTACACTGGCTGCTTGCACTATAAATAAATACATAAATAAATAAATAAATAAGAGAAACTGTTGTGGGTTCCTCTGTATTTTCTATATACAGCCAGGCAAAACTGACAGTTGGGGGCTGCAACCCTCAGCTGTCAGCTTCAGCAAGGCTGGTTATTAAGAATAGAGGGGTAAGTTTTTTACTTACATTTTCCATCACTGGAAGATTTCTTATTTTTTCTAAATTTTTCAATATGGCACTGCAGATGACTGATTTTTTTCACTGACCAAATATGTATCTGAAAAAAATTGCAGCATACACATGTTCCTTCTTGAAATCAGATGAGACCCAACCATTCAAAACTACAGGTGCATAAAAAATCATGTTCTGTGAAGTCACTTTATAGCATTGAATTTATTTGGATATATTGCAATTCTGTAACATAGTAACATAGAAGATTACATACAGAATGTACAAGGACTGCACATGGATGGCAAGTGAGAATTAAAATCATCACACTTTTCTGTATGAAACTCTGAATGATTTTTTTAGATGCTTGTGTGAATCTACCCTTTGCGGAAAAGGGGACCTATAGAAATGTACAATTGTTGAAGTGCAGGTATGTCCTCTCTTCTACACTGGAACAATCATTGCATGTCATTCTATGTCTTTAAAAAAAATTGTCAGCAAGCTTTGTTATATTATCTGTGAACAGCATAAGGTAGGGATTGAAACAATGTGTCACATATCAGGCTGTATGCTGTTGTTTACCTAAAGGGAAGGTTTTATCACCTGGTGAGTATCACTACAGCAGCCACAGCACCACATGCTTACTAGTCTGACTCCACCTCCTCCTGTGATAAGTAGCTAACTGTCTAAAAACAATGTACATACAGAGCCTGTCATGAATGGGTTTAGCTTTCTCAGCTCTGCTTCATGCTAAATCTAAGAACTCAGATAGTGTCACAACAGCTGCACCCAGTAAACTACCATGTATTGCAGATTATAAGAGGCACCAGATTATAAGATGCACCCCAATTTTTTTGGGAGGAAAACAGAAAATATTTTTTAATAAAATAGTGGTGTGTCTTATTGTTCTATTGTATGGTAGCTTACCTAGGGGCAGTGGTGGTAGAGCAGGGTCCTAGGAGGCAGGGTCGCTGCTGCAGAAAGCTGGCAGCGGCAGAGGCCAGAGCGGTGCAATGCTGTGGACCCCAGGCTGGTAGGAGGGGGTGTTCGGCAGTGTGGGAGTTCCACCAACATTTTGTGAAAAATGAAAGCCCAGAGCCCCTTCACTTTCCATTGTTTTCAATGCGGTGGACTTTGGGAAAATGTCCCCTTGGAGGCAGCACAATTGAGAATTAGGTAGCCGAGACCTTGGGAGACGAGATCTCGGTGACAATATTTCAATTTGTGTATGTGCAACCTGTAATGCCTGCACACATCCTCCACCAGGGGGTGTGGATGAAGGAAAACAGGTACACTAACAGTGAAACCACAGAGCAGCAAGCAGGAGCCACTAGGTGGCAGAAGAGTAGTCAGACAAGCCGAGTCAGCAACAGGGAGGGAACAAAGTACCAGAGTTCACAGCAATACACGTGGTCAGAAACAAGCCAAAGAAGCCAGAGTCGGTCGGGAGCAGGAAAGCTAGAGGCAGAAGACAGTCAAACTGGTTAGAGGACAAGCCAAGTCAAATACCAAGAGGTCACAACACAGAGAGCAAGTACTATGACAAGCTAAGTCACAGGGGAAAACAAGAATGGGACCTAGGTAAACGGGCAGAGGACAAATCAGGGTATAACGGAGTCAGCTGATCAAGCCAGAGACAGAAACTATAAATGACGCTGCTTGCAGGTAACAGCGGACTGAAATAGCCAGACAGATAGCAAAATGAGGCAGGGAAAATTAACCCCCTCATGACCATCCCGGGGAAAGAATCAGAAACAAACCCCAGACTGGATCATGACACAACCTTTGGTGGCTATTTTCCCGAAGTCTACCACATTAAAAACCATGAAAAGTACGGGACCTCTTGGCTTCCATAAAATGTTGGCGGAGCCCCTGCACCATCGAGCACCCCCTCCTACCAGCCTGGGGCCTGCAGCATCATCCCACCCCTGCTGTCACTACCACCTACCTGCAGCAATGACCGTTGGACCCCATTCCACCACAGCCGGTAAGCTACATTTGGATTATAAGACTCTCCCTGATTTTCCCCAAAAAATTTTATGGAAAAAAGTGTGTCTTACAATCAGAAAAATATAGTTTGTGATACATCGTTAGATTCAGGGTTTCTTTGCCTACATTATTATATTCTCAGAAGAGGAAACAAAAATCTACTGACAGATTCTCTTTAAAGAGGATCTGTTGCTCTCTATAAATGCATCTTTTTCACAGGTCTAATTGCCACTATACTGAATCTGATGCTTTTCTTTTGCTGTGCATCTCCTTTATTGAGATATCACTTCTGTTTCTGGTATGCATATCTAGTCTTGCTATCCAAGGTAGGGTGGTGTCCTCCTGAGGATTAAATCCCTTTGGCTAAAAAAAGTTTAGATTTACATACGAGGAAGATAAGGCATATATCAGGATAGAAGAAGCACAGAAACTAAAAAAAACATTGTGTTCAGGATTCAGTAGAACAGTAAGGCGATCCTGACGTCCTCCGCCCGCATCCACGCATCGCTCGTCGGCGCCACAGGAAGCCCAGCAGGAAGCGCCCGATGAGAAATGGTCCAGGACCTTCTCGTGCGATTAGTGATAACCAGCGGGGGAGCTGGTCGGAGGTAAGTATCAGACATAGCGATATCGCTAGCGATATCGCTGCTGCGCCACAAAACCAGTGACGTTTCAGCGATATTGCTAGCGATCTCGCTGTGTGTAACGGGGCTTAACTTTTAGACCAGATAAAATAATGACATATTAATAGCAAGTGACAAATCCTTTTTAAGTTTAATTAACATAGAATCATAGAATCATAGAATCGTAGAGTTGGAAGGGACCTCCTGGGCCATCTGGTCCAACCCCCTGCTCAAAGCAGGATTCGCTAAATCATCCCAGTTAGATGTCTGACCAGCCTCTGTTTGAAGACTTCCATTGAAGGAGAACTCACCACTTCTCGTGGCAGCCTGTTCCACTCATTGATCACTCTAACTGTCAAAAAGTTTTTTCTAATATCTAATCTGTGTCTCCTCCCATTCAGCTTCATCCCATTGCTTCTAGTCTTTCCTTGTGCAAATGAGAATAAAGTTGATCCTTCTACAATGTGACAGCCCTTTAGATATTTGTAGACAGCTATTAAGTCTCCTCTCAGTCTTCTCTTTTGCAAACTAAACATTCCCAAATCCTGCAACCTTTCCTCATAAGACAGGGTTTGCAGACCGGTCACCATTCTGGTCGCTCTTTTCTGAACTTGCTCCAGTTTGTTAATGTCTTTTTTAAAATGTGGTGCCCAAAATTGGACACAATATTCCAGATGAGGTCTGACCAAAGAGGAGTAGAGGGAAATAATTACTTCACGTGATCTAGACTGTATGCTTCTGTTAATACATCCTAGAATTGCATTTGCCTTTTTTGCTGCTGCATCACACTGTTGACTCATATTCAGTCTGTGATCTATTAGTATACCCAAGTCTTTTTCACATGTGCTGTCACTTAGCCCTATTCCTCCCATTCTATATATGCTTTTTTCATTTTTATTGCCCAGATGTAGTACTTTGCATTTCTCCATGTTAAAAACCATTCTGTTAGTTGCTGCCCACTTCTCCAGTTTATTTAAATCTTTTTGAATCCTCTCTCTCTCTTCTCTAGTATTAGCTATCCCTCCTAGCTTTGTGTCATCAGCAAATTTAATCAGTTTACCCTCAATTCCTTCATCTAAATCGTTGATAAAGATGTTGAACAATACAAGGCCCAGGACAGAGCCCTGTGGTACCCCACTTGAGACATTCTTCCAACTGGATGGGCAGCCATTTATGACCACTCTTTGGGTCCGATCACTAAGCCAGTTATGAATCCACCTAACAGTTGCCTTGTCCATTCAATACTTAGTCATTTTTTCAACAAGGATTGTATGAGAGACTTTGTCAAATGCTTTGCTGAAGTCAAGATATACTATATCTACAGCATTTCCTTGATCCACCCAATCAGTAATACCGGCATAGAAGGAAATTAAATTAGTCTGATATGACTTATTAGTTACAAACCCATGCTGACTCTGTTTAATCACTTCATTCTTATCCAGGTATTGACATACATGTTGTTTAATAATTTGTTCAAAGATCTTTCCTGGTATAGAAGTCAGACTCACCGGCCTATAGTTGCCTGGGTCCAGCTTCTTCCCCTTTTTGAAGATAGGAACAACATTTGCTCTTCTCCAGTCTTCTGGCACTTCTCCTGTTCTCCAAGAATTTTCAAAGATTATGGAGAGGGGTTCAAAAATTTCTTCTGCTATCTCCTTCAGTACTCTGGGGTGTAATTCATCTGGACCTGGAGACTTGAATTCATTTAGGTTAGCTAAGTGTTTCCTCACTATCTTTCTGTTTATAGATATCCTGGATTCTTCTATTCCCTTAATAGGACAGTGAATAACAGTTGATGTTACATTTCCTTTCTGAGAGAAAACAGATGCAAAATAGGAATTTAAAAGTTCAGCCTTCTCAACATCCTGTCTTACCATTTCATCATTTTCATCCTGTAAAAATCCTATAGCATCTTTGACTTTTCTTTTACTTTTGACATATCCCCAAAATCCTTTATTATTGCTTTTGACATCTCTTGCAAGCCTCAATTCATTTTCAGCTTTAGCTAATCTGATTTGTGCCCTGCAGGTTCTGCAGACAGCATTATATTCTTCTTTAGATATGCCTCCCTCTTTCCATTTTATAAACATTTTTTTCTTCCTTTTTAGCATGTGCTTAAGTTCTGTGTTCATCCATCCTGGTTTCCTTAAATGCTTCCTATTCTTCCCTCTTTTCGGAATTGTTAACAACTGTGCTTTGAGAATTACATTTTTCAAGATTTCCCATCCTTCCTGGACATTTTTGTCTTTAAGGATATCCAGCCATTGGATCCCTCCAATTCTCTTTCTGAATCCCTTAAAATCTGCCTTTCTGAAATCTAACCTTGACGTCTGAGTCTTCACAGGTCTTCCTCCTCTAGTTATCCAAAATTCTAAAATAGCATGGTCGCTACCTCCTAGGGTCCCAGACACTTTTACCTCCTCAACCATTTCCTCCCTGTTTATAAGGATTAGATCCAAGGTAGCAGTTCCCCTTGTTTTCTCCTTTACCTTTTGGAAGATAAAGTTGTCAGCAAGAGAGGATAAGAATTTCCTTGACCTGTTAGTTTTGCCTGAGAGAGATTCCCAGCAAATGTATGGATAGTTGAAATCTCCCATGACAACTATGTCATATTTTTTGGAGAACTTGGCCATTTGATGCATAAAGAGTTCATCCATATCTTCAGCTTGCACAGGTGGCCTGTAGTAAATGCCTACAATGGTGTCCTTTCCATTGTTCTGTCCTTGTATTCTTACCCAAACAGTTTCCACAGAACTCCCAGTCTCTGAAGCTTCAATCTCTGTGCAGATATACGCATTTCTAACATACAATGCGACACCCCCTCCTCGTTTATCAAGTCTGTTTCTTGCAAATAAGTTGTATCCTTCTAGTCTTGTATTCCAATCATGTGTATTGTCCCACCAAGTTTCAGTGATTCCAATGACATCATATTTCTTTTCCTGTGTTAGTAGTTCCAATTCTCCTTGTTTGTTGCCCATGCTTTGTGCATTAGTATAGAAGCATTTTAGTTTGTGATTTCCTTTCTCTTTCTCCAATATTTTTATTAATTAGATTCTTTCGTCTTTGTTCTTCCTTTCCACTTCTAATAGCAGAGTTCTCAATAGCATTTGTCAGGTGTATGGCTTTTTCTGGTCTTTTGCTTCCCTTCCCATGTTGTTCTAGTTTAAAGCTCTCCTTACAAGTGTAGCAAGGCGACTTCCAAATACCTGCTTTCCAGTCTTCGTAAGGTGCACCCCATCTCTAGCAAGTAGTCCATCGTATAAGTAGTTCACTCCGTGATCCAGAAATCCAAATCGTTGCTGACGGCACCATCGACGTAGCCAGTTGTTCACCTGCAGAATCTTATTCCACCTCCTTGTTCCATGGCCATCCACTGGGAGGATGGAAGAGAAGACCACCTGCGCTCCCAGTTCTTTCACTTTCTTGCCTAAGTCTTCAAAGTCTCTGCAGATGGTTTCCAGGTCGTTTCTTGCGGTGTCATTTGTCCCCACATGTAGTAGCAGGAATGGGTAGTCATCTGTAGGTCTGAAGAGTCCTGATATCCTGTCAGACATATCTTTAATTTTTGCACCTGGAAGACAGCACATTTCTCTTGAAGTTATATCCGGTCTGCAGATAGCAGCCTCTGTACCTCTCAACAGGGAATCCCCCATGACCACCACTCTCCGTTTCTTCTTCACAACATTTTTCTTTCTCCATCCAGGAGGACTCTGAAGGCGTACAAGGTTGATGTTTGTTGGCAAAGTCTTATCCTGATGTATTTCTTCATCGTTTTCCTGCGTGAGAGCCTGGTACTGGTTTCTGAGCAGTATGGGTGCTGACTGCCTCCTGATCCTCCTGCTTCTCTGGGTCACATGTCTCCATTCCTCTGTTTCTTCAGGTGCACTTCGAATTTCTTCTCTTTCTGTAACATGAAGAGATAATTCTGCTCTGTCCAAGAACTCTTCACCTTCCTTAATGATCTTCAACGTAGCTAACCTCTCTTCGAGATTTTGCAACTTTTCCTCCAACAGGGTCACAAGCTTGCATTTGTGGCATGTGAAGTTTGTCGTTTTCCACTGGTAAATCTGTGAACATGTAGCAAGAAATGCAGCTCACCAAATGGCTCCTGGCCTCTTCCATCTTGAGATTTCTTAAAAACGATGAAAGATGAGCCAAAATGATCTCCTCAAGACTCTTCCCCTGGACATGCCTTACATGAATGTAGTTGTCAACTAAGCTCTTATTTTAATATATGATATCATTCAGGTCCAAGCCACAGGTCAAAATCACTTAGCTTGTTGATAGCTGGGCTCCCGTGATGAAAGAACTTCTCTGAAACACGAGTTGGAGTGGGCGTGTGGACCATTTGAGCACCTTGGTGATGCACCCCTCAGGTAAAAAGCAAATGACTATTTGATGCGTATTTTCTGATTTCAGCTATAATACATCTGACATATCCTGCTATTTTATGGTTATAGATGCCTTATAGGTTTGTATAATATTATCTAATATATAAAGCTCAAAGTGTGTATGTATGTGTGTTTGTATGTGTGTGTGTATGTTTGTATGTCCGGGATAGGCATCCGCACCGTCGCAGGTACAGCCATAAAATTTGGCACAGTCACACGTCTGGACCCCAAGAGCGTCCTAAGCTATGTTGTGAGGCGAAATTTTAACCCTGCGCGTTCCAATTCACCAAACAATTTTGCCCCTATTTACATACTGGGGGAAAAAGTGTGCGCGCGTCAAGCCCCGCCCCTCATTGTGATGTCACAATGCCCCTATTTGCATACTGGGGAAGCAGTGTGTGCGTATCAAGCCCCGCCCCTCATTATGATGTCACAATGGTTGCCATGGCGACGCTGATGTCATCAAAGGTTGCAAGCCCTGCCGCCGCTCATTATGATGTCATAATGGTTGACTATGGAATGGAGGATGTGTGATGAGTATATGGGCACCGGACTATGGGATGGAGGATATGTATGACAGGTATATGGGCACAGGACTATGGGATGGAGGATATGTATATGGGCACGGGACTATGGGATGGAGGATATGTATGATGGGTATATGGGCACGGGACTATGGGATGGCGGATATGTATATGGGCATGGGACTATGGGATGGAGGATATATATGATGGGTATATGGGCATGGGACTATGAGATGAAGGATGTGTGATGGGTATATGGGCACTCAACTATGGTATGGTGAATATGTATGATGGGTATATGGGCATGGGACTATGGGGTGGAGAATATGTATGATGGGTATATGGGCATGGGACTATGGGATGGAGAATATGTATGATAGGTATATGGGCATGGGACTATGGGATGGAGGATGTGCGATGGGTATTATGGGCACTAGACTATGGGATGGTGGATATGTATGGTGGGTATATGGGCACGGGACTATGGGATGGAGGATAATTATAATTTTCTATAACTAACCACAGTTAGTTACTATGCCCGGGCAGCGCCGGACTCTTCAGCTAGTGTACTTATAATATGCAATGTTTGCCTGACACCTTACAGCAAGCTACATTTTTGCAATTTGGATTGTACCTCTGCATATACCCGTGTAATATGTGCCAAGGTAGCTTTTAAAAAGATTTCACATGGTCTGGCATTCCCTTTGCATACAGGTTGTATATTGGTTTATATGTGTTTGTCCACGTTTGCCTGCCTGTGATATTTAATAAAGCAATTAAACTTACATTATATCTTGGACCTGAGATTTTCTTTTCTGGTTTCTCCCCCTTCCCATTAATGGTGATTGTCAGATACATGGTTCAATAAGTTGCCTGTCAGTGTAACCATGATGTTAAAAGTTAGTGCTTTGGATTACTAATATTTAAAAGCATTTGTGGATTAATCATGCAAATGTTTATTTGTTTGCCCTAAATTTAAACATACAAACATACATGTCATCTGCAAATTTATACTACTGACCCTTAAAATAAAATGTGCTTGATATTTTTATGTCACAGTGGAAAAAAACTTGAAAAACACAATGGAAAAGTTGTTTTTTCTCTCCTCCTCCTCCTTAAACAAATTTATAAAAATGCACTCAAATGAGTTAAAAATAAGCTTTATTTGTCCATTAACAGCATGTACAGAACACACATGGACAGGAGCGATTCCAATCTGATGAGTTTCGGATACATGTGTTATTCTAGTCGTAGTATTCCACCAGCAAAACGGAAGATCACCTGATTTACTCACAGTATATTACCCTTAGAGACCTATGATGAAAATATACATCATATGGCATGGAGTTAAAAAGAAAGACCTATATTATTTTAAAAATTGCTTTAATTTTTCTTTTTATATATTTTGTGTATTGACTAGTGTTGAGTGATACCTTCCGATATCGGGAAATATCGGATCGGATTGGATCGGACCGATACCCCAAAAATATTGGGTATCGCCGATTCCGATACCGTAAACCCATGCAAGTCAATGGGGCACAAATATCAGAATAAAAATAAACCCTTTCTTTCCTTGCACATCCAGTTTGGGAGGGGGAAAGAGTGTGGGCGGTGCGTGGACGGAGACTGTGCGTGTCTGTGTGTGCGGGAGGGGTCTGTACAGGCCTCTCGGGGGTCTGTGCGAGCTGCCGGGGGTCTGTGCGGGCCTGCCGGGGGTTATTTGTGTGTGTAGGCATCGTCCGAAGGGACTACAAGTCCCATCGGGCTATGCCTGCTACAATGACAGTGATTGACACATTAGCTAATGATGGGACAGTAGTAGTCCCATCATCCGGCTAATGTGTTGAATGTAAAAAAAACAAAAAAAAACATACATACTACATACTACATACATACTACATATATACAACATTCATACAACATACATACATACTACATACATACTACATATATACTACATTCATACAACATACATACATACTGCATACATACCACATATATACTACATTCATACAACATACATACATACTACATACACACTTCATATATATTACATTCATACAACATACATACTACATACATACTACATATATACTACATTCATACAACATACATACATACTACATAATACATACATACTACATATATACTACATTCATGCAACATACATACATGCAACATAATATGTACATACTACATATATACTACATTCATACAACATACATACATACATACTACATACATACTACATACATACTACATTCATACAACATACATACATACTTCATATATACTACATTCATACAACATACATACATACATACTACATACTACATACATACTACATATATACTACATTCATACAACATACATACATACTACCTACATACTACATATATACTACATTCATGCAACATACATACATACTACATACATACTACATATATACTACATTCATACAACATACATACATACATAGTACATACAACATACATACAGCATACATAAAACATGCTACAGACATACAACATACATACTACATACAATACATTCATACATTCATACAATACATACATATAGACATACAGTACATATAACATAGAGTACATACTCACCATCACTTGTCACTTTGATCCCCGAAGCCAGTGTCATCTGTAAAAAATATTAAAATACCTCCAAACAACCAATGCACTCCCTGATCCGCAGAAATCCACGAGTGTCCCACGACGATCTCCCGTGGAGAACAGCAGCATCAGCTGATGCGACCGCTCTCTAGGGGCCCCAGGAATACAATGACGGGAGGTAGGTATCCTTCCGCACTGTATTCCTCCGCCACTGTAAAAAAATAGTCCCTAGTCTCACTTTTGGCATTGCTGTGTGAGAAAGTTCCCACGCAGCTTTTGCCATAAAGTGAGACCAGTGAACTATAGTAACCTCTCAGTGATGCACTGCAGGAAATCGTCGTGAGACACTCGTGGATTTCTGCGGATCAGGGAGTATATTGGTTGTTTGTTATTTTAATATTTTTTACAGTGAGAATGACACTTGCTTTGGGAATCAAAGTGTAATATGTAATATGCACTGTATGTCTATATGTATGTATTGTATGAATGTATGAATGTATTGTATGTAGTATGCATGTAGTATGTATGCTGTATGTATGTAGTAAGTATGTAGTATGTAGTATGTATGCATGTTGTATGAATGTAGCATATATGTAGTATGTATGTAGTATGTATGTATGTTGTATGAATGTAGTATATATGTAGTATGTATGTAGTATGTAGTATGTATGTTGTATGAATGTAGTATATATGTAGTATGTATGTAGTATGTATGCATGTAGTATGTATGCATGTTGTATGAATGTAGTATATATTTAGTATGTATGTATTATGTAGCATGTATGTATGTTGTATGAATGTAGTATATATGCAGTATGTATGTATGTATGTTGTGTGAATGTAGTATATATGTAGTATGTATGTAGTATGTATGTTGTATGAATGTAGTATATATGTAGTATGTATGTATTATTTAGTATGTATGTATGCTGTATGAATGTAGTATGTATGTAGTATGTATGTATGGTGTATGAATGTAGGATATATGAAGTATGTATGTAGTATGTGGTATGTATGTATTAATGTTGTATATATGTAGTATGTATGTAGCATGTATGTAGTATGTATGTTTTTTCTTTTTTTTTTACATTCAACACATTAGCTGGATGATGGGACTACTACTGTCCCATCATTGACTAATGTGTCAATCACTGTCATTGTAGCAGGCATAGCCCGGTGGGACATGTAGTCCCATCGGACGATGCTTGCACACACAACCCCTGGCAGGCCCGCACAGATCCCCAGCAGCCCGCACAGACCCCTGGCAGGCCCGTACAGACCCCCGGCAGGCCCATACAGACCCCCGGCAGGCCCGCACAGACCCCTGGCAGGCCCGCACAAACACCCAGCAGCCCGCACAGACCCCCGGC
The DNA here is from genome assembly GCF_039654945.1 of Dendrobates tinctorius. Taxonomy (NCBI): domain Eukaryota; kingdom Metazoa; phylum Chordata; class Amphibia; order Anura; family Dendrobatidae; genus Dendrobates; species Dendrobates tinctorius. The sequence goes on from NW_027361692.1 coordinate 18,979,242, forward strand.
AGTCCCATACAGACCCCTGGCAGCCCACACAGACCCCCGGCAGGCCCGCACAGACCCCCGGCAGCCCGCACAGACCCCCGGCAGGCCCGCACAGACCCCCGGCAGCCCGCACAGACCCCAGACAGGCCCGTACAGACCCGCGGCAGGCCCGCACAGACCCCCGCCAGCCCACACAGACCCCCGGCAGGCCCGCACAGACTGCGCCTCATGATGACATCATTTCAGCAGCCAATCACAGCCATGCCATTAGTTAACATGGCTAACACAACTGGCTCATTGCATTATGGAAACTTCCGATTCTGGTATTCGATTTTGGAAAAATATCGGTATCGGAAATCCGATACAGCGAATATCAGCTGATACCCGATATTTGCAGTATCGGAATGCTCAACACTAGTATTGACATTATTGATAAGATGAAGTTAAATTATTAAAGGCATAATCAGTTTACAGGCAAAATGTTTATTTTTTTTAATAGTGATAAGTTTTGTTATATTGTAAATTCAGAAGATATTTCAATCTATTTTATCAACATATTAGTTACTATTTTGAGCCTTTGGCACAAAGTAGCTACTCTAGATTGAATATTTCTTAATCCAAGTCATATAAAATGATAATTCTCTAAAGACCTTTACACGGTACATCAATCACTAGCTGAAGTAGTAGAAATGATAGTCAAAGAATCAGCTAAGCAGTAGCATCCCTGCATGACTTTCACACAGTCATAAAATCTTTCTTCCCATAGGGAACCAGATTGTGTCTTTTGGATTCCTTCTGTATGGGTTGGAGCTTGAGGGTTGGATGTAATTCAAACAGTAAAACCTTTGCAGTATCAGACATAAAAAGATTTCAGACATACAGCTTATGAAAATGACCACCAAAATGTCTGCATTGTTTGGAAGGAGTCTAGGTAAAATATAAAAGCCAAATAAGAAAATCTTGTGAAAGAAAGAAAAATGAGCCTCCTTAGGCTGCATAATTCATCACAGGATGTTCAAAAATAGATTGGCTGATATATATATATATATATATACACAGTATACTATAATTCATTTATTTATAATACGAAATTTTTCCATTATAAAAAATATTGTGATTGTTGGAAGGCAAATACATACCTTTGTTAAAAAGATCTGTTGCCATCATAAACTTGCATATGCTATGTACAGGTATGCCATAATACATGACAATAATGGATGGTCATAGCTACCCCTGGTTATACCTCTGGTTATAGCAATTAATCACCAGAATTTTCTGAAGTCAAACCAATGATCTCATGTGTGGGTGTTTTGATTAAAAGTCATAACAGCATGGTCTTAAGGTTTTTTGCCTTTTAATAGATCTATTAAGTGAAAGATAAGATAATATAAGATAATCCTTTAATCGTCCCACCATGGGGAAATTCAGAGCATTACAGCAGCAAGGCAGGAACAAGTACAGATACAGATGCATAAAGGCATTACATTGACAGTAGGTAGGTACATATACGAAGAAAAAAAAAAGATATAACCGGACTATCACAACTTTGGATCTATCAGTTCACTGTTTGGGTCGTTCTCCGTTTTGGACAGTGCTGGTTATACAGCCTAACTGCAGCAGGAAGGAAGGACTTTCGATAGCGCTCCCTCTCTTTCCTCTGGGGGGGAATTGGTGAGTTACAAGTACCAGTCTATCCGCATCTGCTGTCCATATAGACTTATTTTGTAAAGTGTGTATTGTTCTTGTAATGTTCTTGATCTTTGTTCTGCTGCTGTAATACTGTAATTTCCTCCGGGATCAATAAAGTTTATCTAATCTAATCTAATCTAATCTCTCCCATTTAGGATGAAGTAGCCGGTCACTGGCAGTACTGCACATCTTTGTCACGGTCTCATGCATGGGATGGGAATCATTCTGCACCATGTAGCTCACCTTGGCCAGTATCCTTCTGTCGCCTACTTCCTGATCTGGATCAAGGGGGCATCCCAGAACAGAGCTGGCCCTTCTAATCAGCTTGTCCAGCCTATTCCTGTCCCTGGTTGATATGCCACTACCCCAGCACGCCACACCAAAGAAGATGACTGATGCCACAACAGAGTTGAAGAAGGATGCAAGGAGTGCCCCCCTAACTCCGAAGGCTCTCAGCCTTCTGAGCAGATAAAGCCTACTGTTGCCCTTCCTGTACACTGCATCCAAGTGATGGGCCCAGTCAAGCTTATTATTGAGGATCACACCAAGGTACTTATAGTTGTCGACTATCTCAATGTCATTTCCCTGAATGTTCACCACTACTGGTGGAAATGTTTTTTTAATATCACAGGGGAAATGAACATTTAACAAATATGTATACTTGATAATGAAAAGTACTTAATAGCAATGTATAGAATATGCTACTTTGTAATAAATGTAATATTTTATTTTACATAGCTTTCATCTTTTATTCTTATCCTTATTTAAGTAAAACTATAGGAACAGAATTGTTACATCCAGGGGAATTCAGTCATGCCTGTTTGGTGTCCTTCATCAAGGTCTATTTTTTTGTTCTTAAAGTCTATCGGACTGCATGCAATAAAACTTCATACATTCAAGATTACTTAAACGGATTTCACTCGCAGCATTACTTTTGATTCAAGGCAATTATGTCTCTTCTGCCAATTACAGTAAATCCTATTAAAAGCACTTCCATTATAAAATGCATCCTGTTAAACCAGTCTCTAATAATGGGGGTGAAATACAATTTATAATTTATCAGATTTTTGTAACTTGACTACTGGCGAGCATTTAGAGGTTTAACAAGATTGTTTTGAACAAGATATGATTAATTAATGAAACTTTGACACATACCATAAAAGTATATTGTCATTATAAACAAACTATATATATATATATTGTCCCTTGTGCAGTGTATAGTCATCAACAAGGTCGTACAATGGGTTTCTGAAGATATACACTGGAATTGTTTGATACGATCACCATAAAGAATTCTTACATAAAAGCTTTTCAAATTATTGCCATTTATATTCATTATTAATAATGAATTCATTACAACTATATAGAATTTGGGGACTGTTTATTACCACTATTTACCACTTTTCATTCACTGACCTATTATTGAACAAGGGGTCATTAGGATTTCTTATAGTTGTGCTCAGTATATCAAGGTAGTTTAAAAATTAATGTTTCCTCTAGTGTTAAGAGATCTTGACCATTTCATTTTCCCCTAGGGCCTTATATAGGGCCTTTTTATTAATATAGACATGGTTGACTAAATGATTGGTGCATGCCACTTGATGAATTAGACACAACTTACAATTGCAATGTTTCTGGAGTAAATAAGGCACATCGCAACTTTTCATGAATTTATCATGGAGGCTTGACATGCACCATCCCACCCCAGTTCTGGCAAGCCAAAAGTTTAATGCAGCTTCATTTTGCGCAAATATTTTGAAACATTTGACAATGCTTCAAGGCAGAAAACTGGCAGAAACAACTTCATGAATTTTACCATTAGTATCTACACATTTCAGGCTCTTACTTCCCTCCAGCTGAAGAAAAAAATTCAGATTTTAACTGAAAGAATATGGTTGATAATTAAAATGGTGTTTTATCTTGCTAGGAACCTATAGAAAGAATACAACATACTTCTGCTTCTATAAAAGCACAGTGCAATGCCTGTCATCCTTCAACAGCTGGCCTGTTAGCTGACAGCAGCCACTGAAAGTACAGGCCATCAGTCACTATTAAGGACAGCAGGCAGTATCAGCAATTTCACTTTAATGAATTGACTAGTATCTTGTTATATTATCTCTATGATGATATTAGACAAACAGTACAAGTATATAACCTTCAACTAGGGAAATATATTACTTAAAAAGTATATATGTTAATACAAACATAAATATACATACATGTTGTATGTTTGTGTATATTTATATTAACATATACTGTATGCTGACACTGTAATTGTATGTTGTTGCGTAATGTACATATATATACACACATACAGCATATATATATAGTAAGGATTTACTTACTTAGCTATGGTTTTAGGAAGGCATGGTAAGCAGTTTTAATAAAAAAGTCCAGTCAGGTTTATTACCCCCATATACCTACCTGCTTACGCATAAGCAAGCAAAAGATAGCCTTGTCCAGCATAAAGTGAGAATAAACAGTACATATAGCACTGTGGGTCCCTCCGCTCAGATCAGTGTCTTTAGCAAACACTAGATGCCTCCGCACCTGCAGGTACAGACACTGAAAGAATCACTTGGTCTCCATTTAATTTCCAAACCATGCCACTTGGGTAGGGATATGTGAGCAGTCATTCCGACCCATCTCCTATGAATGCTCATAAAATCTGGCCTTGGAATGGCCTAAGAACTCTCAGCACTATATGTGCTGGAGCATGCTTCTGAGCTCACATCACCGCAGCCAATAGCCGCGATGTCACATATCTCCCCTCAAGGACCCATCCAGTGCCATATTACAATATATATTGGGTATACAAGTGTATATTTAAGTATATGCTTGTAAATTAAATTTGTAGGTTTTTAGCCCAGGGCATGCATGTTTGATAAATATTAAATATTAATATTAATTAATTAATATTAATATTAAGGGCAGCACGGTGGCTCAGTGGATAGCACTGCAGCCTTGCAGCTCTGGAGTCCTGGGTTCGAATCCCACCAAGGACAACATCTTCAAGGAGTTTGCATGGTCTCCCCATGTTTGCGTGGGTTTCCTCCAGGTACTCTGGTTTCCTCCCACATTCCAAAGACATACTGATAGGGAATTTAGATTGTGAGCCCCATAGGGGATAATGTGTGTCAGCTGTTTTGAACACACATGTGCCCCTAACAGCCTTGGGTGGAATCGCTATCCACCTGTGGCTGTTAACCTGTTAAATGCCTCTGTCAATCTCTGAAAGCGGCATTTACCATAATCGCTCCAACAGTGGGTCGCCTATGGGTTGGCATGACAACCTGGAGTCTGCAGCAGACTCCTGTGGTTGTCATTGCTGGATTGCGTTGAGCGCTGTCCAGCAGTCGACACTCATAGTGAGTGAGCATTTCTGTTACATAGTGAAGGGCTGAATCACAACTTGCACTTTTTTGCAATTTCACCACACTTGGAATTTTTTTTCCCATTTTTCAGTACACGATATGGTAATGGTGTCATTCAAAAGTACAACTCGTCCTGCAAAAAACAAGCCATCACATGGCCATATTGATGGGAAAAATAAAAAATTATGGCCCTGGGAGAAAGGGAGTAAAAATCAGAAACACAAAAATGTAAAGTAGTTAAGTTAGTGTTCCATCAAAGAAAAGCACACCGTGCCGCGACTGGTGAGCTCCCATGAATTCTCCAATTTGTGCGCTACATGCCATCATTTTAAAAGAATATTCTAAATAACAGTAATGCAGTCTAAATGTCACATATTCAATGTTTTCATACAACTTGGTGCTTACAGAGTGCTGCTGTACTCTTTTGTGTATATATTACATATATATACACAGAATATTACATAAGTCAAAAGTATATTCAGACTAGATTATAACATATGTGAATACAGTGATAAAATTACAATAATATGTAAACACAGATTAAATAGTGTTTAATTCTTAAACAGTGAACCGGGGCCTGCTTCTGACCAGACTAGAGTGAACAATGGGCCAGAGTGCATTGGAGTCACAGAGGACCAGACATCGGGAAAGGGGCAACAGTAAAGGCTGGAGTAGTAACTAGTGAGGAGAGCATGAGTTTTATTTTTATTTTTTACATGTTACGTTCATTATCCTGGGTCAGGAGAGAAGCAGAGTAAAAAAAGGGAACTTTTACTTTGTGGAGAATAACGCTTCTGCAAATCAAATTTCCTGGGAAAATCTTTGCAATTTGGTGAATTTTAATTTCAATTTTGCCAGATCCGCTCATTTGTTATTGACCATTTTCATTGTATTCTTTTCACAATATCAGTTCTGCGTAATACATATGAAGTCAAAAATATTATTGAGAGCAACTATAAGAATAAAGACTTAAAAAACTACTAATAAACTTCTGTAAACACAGCATAAAAATGAAAAGACCTTGCAAGTGTCTTTAACGCATCATCTTCATCAAATGAATCTGGCTTTTCCCGTGCTAGAATAGAGTCAATTACAATTCTGTTTCATGTAATTTGATGTTAATATTCTCCGTAATGTTTTCTAATAACTCATCAGTTAACGGTGTCATAGCTCAGTAGCATTTTTAATCATACAGACAGTAATAAATAATACTAGAGCCTTTTAACTATAATGAGAACTGTGGTCATTTACTCGTAGTATTACATGCACATAATCTTGTTTAGAAAATCTCATCATCTAACTCCAAACCTTTCTGAACTTCGGCAAACATATTAAATAAAGATGGTGCCTGTGGGCATATCTGAATATATTGTGCATTCACTGTACATTTTTATGGGGGTGTATTCTAGTTTATCTTACTACAGCAATTCAGGCATTTTCATGTTAGAATAATATTTTAGACAAATATTAGATAACTAGCTGAAGAGCCCGGCACTGCCCGGGCATTGTAACTAACTGTGGTTAGTTATAGCAAATTATAATTATCCTCCATCCCATAGTCCCGTGCCCATATACCCATCATACATATCCATGATCCCATAGGCCCGTGCCCATATACCCATTATACATGTCCTCCATCCCATAGTCAAGTGCCCATATACCCATCACACATTCTCCATTGCATAGTCCCATGCGCATATACCCATCACACATCCTCCATCCCATAGTCCCATGACCATATACCCATCATACATATTCGCCATCCCATAGTCGAGTGCCCATATACCCATCACACATCCTTCATCTCATAGTCCCGTGCCCATATACCCATCATACATATCCGCCACCCCATAGTCCCGTGCCATATACCCGTCATACATATTCTCCATCCCATAGTCCAGTGCCCATATACCCATCACACATCCTCCATCCCATAGTCCCATGCCCATATACCCGTCATACATATCCTCCATCCCATAATCCAGTGCCCATATACCCATCACAAATCCTCCATCCCATAGTCAACCATTATGACATCATAGTGAGCGACGGGGCTTGCAACCTATGATGACATCAGCGTCGCCATGGCAACCATTATGACATCATAACGAGGGGCGGGGCTTGATACACACACACTTTTTCCCCATTATGTAGATAGGGGCAAAATTGTTTGGTGAATTGGAATGCGCAGGGTTAAAATTTTGCCTCACAACATAGTCTAGGACACTCTCGGGGTCCAGGCATGTGACTGTGCCAAATTTTGTGGCTGTAGCTGCGACGGTGCGCATGCCAATCCCGGACATACACACATACATACATACATACATACATACATACACACACTTGAGCTTTATATATTAGATGAGGAGCAAGCAATTCTGACATCAACTCCTAAATATTGAGAATATAATACGTCCCACAATTGTGTGATTTACTAGTAAAAGAGGCTGTCCTAGAATAGGTGAACTTATTACTATTCTTTCCAATAACAGTTCCAAACCTGTCCATATATTGTGTACTTTATTGCAGGTCAGCTCCACTGAGCCACAGTAGTGCACATAACCACTGGATAGATGTTACTTAGTTTTAGAAGCAAATAGTCATTTTTTTCAAAGTTTGAGAAACTTCTTTAAATGTATTTTTTTAAAACGAGTTACGTAAAAGTATGAGTGCTACAGCTGTATATGGGATAACACAGCCTCTTCCTCTAAATCCTCAACTGAGGATGCAGCTTCAGGTAGGAAAAACAGATTTGTGCGCTGTCCATTGATAATATACAACTAGATAATTGTGCAACTCTACCGCGCTTGAAAATGCCACTGTATAGAATTGCAATATATGCAATACCACATATACAAAAAAAATTGTTGACTCTAAAAGAAATCCTTAGAAAGGTGTCTAGTAATTGCTAGATTCACATCTTCACTTGCTCAGAAAGAATTAGCGTAAGGTATTGAATACTTATTTACAGATTACTAATGGCAAATAGACCCTAAATAAAGATTCCATAAAGTAACTAAAAACTAACTTTTATCTGACAATTTAATAAAAGTGCATTTATATAGCCACAAGGTTTGTATTAGTCGTCGTTTGATTTTCTGTTGGTCTTGAGAAATGGTAAGGGGGAATACTCTAACCATCATTTTATAGGACCATAAATAATGTAATGCTCCACCGTCCAAGATTCCAGATTTGCAACTATTAGCAACTATACCTAATTCTAACTATAACTATTTGCAACTATACCTAATTCTATTACTTACACTTTGTGGTATGGTATTAGCAGTTATTGTTCTCACAATCTATTGTTTTGATATATTGTTGATTTTTGTCTTGATAGTAGATTTAAATTTGCTACTGTGGAGATACAGATTAAATATTAGAAAAAACTTTTTTGACAGTGATGGTGATCAATGAATGGAACAGGCTGCCACGAGAGGTGGTGAATTCTCCTTCAATGGAAGTCTTCAAACAGTAGCTGGACAGTCAGCTATCTGAGGTGGTTTAGTGAATCCTGCATTGAGCAGGGGTTTGGACACAATGACCCAGGAGGTCCCTTCCAACTCCAATATTCTACGATTCTATGACTCTGTGAATTTCTGATCTAATATCTCCTCCTTTATATTTAAATTGTTAGGCTGCTAAAGCATGTAGATTAATTTTGTCTCTTGCATTATGTGGCCACAAACCATCAATTATTGCTTACCATGACTGCTACAACACATTTCTATTGAAAATATATAACCAGCTGCCTCTCCAACATTTTTCACCATTACTGGCGTCTTCAGGGGAATGAGATTGCAATTGCAAAGTTAAATTTTAGTTAGTTTATAGAATCTTTAGTTAGGGTCTATTCGCCATCAATAATTGCTAGGTGAACACTGCACAAAATAAAGTAATGTGCAAATTATTTAATAGTAAATGGGTTGTATCCACAAAACATAGTGTTTTCAATTTAATTCACATGTTATAAAATAATGATGTGAGCCCACATCTTTCCGGGGACATGTCATATCCACCCACGGCCCGTTAGCCCGTTAAATGCCGCTCTCAAACTTTGACAGCGGCATTTAACTCGTGATTCTGGCCATCGGTGAGGAAATCCGTTCGCAGATGACCTCAGGAGATCTCTATGGTTGTCAGTGCCAGATTGCTATGAGCACCGCCTGGTGGTCGGCGCTAATAGCATGTCAGCAATTCAGCTACATAGAGACACTCTGATCATCACCTGTATGTAGCAGAGCCAATTGAGTTATGTCAGGTTCTAGTCTCCATTGGAGACTATTGAAGCATTCCAAAAGTAAAAAAAGTTTTTAAAAATGTAAAAGTATAAAAACAACTACCCCTATTTAATGTGTCACTTCCTACACTGTCTGTAAATCCACCTGAGGAAGGTAGTTGTCTGCTGCCGAAACATGTAGTGGTCTAATAAAAGGATTGTTTAGCACTAATCCATCATAGTGTGTTCTATAGCCATAGCGCTCCTTAAATTGACCACATATATATTTTTTCAAAAAACACAATCTCTAATTGTAATATGAAGGAAGCAGGTATAGAATTGTTAGGAACGGCGGAACGCACTAAATATAAATAATAACAAAGTGCGTTCGCCGCTCGGGGTCCACCGTGCAGTAGGTGATATAACCGCTGCTAAGTGGTGGCAAGAGCAATATGGCGGTAATGTGCGCAGGGTTAAATGTCACCCAGGTGTGCAGAGCAATCTCTGTTAAGTCACAGAGAAGCCAAATAAACACAAATACACAGACTGAGCCTGTTGAGGTCACAGTACTCAGTAAAAATACACACACAGTATCAGGTCACAGGAGTAGCCCAAGATGGCAGCACTACATCCGTCTAGACCTACCGTGTGTGCAGCGTCGCAGCTGCGGATGCTAAGGAGAGCTGCTACTGCAGCGCGGCGTGGACACTGCCGCTAAAAGACAAAACTATGACACAAGCGCAATGTCGGACGCTAGCAGCTGTGGATGTTGCAGCAGAGGAGCGCTGGCGCTGATTCTAATTCAGTCCCTAAACACATGCGTAAAATCAGAGGGAAGGGATTTTATAATGAGTCATTCACCAGAATCATACATCCGTCTTCATGCACACAGCAGCAAGTAAGTCTATACTAGCGCATGGCGGGACAGTCATGCGCGCCTTTTATAGCAACCGGGACCTTCTGCAAGCCTCCAGATCTCTGAGATGAACCAATGAGATCTGGAGCAGGACCTGAGCACATGACTCCTGATCTCCAATGGGAGATCGTCCCATGAGCATGCTCAGTAGGAGGGCAGAGAGGACTTAGCCTCAGGAGAGATTTGCTGCAAGGCAATCTCTTCTGCAATCTCCTCTGCAGTAGGTAAACAGCAGGAGACTGCAGAATGTGAGCGTCTGGATCCTGGCGGAGTAAACGCAGAAATCCGACACCTAACTTTACCCCCCTCCGATGGCCCCCTCCTCCCCGAGCCTTCTGATCCACCAACTTGTGCCCATTAGAGATATAGGCCTCAGACTCTTCCGAAGGCAAGTCTGATGTCCCGGTAGGTGACAGAGAGAGCCGAGACAAGTGGAAGGCATCAGGGGTGACAAGATTGCCAGGTCTGAGAAGGGACCCGTGGGAGACAACGGGAGCAGAAGTTAAAGTGGAACGCCATCGTGTGTCGGCAGGCGTCTCCACCCTTCGTTTAGAGAGGCTATTCCGAGCACAAAAGGCGCAGGCCGGAATATATTTTTTAACATCCCGAGCCCTGTGCGGCCACCAGTAAGACCCTGCCAGGAGTTTTGTGGTCTGCATATAGCCACAGTGACCACCCCTCCTGGACGTGTGTGCCCACGCGAGCACCTTCGGCCGAAGGCGGGGAGGAACAAAGGTCTTGCCCAGCATCACAGAATTTGGCGGTTGCGGGGCACTGTTGTTCTGAGACACAGCGTGTTGACAAGTATAACCGCAACTGGAGTCTTGTGCCGGATGCACCTGGAAAACGGCGTGAGACACCTCCATGGGCTCTGGGGGTGGAACCTCTGGCTCGGGTAGTTCCAGAGGCTAAAAAAAAATTGGGAGCCGAGGTAACCTTCTGTTTGGATTGAGCATGCTTCATACTGCGCTCCGAAAAATGGAGGTCAATGCGGGTGGAAATGGCAATCAGCCATTCCAAACTTGCAGGAACCTCTCTGGTAGAGAGAGCATCTTTAACATGCTCCGCCAAACCTCTCCAAAACACAGGGATGAGGGTTTTATCGGACCACTCCAGCTCGGAAGCCAGTGTCCGAAAACAGACGGCATACTGTCTAACCGAGAGGGAACCCTGAGTCAAAGCAAGAAGCCAAAGAGAAGTGTCATGCGTGACCCGTGGACCGACGAAGACCTGCTTAATAGCTGTTAGAAAGTGAGCAGCAGTCCAAACATCTGGGTCACCATGCTCCAATAATGGCGAATCCCACTCCAACGCCTTGCCCGACAGAAGAGAAACAATAAACCCAACCTTGGCCCGTTCTGTAGGGAATCACGCAGCCAGTAGCTCCAGCTGAATAGAGCACTGACTGATGAAACCCCTACAGGAGGCGTCATCACCAGAAAATTTATCGGGCAACGGGAGGCGGGTAACTGTCGGCGCGAGGGAGGACGTGGACATACGGGAAACAGCAGCTTCGGTGGATTGTGAGTGGCCATCTCTTGCTGCAGTATCATTAAAAGCAATGTAAAATGAAAACCGCAGGGCCCACGGTGCGGAATTTTCTGCGTGGATTTGCTGCGGTTTTAAATCTGCAGCATGTCACTTCTTTGTGTGGATTCCACAGCGTGTTGACACCTGCTCCATGACAAGTGTCGAACCTCAGGGGAAAACCGCAGGCTAATCCGCAGAAAATCCGCAGATAAACCACAGGTCTTTTGACCTGCGGATTTACCTGCAGATTTGGACAAATTCCACAGCAGAATCCACAATGTGTTCACACACCCTTACAATCCTGATGCACTTATATGTAAAGCAGAAGCGATCAGACAATTGCAGGTTCAAGTCCTCTAAAGGGTCTAACAAATACAGTAAAATAAAAACAGAAAAACAAAAGTTCAAATCACCCCTTTGCCTCATTAAAAATAAAACAATTAAAAAATAAACGTATTTGATATTGCTGCATTCGTAAAAGTCTGATCTATCAAAATATGAAATAAATCAATTCTATCTGTAAACAGCATAAAGAGAAAAAAAATGAAAACTCTAGATGCATGTTTGGAATCTGAGTAATCCTACTGACCTGGAAAATCTTATTGACATATCAGTTTTAACTTACAGAGAACATGCTAAACAAAAAACCCAAATACAATCGTGAAATTGAAATTATGAACCCTCACCCGTCAGTTGTTATCTGCTCTGGCCTGATGCAAATATTGAAAAGAGCAAGAACAGCAAAGCTCTGTGCATTAATTAGTGACTGCTGCTGAGTAGTGCACCATATCTCCTATTCATTTGTGTGAAAAATACGGTGCAAACCAAGAAACATCTGCTAAACATTGTATGGAATAGCCCTGCTCGGGGTACATACATTCAGCTGCTGTCGGAGTAGATTACAGTTGATTGTTATAAGGGTTGGACACAAACCAAATAGGGTGTCTGTGCTAAAACAGAATTTGGTTCTTTTGCATTCCACTAACGTATTTGTGACAGGAGCTGTTTACTGATTTGGAAGTAGAATGGGACCCTCTTACCTCTTGGGCCCCTGTTCAGCTAAATTGCACCAACAACATGGCCACCCCAAAATATAATGATTATTATTATTATAATTAATAATGATGAGAATAAATAATAGCACTGTGATTTTTAAGATAGATCTTGCTAATATAACCTTATTAACACTTTTAGTGTGTGTGATAGGATTTTTCTGGGAATAAATGCTTAATAGATATGGCAACTGTAAAGATAGCCAAATAAAAAGTAGCCTTCCTATACAGATACAGTATACTGTGTTTTAATAAAATTAAATATACATAAATATATTTTCCTAATGCACTTTATATTTAAAGTAAGGTTTGAAAAGGTTAACTGACATTTTGATCTTTATCTGAAACTATGCTATCATAGTTTATTGAAATGATTGAGCAAATTACCTTATTTTTTGCCAAAATCTTTAATTGCATATTAATTAATTTCATTCCATAAAACTGTTTATCATTAAGGCCCCATTACATTTAGCAATGCACCAGCGATCCTAAACATGATACGACCCGGTCAGGATCGCTGGTGCATCGCTAAATGGTCGCTATTGAGCTGCCAAACAGGCAGATCTCACTAGCGATGCAGCAGCGGTCGTCGGTCGTACTCACCTGTCAAGAGACAAAAAACTGACTGACACATCCATCCATATAGAAAAAATATATGAGACTCTTAGCATAAAATTAATTTTATGCTATGAGTCTCATATATTTTTTATATAATTCTAAAGCTGTATTGCAAATCTAATTACATATATTCCACATTGACATGCCTTAGCATGATAGAGTGCAACCATTCTTTGTATATTGTATATGGGGGTAGCTCCTCTTGGTATGCACCTATTCACATTAGTTTGGATGTGCCAGTCAGTTTTTTTGTCTCTTGTATGTTAGCTTACTGACCGAGCACTCCGCCCTCCACCAGGTGGTGATTTTAATTATAGCAGGTCCCTACTTACCCATAAATGCAGGCATTGCTGACAGAGGTGTTCACATTCACCCAGGAATTCAGACATCAGCCTTAGAGAGGTATTCACACAGTGTAGGTACCCATCAGATTTGAGGACGCCTTGACTTTGGCTGGTGGGCAGATAATATTTCGCCTAATTGTATGCTAAGAGTCTCATATATTTTTTCTATAATTCTAAAGCTTTATTGCAAATCTAATTACATATATTCCACATTGACATGCCTTAGCATGATAGAGTGCAACCATTCTTTCTATATTGTACTCACCTGTAAGACGCGGCGAGGGTGACCGTCTTCCGCCCACATCCATGGCTTGCTCGTTGGCGCCAGCAGGAAGCCGACGACGAGAAATGGACCAGGCCGATCTCGCACGATCAGCAATAGCCAGCAGGGGGCCGGTCGGAGGTGAGTATCACATGTAACAATATCGCTAGCGATATCGCTATGTGTAAAGTGCCCTTTAGATGACAAAGAGAGTTAATGGAGTTATACAGTCAAGAAATTTTGATAACCTATTTACTAGATAGGTCATAAATATCAGATTGGTGGGAGTCTAACAGCTGGAACTCAATTCTCTTGAATATAATCTGTTCTGCAGTACCCAGCTGTTGCAACTACACATTGACTGAAGCTGTGTTATTCAACTCCATTTAATGTGATAAAATCCAGTCCTCATCGGAGTTTTTCACAGCTAATTTGTGGGGGTGTCAGGTGTCAGACCATGACTGATCAGATATTGATGACTTTTCCTAAGGGTAACATCATCAACATTTTGTGCCTGGTCAAGCCCTTCAAATATTTGTGTCTTAACCTGTTATTTCCATGGTATATAAAGGTTATATTTAATTGAAAAATTCAGAGTTAATACAACTGTACTTTTGTTCTGCAACTGTGAAATGCATTTATGATAATTTATACTGACATACTGTATATTAATTAGCATTAAATTCACATGAATAACAGGGCTTATTTATCATAATTAAAGGGGTTTGCCATTTTATAAGTCTTATGTGAACTACCGTAACTGGAGAGTCTCTGTTCTTATTAAAACATAACTTTTAATGAAAAAATAAAGTCATGGACAAACAATGACAAAAAAAATATGCGTATAAAGTGCTTGTGCATATCAGTGCTCAAGTTATAAAAAACTGGTTTGATCTCACCAATGTAGCAGATGTATTTCCATAGCCGATTCACCTTTGATCATTATAGCAATCAGTTTTCCATGAAAGGGGAGGGGATGGAGTGGAAATGGTTCTCCCTAGCTCTCTGTCATACCCCTGCACAGCTCCTGTTCTCACAAGGACAGGCCCCTAGTATGCCCTGCTATGGACAACCCACCATCCACAGAAAAAATATAACTTCCCTACGTGTTTCCTCCCAGTCATGGGGATTCATCAGGGGAATTACTGTAATAAAACTGTGGGAAAAATACCACTGCATGTCTGTCTAAATTGTTGGGCCCTGCAGTGGCAGGATACTGTTATGATTCGGTCACCGAGGAGGATTACCTGGGAATTAGCTAAGTAACCAGGAAACCAGAAAGGTTGGTAACTGAGCTGATTGCAGACCCCTAAACCTAACAACACAACTAGCATTAGCCATGGGACATGCCTACGATGCCCTTGACAACTTGGCACAGCCAAAGAGTTAACTAAGCCTAAAGCAAGAAAGGGGAAAGCTAAACTGCCCCAGATTAGAACCCCAATGGAATAGATAGCCACCAAACATATATTGTCGTTGAAACAAGATGAGGCACAAACGCATGCAGAAAATAGAGTGAGCAAATGATGGGGCCCAAACTGTCTAGATAGGACAGGACAGAAAAGATACTGTCTGCAATCACGCAAAAACCCTAAAAAATGCAACACGTCTGATATACAAAAACACTCAGGCCACACGACCTCTCCTCCACTAGATCAGCATTCTGGTGTGAACTGGAAGCAAAGCAAAAGATACTAATATAACAAGGAATTAGCAATACTGAACAGAATGACATAAGCTGTGACATATGAGTGGGGTCCAGCACAAATCCCAGATGGGAATAATGCTGAACCCACACAGAAAAGCAGAAAGGACAGAAAGGCAAAAACTATATCAAATACAAAAGATTCCAGCAAACAAATAACTTATCTAAATGATGCAAGACCAAGGAGGGGAAAAAGCAGACTTCACAATGTACAGGAAGAGAAACCAAATCACCAGCAACTGAAGGAAGCTTGCTCACTTAAATCCTCCCAGTCTGTAACCCCTGAATTCCAATCATTGTCTTCAGGTGATAGACTTCTGTCAGCACGACCAGCTCCACTACCCGCAGCAACCACCAGAGGGAGCCCCAACTCAGAAGTCAGATCAAGAGAGTTCACAACAGGATACCCCTAAATGCAGTGTGACCGTCTGTGCCACCAACTATATATGTGCCATTGATATCACAGGGTGTCGCAGTATAGCTTCATTTTAATGTGCATTCATTCAATAAGGTACACTTACAGCATGTGACTTCATCACCAAGGCGGCCACTCCCCACATTCATACTCACAACCTATCGGTGCAACTCGACTAGTTTTCAAAGAGTCCAGTATTTCAGCTAATGTTGTTTGTGCTTTTTTTTTGCATCTCAAACAATTTTCCTGGCATTTGTCATAGGTCACAGGTAAGGATGTTATCTTTAGTAGCCATTAAACTTTTGATCAGATTAACTTGGATATTTTGGGTTGTCATTATAATTTAAAAAGAGAAAACATAGTAGTTTGACAATAAATGGCTACACCAAACCACTAATCATTAGTGGAGAAAAAGTTTTGGAGTTATCATCCATATTCGCTGAAAATTCTGCTGGGGTATGTAAACTTTTGAGCACAACTGTAGCTTCATATTTTTTAAGGTTAAAGGTAGACATAAGCCCATCGTGTTCAACCTATAACCTAACATACTGATCCAGAGGAGGCAAAAATCATATGAGAGAAATGTTAATTGCCTCATATTCCAATATTCAAAAGCTTGCCAATGGCAAATGACACTTTAGTTAAGCAGACACTAGATTTAGTTAAAATAGCTTTTATTAATAATAAACACACACACACATTATGGAAATTAAAAGTAAAGCAGTTTAACCCATTATGTCCTTGTAAACTAAAGAGTATTAAACTTTCTACAGGGCGCTATACACTACTTAAAGTTGGTTGCAAACATCCATGAAACAAGTACAGTTCTTGCTTCAGAAGAGCCAGGCTAGCTCCTGTGCCTATAGTATTATATAATAAGCCTACTTCAGGGGACTCTGCAGTTGAGTCATGTCTTTTGATAAAAGAAAGGTCCATTTTTCTTGAATATATGAAAATGGCCTAAGAGTGGATTTAGGTTGTTTCATTTGTCATTAGGCAGCATTTAGAGTTACTTAATTTGTAAGTTACAAAGATACTATGGGTTAGCCTGCTTTATTTTTAATCTCTATAATTTATGTTGGTTTAATCGCATAAAATCTGCTTGATTTGGCAAACTAATATCTTGCTAGTTCCGTTCATGTCTACCTCTCAAGCCAAAGAAGCTACTGCATTCCCTGCCTCTGTTTTTATACAGATATTTCCCCGGATTGATTATTTAATACTATTTTATTTGATAGATGGACTTATGAGGGCGCCTGCTCAGTCATGTCTGATGTCATTTGAGCTTTCTTTCTTCTGTAATGTGTGAAATAATGCAGCCATTTAAGGCAATTTGTGTGAATAAAATCTTGAATTCCTAACATTTGACAGAAAGTCAATTCACGTCTAATTCATTTCCTCATCTTTAAAGTAAACACTTTGGTTTGAAGTTCTCTGAGCTTGGTGTTAAGAAGTTGCCTTTGATACACTATTGAACATGTGATACTATAAAATATCCCAAAATGACTCTAATCTATGAATTATTATATGTGAACTATAAGTCACAATAACTTACTGTATTATTTTATTTAACTAAAATGGCGAAAATTCTAGGCACTTATGGCAACATGTACACACTATATCATTCCTACAGCACAGTCTTAGTGGGAATTTTTTCTTCACTATTAGTAAGGCAGTTTTAAATTTACATTTGATGAATAATGCTTTGTCACATTCAATAACCCAATTAAATTTGACATTAGCATTTCTGTACATTATAAGGAGTTTACCTACTTTAGCACATATCGATTGACTTTAAAGGCCCCATCACACACAGTGATCTCGACAGCGAGATCGCTGTGTGTGAAGGCGATTAGCGACCGGCCCCCCTGCCGGTTATCGCTGATAGTGCTTAATCGGCCTGGGCCGTTTTTCGATCGCTGGTCTCCCGCTGGCCAGCACGCATCGCTGCATATGGCAGTCAGAGACCAGCGATCCGCGACGCTGGATGCTGGTTTCTAATGTAAACATCGGGTATCCAGGAGCTGCGGCTCTTGGATACCCGCTGTTTACCTTGGAAACCGGCTTACACGCTGATTTCCAAGGTAAACAGTGGGTATTCAGGAGCCGTGGCTCCTGGATACCCAAGGTTCACATTAGAAACCAGCATCCAGTGTTGCTGGTCCTGATCGCTGGAGGGGCTGTCTTGTGACAGCTCACCAGCGATCAGCCTGAAGATGTCCCAGCAATCCCATCATGTCAGATCGTTGGTGGGATCGCTGGGACATAGTTATGTGTAACAGGGCCTTATCTCTCCTGAAAGTATTTTTTCTAGGGTAGCATCTCTATTTCTAAATGCTTATATTCACTTTTATAATGACTTCAAGTCCATCTAATGTGATTAAGTAGGGCAGTGAAGTAGCATCTGACACCATACTCAGCATGATGCATATCATGACAAAGAAATGTAAGTTAGAATTTTTCCTGAGGCTCTTTTATCTCCTAATGGTCTTTATAAATATTAATTTTAATTCTATATATTTTTAGAATTTAATTTCTCATCTTTTACCATTACCACCCTAAAGACATTTAGATTAAAATGATGCTATATTAACCTGTTGGATTCTTCAAGATAATTCTTCTGGGTGGCAGAACACTTATAATGTATGCCTAGGGGCAATGTTTAATTAATTAACATTATGCTGATAGGGGAAAAAATGAATATATCAAGTTACATAGTTTCTCCTGCTTTTGTCAATAATTAAATAAATTAATGTGGAGCTCTGTACGTATAACTATATATAGAGGGTAAAGGGGTGCTCACTGTAAATGATTGTTGGGGCTCAGAAGAAATATCCCAAAAAATGCAAAGAACTTTGTCACTCGAATAAAGAATTTGTCTAGTGTTACATGAGAGGCAAAAAACTAAACAGAAAAAAAAATGACTCAACCCTTATGAATACAATTCAGTAATGCTGAAGAAATAAAAAGCAAAAAATTAATTTGATTCTCTTGGAATACAGATAAGTACAACGTTTCAGCCTGTTTGGGCCTTTGTCAAGTATAAATATGTATAAAGACACAAAAGTATATATAAAAAAATCTTTAGTACAAATTGTAAGACAATGTGACAGCAGAAATATATAATCTCAACTAACTGCAGGGGATAATAAAATAATCAAGAAATTTCAGACAGCCCACTCTGAACAATAGAAGGATAAGCATGAGTCAGTACAAAAAATGGAAAATAAAGACAATGAATAAACAAAATAACAAAATAAGTCAATAGTATTGAAAAAAGAAACAAATTGACCACAACCATACTGATACTTCAACAAAACATTTTTTTATATATACTTTTGTGTCTTTATACAGATTTATAATCATAAGGGTTGAGTCTTTTCTCTTTTTTCTATTTAGTTTTTCTGCCTCTCATGTAACACTAGACAAATAAATTCCTTGTTTGAGTGCCAAAGTTCTTTGCATTTTTCATTTAACTATATACACATAATAGATAGCAGTATTGTCGATTTCAAAAACAACCAACCTTGGAGATTGTTCCGTCCCTTGAGGATGCAACGACAAATAATACGTCAAGGGCATATGTGAGGTAGTACAATCCATATGCAGCATAGGTAATTACTGTATACTCTATATACAGTACCTTGTCTCTGAGATTTTTGAACCCTAGTTTTGATTTTAAACATGATCAACATGTAATAATTAACTACTCCAAAGATGTACTGATTGTGAGCCCAAATGGGAGACAGTGATGATGATGTCTGTAAAGTGCGGTGGAAAATGATAGTGCTCTTAAAATAAAAAAGGAAATAAATAAATCAAAATAAATAAAATAAATCAAAATAATTAGGCTCACATTGTACTCTTTTTATTATATTAACCTGTATTACTGGGTTTTATGCATTTGAGAACCTAGCATTTACAGTTCTCAGTACGTTTCCTCATGAATGATATTATTGTTAATAATTGACATGTCTACATCTGTATTTTATTGAAATGATTCATGTCATATTGAGGAAGCTCTTATCCATATTAATATCCCCAGCATATTTATCACTTATGGGACCTCTGACATATCAACTTTACTATTGTGTGTATAAATAATAATTCTACATATTCCCTCTACATATATTTATAGTTTATACAGTTGTGGCCAGAAGTATTGACACCCCTGCAATTCTGTCAGATAATACTCAGTTTCTTCCTGAAAATGATTGCAAACACAAATTCTTTGGTATTATTATCTTCATTTAATTTGTCTTAAATGAAAAAACACAAAAGAGAATGAAGCAAAAAGCAAAACATTGATCATTTCACACAAAACTCCTAAAATGGGCCAGACAAAAGTATTGGCACCCTCAGCCTAATACTTGGTTGCACAACCTTTAGCCAAAATAACTGCGACCAACTGCTTCCGGTAACCATCAATGAATTTCTTACAATGCTCTGCTGGAATTTTAGACCATTCTTCTTTGGCAAACTGCTCCATGTCCCTGATATTTGAAGGGTGCCTTCTCCAAACTGCCATTTTTAGATCTCTCCACAGGTGTTCTATGGGATTCAGGTCTGGACTCATTGCTGGCCACCTTAGAAGTCTCCAGTGCTTTCTCTCAAACCATTTTCTAGTGCTTTTTGAAGTGTGTTTTGGGTCATTGTCCTGCTGGAAGACCCATGACCTCTGAGGGAGACCCAGCTTTCTCACACTGGGCCCTACATTATGCTGCAAAATTTGTTGGCAGTCTTCAAACTTCATAATGCCATGCACACGGTCAAGCAGTCCAGTGCCAGAGGCAGCAAAGCAACCCCAAAACATCAGGGAACCTCCGCCATGTTTGACTGTAGGGACCCTGTTCTTTTCTTTGAATGCCTCTTTTTTTCTCCTGTAAACTCTATGTTGGTGCCTTTGCCCAAAAAGCTCTACTTCTGTCTCATCTGACCAGAGAACATTCTTCCAAAACGCTTTAGGTTTTATCAGGTAAGTTTTGGCAAACTCCAGCCTGTCTCGGGGTAAGAAGTGGGGTCTTCCTGGGTCTCCTACCATACAGTCCCTTTTCATTCAGACACCGATGGATAGTACAGGTTGACACTGTTGTACCCTCAGACTGCAGGGCAGCTTGAACTTGTTTGGATGTTAGTCGAGGTTCTTTATCCAACATCCGCACAATCTTGCGTTGAAATCTCTTGTCAATTTTTCTTTTCCGTCCACATCTAGGGAGGTTAGCCACAGTGCCATGGGCTTTAAACTTCTTGATGACACTGCGCACGGTAGACACAGGAACATTCAGGTCTTTGCAAATGGACTTGTAGCCTTGAGACTGCTCATGCTTCCTCACAAGTTGGTTTCTCAAGTCCTCAGACAGTTCTTTGGTCTTCTTTCTTTTCTCCATGCTCAATGTCGTACACACAAGGACACAGGACAGAGGTTGAGTCAACTTTGATCCATGTCAACTGGCTGCAAGTGTGATTTAGTTATTGCCAACACCTGTTAGGTGCCACAGGTAAGTTACAGGTGCTGTTAATTACACAAATTAGAGAAGCATCACATGATTTTTCAAACAGTGCCAATACTTTTGTCCACCCTTTTTTATGTTTGGTGTGGAATTATATCCAATTTGGCTTTAGGACAATTCTTTTTGTGTTTTTTCATTTAAGACAAATTAAATGAAGATAAAAATACCAAAGAATTTGTGTTTGCAATCATTTTCAGGAAGAAACTAAGTATTATCTGACAGAATTGCAGGGGTGTCAATACTTTTGGCCACAACTGTAGGTGATAAATATATGATCATTACAGGTCCAACCTTCTTTGACTACAATGATTCCAAGAACAGGAGTCCCAAAGTCCTAGGCATGATTGAAGTGGCAGTTCATATATCTGACAGATGTTCTATCTACTGTTATAGAACAGATGAAAATGTTCTCTCGGTCCCATAGAAATGAATGGAGTGGTGATCTTGTATGCACAATTCCACTCTGTTTAAATGAGGACTTTGGACACTCAATTATCCTAATGGCAAGGGCCCCAATAGGTAGAACCTATGGATTGGTGATAGTGTATTTAGTAAGCTATCCCTTTAAGTCAAGTAGAGTGTATTCATTAAAGAACAAAACTTTTTTAGGTCAATTTTGAAAACCCAACATAAGCATTATATTATCAATGTAAGACCGACTCTAATATTCTGAAAATATTGTAGCTCACCTATATTTTTAGAATTAGATTTGTAGATTGAAGTAGAATGGGCTTAAAGCATAGACGAGAGAGAAAAATACTGGAATATTATTTTGCCATTAATCTGTTCCCTTTCTGCCAAAACAGACTAATGATGCATATATTTGAGAATCAAAAAAGGACACTTGCATTATTATATTAGTTACTTTACATTTATTCATAGAATCATAGAATTGTAGAGTTGGAAGGGACCTCCTGGGCCATCTGGTCCAACCCCCTGCTCAAAGCAGGATTCGCTAAATCATCCCAGACAGATATATGTCCAGCCTCTGTTTGAAGACTTCTATTGAAGGAGAACTCACCACCTCTCATGGCAGCCTGTTCCACTCACTGATCACGCTAACTGTCAAAAATTTTTTTCTAATATCTAATCTTTGTCTCCTCCCATTCAGTTTCATCCCATTGCTTCTAGTCTTTCCTTGGGCAAATGAGAATAAAGATCATCCTTCTGCAATGTGACAGCCCTTGAGATATTTGTAGACAGTTATTAAGTCTCCTCTCAGTCTTCTCTTTTGCAAGCTAAAAATTCCTAAATCCTGCAACCTTTCTTCATAAGACAGGGTTTGCAGACCGGTCACCATTCTGGTCACTCTTTTCTGAACTTGCTCCAGTTTGTTGATGTCTTTTTTAAAATGTGGCGCCCAAAACTGGACACAGTATTCCAGATGAGGTCTGACCAAAAAGGAGTAGAGGACAATAATGACTTCACGTGATCTAGACTGTATGCTTCTGTTACTACATCCTAGAATTGCATTTGCCTTTTTTGCTGCTGCATCACACTGTTGACTCATATTCAGTCTGTGGTCTACTAGTATACCCAAGGCTTTTTCACATGTGCTGTTGCTTAGCCCTATTCCTCCCATTCTGTTTATGCTTTTCTCATTTTTATTGCCCAGATGTAGTACTTTGCATTTTTCCCTGTTAAAAACCTTTGAACTATACAGGACCCAGGACAGAGCCCTGTGGTACCCCAATTGAGACATTCTTCCAACTGGATGTGCAGCCATTTATGACCACTCTTTGGGTCTGATCACTAAGCCAGTTATGAATCCACCTAACAGTTGCCTTGTCCATTCCATACTTAGTCATTTTTTCAATAAAGATTGTGTGAGATACTTTGTCAAAAGCTTTTCTGAAGTCAAGATATACTATATCTACAGCATTTCCCTGATCCACCCAATCAGTGATTCTGTCATAGAAGGAAATTAAGTTAGTCTGACATGACTTATTAGTTACAAACCAATGCTGACTCTGCTTACTCACTTCATTCTTATCCAGGTACTGACATACTTGTTGTTTAATAATTTGTTCAAAGATCTTTCCTGGTATAGAAGTCAGACTCACTGGCCTATAGTTGCCTGGATCCACCTTCTTCCCCTTTTTGAAGATAGGAACAACATTTGCTCTTCTCCAGTCTTCTGGGACTTCTCCTGTTCTCCACAAATTTTCAAAGATTATGGAGAGCAGTTCAAAAAATTCTTCTGCTATCTCCTTCAATACTTTGATGTGTAATTCATCTGGACCTGGAGACTTGAATTCATTTAGGTTAGCTAGGTAATGCATAGCAGTTTTCCATTTGCCTAGCAAGTCAAGCAAAATCCAACAGTATTAACCATCATATACTCTTGTTGAAATGTTAGGCTTATTGAAATATTGTCTATGGCACTTTATTACAGTTCTCTACAAACCAGAGCTTGTACGTAATTGTATATTAATGTGCTTGAGCCTTAGCCTGAAATAACTATTTATGTCATAATGTTGATTGCCATACCATATACTTAAAAATAAAACATGTATTACATATATTACATGTCCCCAACATCAGTTTTTGTCACATAATTTACAACTTTAATATTTGGTAATAAATTGTTAATAAATCTAACTGTAAATATTATTCAAGCCCCAAAAATATGTACAGTTTTATTTTGAAAAGTGAGCTAGCAACTAATAGATGTTAAAATATGCATTTCCTGACATTAAATTTTCAATGCTTGGAAAGAATAGATATCATTTGCATAATTTGCTGGATCTGAATTTGACTTCAAACATTGCAAAAAAGTCACAGCCTAATGTTTTTGTAGCACAAATTATAAATGGCGTGTGTCAAAATGAGCTCATTCCCACATGTTTTTCATTAATCTAAAGGCAAAGTGTACTGATTCAAAAGAAGCTTACATTTTTCAAAACAGAGGAAATACAAAATGAGCGGGTGACCTTTAATAAAGCCCATGTTTTTTTAATGTTCAGAAAATATTTATACCTATGTGAAATTGATATGAGCATATTGAATAACTAAAAAAAAACTATAAACTAAGTTTTACTCATTATTTTAATTAATTGAAGCATAAATCTCTATGATTGCAGAGACACAACCAACATAGGGATACGAACAACACATGTCAAAAGTGAACTTTGTTCAGCATTTCACAATTCATATCTACATTGTTGTATGCTAAATTTAAAATATTGAATTTTAAAGCTAAGTACTATATGTCAAATTACTGATATTGTACAGTATGACCCAGAGTTGCATTCACAATTTTGAAGACTTCAGAGTTTAATGCTCATAAAATTCTGTGAATGTTCATTATCTGTTTTTTTGTAATGATTTATATTCTTGGAAGTGTAGATTTTAAATCAAACACTACTCAGGCAATCTGATGCAAAACGAATAACTGGCCCACTGCGTTACAAGAATTCAGCTATGCTATTGAAAACAACAAGCTTTATCAACGTTTTGTAATAAAGATTAGTTGATCTGTGACTTTAGCTCATTTACATATTCAAATTCTAAAAAAACAAGTCAGTATATGCACTGTAATTAAAAAGTAATAGTACATGCAAATAACATGGGGTACTGAGTTAACACTATTTTGAAGGTCATATCTTATCTCTAGTATTAGAACCTCACCTTGTGTCAGCCGACTTCAATGTAAATAAGGGCAGAGCAGGGTACAGGCCCGGTTGTACAGACACCAGCCCAAAGCTATATATCAATGTGCTCATCTTCCTCTACTTTGTAACATGAAGCTTGCAAATTAGACAGCATTTTCTTGGTGGCAGATTTCATTTAAATTATTATGGTCATTTAATTCACAAGCACCTTGTTAGGCATCGGGCTCCTGTCACTGCGCAGCAGGAACCCCGAGCCTTGCCTTCGGCAGTCTCACATTCATCTCTGGCTGCAGAGGAGGCTGCTCAGCAGACTCATCGATCCCAGCGCTCTGCTCAGACTAACACTGTGGTATTGGTTGCTGCTGCTACCTCTGGTCTAGCTATAGCAACGCATGCTGGTCAGCAGTGAGCTTCTCCAGGGGCTAAGTCCTCCTTTAAGTCTACTGAGCATGCCCATGGAACGATCTCTCATTGGAGATCGGAGGTCACATGCGCAGGTCCTTCTCCAGCTCAGATTGGACCATCAGGAAGGTCCCGGAAGGATGCTGCTATAAAAGTTTTGCATGGCTGCTCGGCCATGTGCTAGTATAGACTTTTGTTGAGACTTGTGTGAGTGATGATGGATGCATGAAACTGGTGACTGACTCATTAAATAACCCCTCCCTTTGATATGTATGTGTTAGGGTTAGTTTAGCTTGAGTCACCGCCTCATGGTGGCAAAGCATGTGCCACAGTGCTCCAATCTAAGCACAAAGGTAGCGCCATAGTGCCACCATATCTCCCATACCACTGGGTGGTACAATTCTATCCACTGCACCCTGTTACAGCTAACAGGGCACAGCATTTTCCTAGTGTCACTCTCTAGCACTGCTGCAGCAGCTCCGTGCGCAAGTGGGTCTAGAAGGACTCTTACTCCATGCCTCTGGGCAGAGTTCTGTGACCACATCGCTTGCGCTCATATTATTATTATTATTTATTTATATAGCGCCATTAATTCCATGGTGCTGTACATGGGAAGGGGGGTTACATACAAAGTTATAGATATCGTTACATACAAAGTTAAAGATATCGGTAACAGTAAACAAATTTACAATGACAGACTGGTACAGAGGGGAGAGAACCCTGTCCTTGCGGACTTACATTCTACGGGATAGTGGGGAAGAGACAGAAGGTCGGGGGTGCAGCAGCTCAGGCAGTGGTGAGGCGGCAGAAAGGCGTCTTATGTTACGGAAATTAATTAAAAGGGTCAGGAAAGACTTTTGATGACAAATTCATTGAATATGACATAAACATGAGATTGGTGTGACCACCTCCGATCTGCTGGAATGGAAGGTACTCGGCAGTGGCCACTAGATCATGTATGTGGCCGCTGTATCCCGCCTGTACATCACTTATACCTGGCCACTGCTGGAGCGGATTTCAGCTGTGGATGCTGAGTATCTGAGAACCACTGAGCTAATATTGTGGAATTTTCCTATGAAGAGGTTATCTTTTGCCAAGTTGCAGAAAAAGCCTTTTAAATGACATATTCAAGTATCAAGCTAATCCTTTAACATTTGTGTTAAAGGAGTTTTCAGTAAATATGTCCCCAGGTGCAGTTCAATGTAAATAAACAAAGTTTTACTTAGAAGTGTATGCCAGTCAGTACATTTCAGACATAATTTACAACACTTTTTCATGTTAATTATGATTAATTTGTCGGCTTAGTACTCGTACGACCCTGTGAAGTAACAGGGTTCGCCTCGTACACTCCGGGTAAGGTAACCCGAGCGTGCTACTATCTGCCATTACCTAGCAGCAGGTTATATTTCTGCACGGTGGACCCCGGGTTGCGATTGCACTTTCTCATATTTTATATTTAGTGCGATCTGCACCCCTAACACACCTAGAGCAACATTTTTTGCCATCTATTTTGCTCCTCTTTTAAGGAGCACTGTGCCATAAAAAAAAATTCCTTTTGTCTGGTTGAATAGGATAAATAGCTATCAGAAAACATTTTTGGAAGAGGCTTGGAACCTTAAGTGTAGACTAATTCTAAGAGAATACCTCAACACTTTGTTGGCAAATGCTATAGACAAAGCTATTAAACTGAACTGCAGTGATTTACACAGATACATCTGCAGTAAGAAAATTAAAATAAATAACATTGTTTCTCATCTTTGTAGAGCTTATCTGCATCTGAAGTTAGATCAGCTATTTTTAAAAAATTGGCAAAGTATTGATTGTAACCTAGTTCTTAGAATATTTGTAGTGCAAAAACTTGTGGTCACATTTGAAGCAAAAGCAAAATAAACTCTGCTCCAATTAAGAGTAAATTTTAAAAATCTAGTAGTAATTGGTTAGAAAGGGTGATATTGAAAGGTAAGTGTAAGAGTAGCCACAGCAATCAATGTGACTGAAAGAAAAATGTCTAAGATGAGTAGAGTCATTGATACAGTAAGTCACTTTATTAATTATAATACAAGTTTCATGGTATATGTGAATTTTTTTGCACCTGTCAATGCTCTTTTATTGGAAAAACTATTCATCTGTTTAATATTCCAGTCAGTCAGCATGTCAAATGCATTTCTTTTAACAATGGTTTGACTAGACTGAACATATAAACCCCACGCAGTATGATCTTTAAGAGAGATGAAGTCATATTATACTGACATAGGTACATGGGCACTAAATGACCACAACAATTTCTATGTATTCCTGGGAATTATGACATGTTCTATAATCAACCCTGTCTGTTACACTGTTGTAATTTGTAATGCCACAACTAGAGGAGAGGAGCAAGCATTAAATAATGAGCTAACAATGTAGATGAGTGAATTGTTTTCTGGGATTTCCGGCCAGCATCTAGGTCCCTGGTATCTGGCAGCTAGAAGTGTGACCCATGAATTTTTTTACCTTCCGGTGTCCCCTGCACGCCTTTTGATTAGCCAGGGCTTGTGTAATGTCAATGGTATGACGTGATGCATTTCATTTTGTGTTCTGCATTTACATCAAAATAGTAATTTGGAGCTTATTTTTGCGAGCTCATTAACATTACCATAAATTGTGCTGAAAAACAGGAAAAAAAATTCAACGTGGGATAAAATAGGACTTTTTTGTTTTTGTGGCATTATAGTTATATGAATCTGTTGGTCCTTAAAATTGTGTATTTTCTTATTTGGAATTAATATTTAAATGAAATCAGAACAGTGGTAAAAATATTTGGCTTGTGTTATTGAGAAACATGTAAATTCTGAAGTACTCCACAATATCACAGCATCACAGTATCACAGTATCAGAGTGGGAGGAGGGGGGTTGTTGAATTGGCAGCCATCTCCTCTTATTATTTATGGATGGGATGATGATAGAGGAGCACTGAGTGATAAATTTGGTTTCCATCAGTGGATCTCAATGGATCTCAATTGATCTAATAAATAGTACCTGTTCACAGGAAAGATGATCATTTTTGTAGACTGGAATACACCTTTTGCGCATGTTCACATGTTCAGCTAAAACAAAGAGCATCAGCCAAAAATGCATAAGTGATGCACATGTTTCAATTACACTTTTCATCTGACTGTTCCACTCCTGATTTTGGCTTACAAATACTGCTGTAAAACTCGGACCAAATACTTAACGTGTGAATGTGGCCTTAATGTGACACAGATATTTGAGTTAAAAATAAGAACTATTTCACCAAAAGGGAAATACTTGGGGCACTGACGATGACTGAAAAGTACCATAATACTTGATTTGATGCCTTCAAGTAGAATTAAAAACATTGTAAGTTTTCCAAACTTATTATGTTAAATTAAATGATAATTTTTTTACTCAAACTGTCAACTGGAATAAGATAAATTGATGATGACAAGCACACGGTTTACTGGAAACTATACATGACACAAATAACATTTTAAGATAATTTATTTTCTTGGCAACAGAGTAGAAAGATGTTGTGCAGAAGAAAAATATTTTATTTTTGTTATCTACATAAGTGATAGAGAGACTTGTCCTTCAATTACATTAAAACATGTCTCACTATATACCTTAAATAGATTTTATGAGAACCTTTTGAAATTGCTTGTTCCAGTCTCAGGAATAAAACCTGTATTAGGAGAATAATACTATTACTGTAATACTATAAAATATATTTAGCATTACATTTATTTTAGATGTCATTGCTGGTATAAAATACCTATAAAATAATCCAGTACACACACAACTTCTATACTTCCTACTAACCATGAGAAAATAACTTAACCCCTTTCTGACATCGGGCGTTTGATGTCGGACTCCCTCCCTTTGATGTGGGCTCCAGTGGTGAGCTCATATTTTTCCCGGCACATGTCAGCTGTTTTGAATAGTTGACATGTGCCTGGAACAGCCTCGAGTGGAATCGCAATCCACCCGTGGCTATTAACCCACTAAATTCCACTGTCAATTGAAACTATATGTGTAGCCGTTCCCCTGCAGTTATGTGTTATACTGTCTTATGCTGCCTATAGCAATGACATTAGGCAGAAAGGCCTGTTGAACTATGCACAGGGATGGTTTGCACTCTGATGCCATAAAAAAGACATAGATTGGCAAAGAGATAATGTACAGACATAAAATGTACTGTAGTTTTTAAAACTATTTTTTCCTTATTTTAGATGAATAGAAACAATAGAATATTACCACCCAATTTTCTTACAATGACAGCAGTATATCCTAACAAAGCAGAATACATTAAAAATAAAAATTCAGAATATGTCATTTTAAATATGCAAAAAGATAGATTTAAACAGTAGGATTTCTACATAGACTATGGTGATGAAGTTGAGTCAATTGCAGAAACAGCACTATACAATTTCTATGCATTAGCATTTTATAAGCATCTCAAATAGGAATGAGCGGACCCAAAATTAAACGTTTAGCATTTGTATCGGACAGTTACTGTCTGGTGCTAAAGGTCAAACAGAGTTTCCCTTGAAGTCCATTGCAATATTCGGAGTACGGGAAAAGTCGATAAGAGAGAGAGAATTTTGAGGTTCAAATGTCCAGGTCTCCATTGTTTTCAATGGTGTTTGAGTTCTGGTTGAAGTTCTGGTACCTGATTGTAACTTTGGAATAAAGTTCGGGTCGGGTAGCAGAACCCTATCTTCCATGGGTCCGCTCAACCCCAATAAGTGAATAAGATCAAATAGCATAAAAAGTAAATTTATAATAAATGATCATTGAAGAGGACAACTTATTATGATAGTTTATGATAACTAAAATGATTTACATCTTTCATGAAATTTGCTGCTTTGTATAGCAGGAGCAATCTGAGTATTGACAAGTCCTATGGATTATAATGGAAATATTTTAATTCTACTCTGTTTCTCAGATTTAAGAAACAAATGAAGGTCACATTAAGGCAAGACAAAAATTAATGAACAGGGGTTGCCATTAAAATGCTATGCTTGACTAATGATCAATCTGAAGTCCTTAATATATTTTCCACAAGAAACAACAAATAAAACATTACTTACATACATTTTAAGCAGTCATATCTGATTAACCTTGCTTGGCAAGTTTAGTTTTAAAAACATGAATTTTTTTAGGCAGGCTATTTATACATCATACTTCTGTGTTCATTTTTTTCCAGATGCCTTATGGTTACTGCTCACCTGTAGCATTTCTTGTAGAAACTGTCAATAGATCATAGAAATGTAGCAGAAATGTGCTAAAAGATTTTATTAAGCACGTTGCATTCCAACACAGTCTGAAAAAAACAATCAATATGAGCCATGTTCTCGCTCACACAAAGTATTGGCATCTAAAAGGTTTCTTGCAAAAGTAATTAAAATTCCACCAAACCCTTGAAGTTACAATGATTTCACTGTTCTGCATTCTGTGTATTGGAAGAACAGGGGATGACTAAATAACATTAGAAGTTTAATTTACCACTGTTAATAATCTGAGCTTGCTACCAAACCGGCATCATTAATATTATCATGCGACTTAACCTCAGATGCTCTGAAACGCAGAACACATTCCTTCTCCCTGGAGCTTAGGCATTGATCCGCAATAAAGAAAACAAGACTGGAGTATAAAAAGATCAATTTATTTAGCAATGCCAACAATAATACATTGCATCAACACAGAAGAAAGCTTTCTTTTATGGGAACACAAATTAATTTTACGCCTTCCTGACCAAAAGACTTTTAGGTAGAAATAACCCTTCAGGAGGTTTAGTGTAGAAAATGAATAATTCTGATGGGCGAAGTGATGCTTTGCTATTGTGAATATGATGTTCTTCATCCTGATGAGTTTCAACTAAGGTACACAGTGGTAAGCTAGCAATCCATTGAACATCTTGTCTTTTAACAGAGTCTTAGTAGTAGATTAAAAAAGAAAAGGTAACAGTTTATTAATCTGCGCATTGAATTCTCAGAGAGGCATGTAACCCTGAAGAAAAAACAATCAACTGTTTGGGGGAATTTACGGAAACGATGTACTGTACATCAAAATTGCAATGGTTTGTGTTTGCAAATTTGACAACTCCTTTGAGTATACCACAATAAAATGGCCTACAGATACTGTCTGGAATATTTCTTGGCATCTACAGAGGAAGCCAATAATACCATTTTAATTTAAAACAGTAGCACACCAATATCAACATTTGGTTTGATCAAAGGTACTGTTTTAAGGCACTCTTTGCTGTAGACACATCAATTACCAAGATAATTTTGCGCAACATATTACCTTTGTATGCCCTTGCTGGTATAATACTATTGCAGACTTATAAATAATTTAAATGGTAAATTAATCATCTGAAATATATAGTAATGTCATGATCTATAATGTTTCCCGAGGGTGAAACCTGTCATGTCAGGAATCTTGAGTTATAGTTGTATTGGGCATTCTGTAAGTTCAAAAAAAGCTTTGGATCTAATACTAGTTCATATATTCTAATAATATTATAATTTCATTATTTTTACAGATATATACCTTGATTAAAAACAGATGTTATCTGCTACGTATGTTGACAGGTTAGTGTTATGCAGAACTGAATATTTATGTAGGGAATTTTTTAATCCACTAATAAAATTTTTCAGCTGCCAATTTGTTATTTTTTATTTTATGTATTTGAACAACCAAGGTTAAGAAATGAATTGCCTTAGTATTCCTATTTTATATAATTCAACAACTTCTCAG
The DNA here is from genome assembly GCF_039654945.1 of Dendrobates tinctorius. NCBI lineage: Eukaryota > Metazoa > Chordata > Amphibia > Anura > Dendrobatidae > Dendrobates > Dendrobates tinctorius. The sequence goes on from NW_027361692.1 coordinate 19,011,630, forward strand.
CGCAATTGCCTAAAACTATTTCAATTGCCCAAGGAACTATAAAATGAAATTGCCAGCCAACCATTCTGTTTTTGTAAATGAATGCTGTTCAGAGCCAAATGGATACAGTGACATATGTATTATTAAACTTATGAGCCTAGATTCCGTTGTAGGATGATATGCAGTCAGTCACATTTTAGCAATTATTTAATGTGTCTCACAGGCTACAATGAATATAATTCAAAAAAAATCTTGAGATGGGGAAAATAAAAGGGGTTGCCCACTACTGGACAACCTTTTATTGATAGGCACATGGAGATTAAAAAAAGGAAAAAAAGATACTTCCCACTTAGACCAGCATTTTTCCTCTGTGCTCAGTTGAAGTGTTCTCTTTATCTTTTGGCAAAAATATTGAAATTAGCAACCCTTAGAAGGATATTCTAATGACTAGTGGGGAATGAAAAAACAAAAAGTCCCCTTTATCATTGGCTGTACCAAGACATTTCATCTAGTTCCTAGCTTTAGAATAAAATAGGTGGACATGCTCTGGTGGGTGATATTACCTGTTCTATGCTTTCTCCAAATACATAGACTGTGGTTATGCTTATAGCAGTCTTAGGGCTCACTCACACTGCTGTATATTCTCTCATGTGAGAGAATCTGGCCCATTGGCTCAAAATCAGTCAGAGTTTGAGCTGAGTGTTATCTGAGTGTGTGACAGGTGCGGAGAAGATGGAGAATGTAATTTCTTTATCTTCTTCATTGTCTCTGTGTGCATATATCGGACTGCAATCAGATAACATCCGAGTGCAATCAGATATTTCACTGGCACCTATAGATTAGTATGGGTGCATCAGCTACAGCAAAAAAAAATCACAAATCTGCACTGCCTCATAGTATAACATTGGGCCGAGTGCTATCCAAATAAAACATTGTATAGCACTCAGCCGTGTTATACACCAGTGTGAACGAACCCTTTGACTACCACTTCTTCCCAAATTTAGATCCAAAAATATATATTGCAATGACCATCACAAAGCAATCATAGATGGAAAGAAGAAACCAAAACTGGACATAGCTAATCTCAATAATAACATTAAATATGGCCAATTGGCCATATATATCATATAAGTAAAGTGAATACTATAGCAGGAAACAAAATATATTAATTGTGGGATTTTGTTTTGCTTATCTGTTTTGTTGTGTCAATCATCTCTATTCTAATCTTCATTCTAAAGTGGAAAACTGGCCTTGTGTCCTCAAAAGCACAAAACACATAAGAAGACACCAGTATTATACATGAAAGTGGTTATAGATTTGATATTTTGGGCCAGGAGCCTTATATTCTTTTGCCTTGCAAACTTGACTCGTTCTTAGATTTACTCAAGCAGAAATTTCAGCTTGGAAAAAGAGAATCGAAGGTAAACCAGTTGTAATATACCTGCACTTTCATTTTTTGCAATTTTTTATTCAGTAAGAAATGCTAGGATTTTTTGCTAATAATTTTTGGCAATTGTTTCACACAGTTTTGTTTCAGCACAATACAATTAATACTTGGATTAGAAAGATAGGGTTAAATGTAATAGTGTTGTCATTACAGAAAAGCAATTCAATGTCTGGGAATTATGCTACATCATTATTAGCGGAGGTTCTCCTCTGTCTAGCTTATTTTTCATCTGCTATAAAGCAATATCATTATTTTATCCTCACAATGTTATTTTACCTGAGGTCAAACCATCTCCCTGTGCACATCTCAAAACTTTGTAATAGCCTTAAGGAATAAGAAAAAACGTACAAGAAATATTAGAATCATAGAATCATAGAATCGTAGAGTTGGAAGGGACCTCCTGGGCCATCTGGTCCAACCCCCTGCTCAAAGCAGGATTCGCTAAATCATCCCAGTTAGATGTCTGTCCAGCCTCTGTTTGAAGACTTCCATTGAAGGAGAACTCACCACTTCTCGTGGCAGCCTGTTCCACTCATTGATCACTCTAACTGTCAAAAAGTTTTTTCTAATATCTAATCTGTGTCTCCTCCCATTCAGCTTCATCCCATTGCTTCTAGTCTTTCCTTGTGCAAATGAGAATAAAGTTGATCCTTCTACAATGTGACAGCCCTTTAGATATTTGTAGACAGCTATTAAGTCTCCTCTCAGTCTTCTCTTTTGCAAACTAAACATTCCCAAATCCTGCAACCTTTCCTCATAAGACAGGGTTTGCAGACCGGTCACCATTCTGGTCGCTCTTTTCTGAACTTGCTCCAGTTTGTTGATGTCTTTTTTAAAATGTGGTGCCCAAAATTGGACACAATATTCCAGATGAGGTCTGACCAAAGAGGAGTAGAGGGAAATAATTACTTCACGTGATCTAGACTGTATGCTTCTGTTAATACATCCTAGAATTGCATTTGCCTTTTTTGCTGCTGCATCACACTGTTGACTCATATTCAGTCTGTGATCTATTAGTATACCCAAGTCTTTTTCACATGTGCTGTTACTTAGCCCTATTCCTCCCATTCTATATATTCTTTTTTCATTTTTATTGCCCAGATGTAGTACTTTGCATTTCTCCCTGTTAAAAACCATTCTGTTAGTTGCTGCCCACTTCTCCAGTTTATTTAAATCTTTTTGAATCCTCTCTCTCTCTTCTCTAGTATTAGCTATCCCTCTTAGCTTTGTGTCATCAGCAAATTTAATCAGTTTACCCTCAATTCCTTCATCTAAATCGTTGATAAAGATGTTGAACAATACAGGGCCCAGGACAGAGCCCTGTGGTACCCCACTTGAGACATTCTTCCAACTGGATGTGCAGCCATTTACGACCACTCTTTGGGTCCGATCACTAAGCCAGTTATGAATCCACCTAACAGTTGCCTTGTCCATTCCATACTTAGTCATTTTTTCAATAAGGATTGTATGAGAGACTTTGTCAAATGCTTTGCTGAAGTCAAGATATACTATATCTACAGCATTTCCTTGATCCACCCAATCAGTAATACCATCATAGAAGGAAATTAAATTAGTCTGACATGACTTATTAGTTACAAACCCATGCTGACTCTGTTTAATCACTTCATTCTTATCCAGGTATTGACATACATGTTGTTTAATAATTTGTTCAAAGATCTTTCCTGGTATAGAAGTCAGACTCACCGGCCTATAGTTGCCTGGGTCCAGCTTCTTCCCCTTTTTGAAGATAGGAACAACATTTGCTCTTCTCCAGTCTTCTGGCACTTCTCCTGTTCTCCAAGAATTTTCAAAGATTATGGAGAGGGGTTCAAAAATTTCTTCTGCTATCTCCTTCAGTACTCTGGGGTGTAATTCATCTGGACCTGGAGACTTGAATTCATTTAGGTTAGCTAAGTGTTTCCTCACTATCTTTCTGTTTATAGATATCCTGGATTCTTCTATTCCCTTAATAGGACAGTGAATAACAGTTGATGTTACATTTCCTTTCTGAGAGAAAACAGATGCAAAATAGGAATTTAAAAGTTCAGCCTTCTCAACATCCTGTCTTACCATTTCATCATTTTGATCCTGTAAAAATCCTATAGCATCTTTGACTTTTCTTTTACTTTTGACATATCCCCAAAATCCTTTATTATTGCTTTTGACATCTCTTGCAAGCCTCAATTCATTTTCAGCTTTAGATAATCTGATTTGTGCCTTGCAGGTTCTGCAGACAGCATTATATTCTTCTTTAGATATGCCTCCTTCTTTCCATTTTATAAACATTTTTTGCTTCCTTTTTAGCATGTGCTTAAGTTCTGTGTTCATCCATCCTGGTTTCCTTAAATGCTTCCTATTCTTCCCTCTTTTCGGAATTGTTAACAACTGTGCTTTGAGAATTTCATTTTTCAAGATTTCCCATCCTTCCTGGACATTTTTGTCTTTAAGGATATCCAGCCATTGGATCCCTCCAATTCTCTTTCTGAATCCCTTAAAATCTGCCTTTCTGAAATCTAACCTTGACGTCTGAGTCTTCACAGGTCTTCCGCCTCTAGTTATCCAAAATTCTAAAATAGCATGGTCGCTACCTCCTAGGGTCCCAGCCACTTTTACCTCCTCAACCATTTCCTCCCTGTTTATAAGGATTAGATCCAAGGTAGCAGTTCCCCTTGTTTTCTCCTTTACCTTTTGGAAGATAAAGTTGTCAGCAAGAGAGGATAAGAATTTCCTTGACCTGTTAGTTTTGCCTGAGAGAGATTCCCAACAAATGTCTGGATAGTTGAAATCTCCCATGACAACTATGTCATATTTTTTGGAGAACTTGGCCATTTGATGCATAAAGAGTTCATCCATATCTTCAGCTTGCACAGGCGGCCTGTAGTAAATGCCTACAATGGTGTCCTTTCCATTGTTCTGTCCTTGTATTCTTACCCAAACAGTTTCCACAGAACTCCCAGTCTCCGAAGCTTCAATCTCTGTGCAGATATACGCATTTCTAACATACAATGCGACACCCCCTCCTCGTTTATCAAGTCTGTTTCTTGCAAATAAGTTGTATCCTTCTAGTCTTGTATTCCAATCATGTGTATTGTCCCACCAAGTTTCAGTGATTCCAATGACATCATATTTCTTTTCCTGTGTTAGTAGTTCCAATTCTCCTTGTTTGTTGCCCATGCTTTGTGCATTAGTATAGAAACATTTTAGTTTGTGATTGGTTTCTCTTTCTCCAATATTTTTTTTAATTAGATTCTTTCGTCTTTGTTCTTCCTTTCCACTTCTAATAGCAGAGTTCTCAGTAGCATTTGTCAGGTGTATGGCTTTTTCTGGTCTTTTGCTTCCCTTCCCATGTTGTTCTAGTTTAAAGCTCTCCTTACAAGTGTAGCAAGGTGACTTCCAAATACCTGATTTCCAGTCTTCGTAAGGTGCACCCCATCTCTAGCAAGTAGTCCATCGTATAAGTAGTTCACTCCGTGATCCAGAAATCCAAATCGTTGCTGACGGCACCATCGACGTAGCCAGTTGTTCACCTGCAGAATCTTATTCCACCTCCTTGTTCCATGGCCATCCACTGGGAGGATGGAAGAGAAGACCACCTGCGCTCCCAGTTCTTTCACTTTCTTGCCTAAGTCTTCAAAGTCTCTGCAGATGGTTTCCAGGTCGTTTCTTGCGGTGTCATTTGTCCCCACATGTAGTAGCAGGAATGGGTAGTCATCTGTAGGTCTGAAGAGTCCTGATATCCTGTCAGACACATCTTTAATTTTTGCACCTGGAAGACAGCACATTTCTCTTGAAGTTATATCCGGTCTGCAGATAGCGGCCTCTGTTCCTCTCAACAGGGAATCCCCCATGACCACCACTCTCCGTTTCTTCTTCACAACATTTTTCTTTCTCCATCCAGGAGGACTCTGAAGGCGTACAAGGTTGCTGTTTGTTGGCAAAGTCTTATCCTGATGTATTTCTTCATCGTTTTCCTGCGTGAGAGCCTGGTACTGGTTTCTGAGCAGTATGGGTGCTGACTGCCTCCTGATCCTCCTGCTTCTCTGGGTCTCATGTCTCCATTCCTCTGTTTCTTCAGGTGCACTTCGAATTTCTTCTCTTTCTGTAACATGAAGAGATAATTCTGCTCTGTCCAAGAACTCTTCACCTTCCTTAATGATCTTCAACGTAGCTAACCTCTCTTCGAGATTTTGCAACTTTTCCTCCAACAGGGTCACAAGCTTGCATTTGTGGCATGTGAAGTTTGGCTTTTCCACTGGTAAATCTGTGAACATGTAGCAAGAAATGCAGCTCACCAAATGGCTCCTGGCCTCTTCCATCTTGAGATTTCTTAAAAAGATGAAAGATGAGCGCGCGGTTTCTCCGATTTCCTCTTTTCAGCTGCAACGGCCAAAACCCAGTGATCGTTGAGCTTGCGGAGACTCTTCACTTATCCCAGAAGGCACTGGGAATATGCAAATGATCTCCTCAAGACTCTTCCCCTGGTTTCTCCGATTTCCTCTTTTCAGCTGCAACGGCCAAAACCCAGTGATCGTTGAGCTCGCGGAGACTCTTCACTTATCCCAGAAGGCACTGGGAATATGCAAATGATCTCCTCAAGACTCTTCCCCTGGTTTCTCCGATTTCCTCTTTTCAGCTGCAACGGCCAAAACCCAGTGATCGTTGAGCTCGCGGAGACTCTTCACTTATCCCAGAAGGCACTGGGAATATGCAAATGATCTCCTCAAGACTCTTCCCCTGGTTTCTCCGATTTCCTCTTTTCAGCTGCAACGGCCAAAACCCAGTGATCGTTGAGCTCGCGGAGACTCTTCACTTATCCCAGAAGGCACTGGGAATATGCAAATGATCTCCTCAAGACTCTTCCCCTGGTTTCTCCGATTTCCTCTTTTCAGCTGCAACGGCCAAAACCCAGTGATCGTTGAGCTCGCGGAGACTCTTCACTTATCCCAGAAGGCACTGGGAATATGCAAATGATCTCCTCAAGACTCTTCCCCTGGTTTCTCCGATTTCCTCTTTTCAGCTGCAACGGCCAAAACCCAGTGATCGTTGAGCTCGCGGAGACTCTTCACTTATCCCAGAAGGCACTGGGAATATGCAAATGATCTCCTCAAGACTCTTCCCCTGGTTTCTCCGATTTCCTCTTTTCAGCTGCAACGGCCAAAACCCAGTGATCGTTGAGCTCGCGGAGACTCTTCACTTATCCCAGAAGGCACTGGGAATATGCAAATGATCTCCTCAAGACTCTTCCCCTGGTTTCTCCGATTTCCTCTTTTCAGCTGCAACGGCCAAAACCCAGTGATCGTTGAGCTCGCGGAGACTCTTCACTTATCCCAGAAGGCACTGGGAATATGCAAATGATCTCCTCAAGACTCTTCCCCTGGTTTCTCCGATTTCCTCTTTTCAGCTGCAACGGCCAAAACCCAGTGATCGTTGAGCTCGCGGAGACTCTTCACTTATCCCAGAAGGCACTGGGAATATGCAAATGATCTCCTCAAGACTCTTCCCCTGGTTTCGATATATTGATTCATATCAATCTGAAATACTAAAGAAATGCTTTTATCACTTTCACAAAATATATTAAATAGATTCTGTATAGAGATGAGTGTACCTGAACTTAACAGTTTGGGGTCTGTACCAGACAGTTAGTGTCCAGAGCTAAATGCCGAACATGGACTTCTCTAAAAGAAGTCCGTTGCAAAGTTTGAAGTACCGGGAGGAGATAAAAAGAGAGAGAGAAAGAGAGAGACAATTTTTCAGCTCAAAAGTTCAGTTTCCCATTGTTTTCAATGGACCTCAGGTTCTGGTTTAAGTTCTGGTACCGTTCTGCTCTCAGAACCGTAATTATGGACACCCCTGGTAAAAGATGACACATTTATTTTGTATTTAAGGGAAAGAATATACATTTTCATCTTTTACATTTTAAAATTTACAAAAAGGAAAATGGGCCAACACAGAAGTTTGGGCACCCTGGATGTCTAGTATCAAGTAGTGCCCCCTTTTGAAAGTATCATAGCTTGTAAAGACTTTTTTCACCCAGTATTTAAATTTTTGCTTGAGGGGTTTTCATCCATTCTTCCTTGGGAAATTCTACCAGTTCTATGAGATTCCTGGATTGTCTTGCAAGCACTGCTATTTGTGAGGTCTAGCCACAGATTTTCAATGATGTTCAGATGCAAAAACTTTGAGGGCCATAACATCTTCAATTTGGCCATTTTGAGGTAGTCTATTGTGCATTTTGATGTGTGTTTAGAATCATCCATTTGTAGAAGCCATCGTCTTTTCAACTTCAGCTTTTTTACAGATGGTGTTATGTTTGCATCAAGAATTTGTGGAAACTTAATTGAGTCCATTTTTCCCTCTACCTGTGAAATGTTCCCTGTGGCATTGGCTGCAACACAACCCCTAAGTATGCTTAATCCATCTCCAACCTTAATGTTTGTGAAATGTTCTTTTTCAGAAATTCTGTGCCCTTTTTTCTCATCACATACCTTTGAACATTGTGTCAAAGAGTTCTATTTTATTTTCACTGTTCAACATGACTTGTTTACAAAATTTATCAGGCGTAGATGTTCCTTTGCATAATTCTGATGCTGATTTTTTTCTGAGGACACAGGAGAGGTTTTCTTCTGATGAAGGTTCTAGGAACGCCATATTTATGCAGGTGTCTCTGAACAGTAGAGCGATGTACCACAACTCCAGAGTCTGCTAAATCTTTCTGAAAGTCTTTTGCAGTCAAGTGGGGGTTCTGATTTGCCTCTCTAGCACTCCTATGAGCAGTTCTCATTGAAATGTTGCTTGATCTTCCTAACCTTATCGAGACCTGCACTGTTCCTTTTAATTGCCATTTCTTAATTACATTTCAACTGAGGAAAGGGCAACTTGATACCGCTATATCTTAAAACTTTTTCCTGTTTTGTGGGCCTCCACCATTTTTAATTTTCAGCATACTATGCAGCTGCTTGCAAGAACCCATGGCTGTTGTTTTTTGGCACAAGCTTAAAGGTGGCTAGGTTTTTATAAAGCTGGAAAATTTACATCACCAGGCCTTTCCTAACAATGATAGTGAACAAGCCATAACCCTAACAGGCTAATTAAGGTCTGAAACCTTGGTTAAAGATACTTGAGCACACAAATCTCTAAGGGTGCCCAAACTTTTGCATTGGCCCATTTTCCTTTTTGTAGTTTTTAAAATGAAAAAAGGCAATATATATATTTTGCCTAAATTACAAGGAGATATGTTATTTAACTTTATGGCATTTAGAGATCATTTCATCTTCAACCTGCTTAATTGCTCACAATAACAGTAATTTTGATCAGGGGTTTCCAAACTTTTGTATGCCGCTGTAAGTGTGGGGACAATGTCAACTATGATACTGTGTGTTGTGGGCTGTGAGGGGCCATGTTATTTTCTGTGGAGGAACTGTGAGGAGCAGTCAAATTGTAAGTGAGTAGCTAGGGGGCAATATACTCTATTATGGATTGGATTGTGGAAGCCATCATACTGTTTTATGGGCTATCATATTATGGTGGGTGGATGTGACCATATCATACTCTGGGTGTAGCTGTAAGGTCATCATACTGTGTAAGTTGCTGTGTAGACCATTATACTGTAGTTGGAAGGGGAGCCGTTGAGGGCTCATACTCTGGGTGGGATCACAGTGGAAGCATTTTACTATGTGAGGGCATAATAATGTGTGGGAACTATGAGGTCATCATACTATGCAGAGGAGCTGGTGATCATCATACTGTTTGAACCTCTGGGGGCATCATACAATGTGGGGGCACTTTAGGTGTATTATTCTGTTAGGGTATATTATACTGTGTTAAAAGGTAGTAAAGGGTATTATAGTGTGTTATGAATCACTGTGGAGATATTATACTTTGTAAGAGGTGTTCTGAGGTCATCCATTTGTGGAAGGAACTCTGGGGTCATTATATTTTATGGGGCACTGCGGCAGCAGCATACTATGTTTGGAAAAGTGTGGCTATGTCATACTTTACTGGTTGCTTTGCATTATGATTTCATGAAACTGTGTGCAGAGACATGGGGGGTCAGCGAGTACCCAAGTCCACTAGCCTAAACTGCATGGACAAGGAATCATCCCACCGAATGCCCACTCTCCTTTTACCATGCGAATAATACTACTCAGACAACACAAGTTGAGGGTAAAACAGTGTGGCAATACTTTATTGAAGCACAAAACAGGCAAATAACACATAGAACAGTCCAAGCAAAATACATAAGATGGTGTGAAGTTAGAGAGTCTCACCCTGACTCACTGGTATAAGAGCAGCTGTGACTTCAGAGCTCTCAGGGCTGATGACCACAACCTGTATTGTGTGCATAGAGGAGGTATTGACAAGCTTAGGAAGCTGACAGTCCATTGACATACAAGGACAGGTGATTGAAGGGTCACATCCATGTTTCTCTGAACATCTCCATGAAGCCAGGTGACTGATGGATCCCAATCCCGGTTTTTCCAAGTGTATCCATGGGGCTCAGGTGACCGAAGGGTCCAAATTTCGACTCCCCCAAACATATCCATGGTTCAGTGATGGTCAATGAAGCAAATCTGTATTCTTTCAGTTAGAGCCATGATGACATGGCTACTGTAATGTCACAGTCAGGTCCTCCTTTTTATAGTTCACAACTCTCACTCAGGCATTCCTCCACTGGCTTGGAGGAAGGTGAAAGGAGGTCATCCTTCACTGCTTGAGTGTTCAAACATCATGCATAGATTGTCCATCATATTTGCAGAGCACCAATGGTTCATCAACATATTAAGAAGCATTGTTCAGTTATCCTGTGCCTTTGTTAACCAGGGATAGTAGAATACTAGGACTGAAATACTAGGACATACAATTGCTAATCAATTCAACAAATGGCAGCCATTGAACATTAATTCATTTGACATTAAGAGTCAACATTCATTCTCACATGAACAATAGCTCATGTCCCTTGGCCTACTGAAATAATATGTCTGGATAATTAAGAATAAATGCTATGTTGTCATGCAGTGTATATGGGGAAAAATTTTGTGGTGTATCATAATGTATGTGGTGGGACATATTTTTTGGTGTCATATGTTATAGGGCCATGATATATAAACACTAAGGGACTTCAGAAGGGGCATCATTACTGTTTGCATGTCCATTTCCCTGTTTCTAAAAGTTGGGAGGTATGCCCTTCTGTAACTGTACCTATAAACCATGACCCCACTTTTTCCACTAAGTAGATTTTATTTCTGGCAATTAGAACTTTTTCTATAGGTCCTACAATTTCATATATGCCCCTTGCCATGATAGTAAAGTGATAAGACTACAAAAGATACACAAAAGATCATACCAGAAAAATAGCCCAGATGAAGAAGTACGGTAATATAAGCTCCATAGATAAAATATTTAGAAGAGTAAACAAGATACATAACTAGGCTTAAGTATAATACATATCACATCAAACCAATTAACACAGAGTGACTATGTAAAATGCTTCTAGGTTTTTATTAGAGTCTACCAGCTTCTCATAGTATCCAAAACTTCTAAACAATAGACCCAACATTTTACCCTCAAACTTATAAAAATTAATGATCTTTATTGATGTAGCGCATTCTAATTAATTGATGTACCTAAGTCATTAAGTGACATTAATAAAATAGGTGCATCGAATTCCAAACAGTCCATTCATTGAAACTTGCATGCACAATGCCAGTTTTAATGAATCAGACCTGAGTCTCCCTGTAGGCACTGTAGCTAACCTTTTGTACAAGATTACAATTTTCCCTTATGGATCTGATTTAAAAAGCAGTCAAGGAGCAGGGACTGCAGAATAAAGCAAGTAAGCATGCCTTACATTATACAATGTCTCTTATGCAAATTGAGCACATTACATTCAAAGTCCTGTTAAAATAATTTTCTATCTGCAAAGAAAAAAACAAATAATTACATAAATTAATTAAAATCAATTATTGAGGCTTTTAGTAACAAAGTTTCAATTGTTACAGTTTAATAGGGATAGGGAGGGGCAAGATCATAATAAAGTGTTCAGAAGTCTAATTTTTGGCTTGCTTACATTCTGCAAAATAAATTTTGCCCTAAGTTAAAACATAACCATGCCCTCCAAAAAACAAAAATGAGGGTTGTGGATTGCTGCTTGAAGCCATCTGTTCTCCCTATGAGATGGCATGTTCTATTCAGCAAGAACTGATGCTATTTTGGCATCTGAAAGAAAAATTTGAGTTGCATTATTCATTATTGTTTATTTTAGATTAAAGCAGACTTTATCTCATATCTTGTCCTCAAACAAAAGCTCATTTTGCTGAATAAATATTGGCCAAAATGTTATTAACAAAATCATATTCTTCTCCAAAACTGAAATATGAAGGCTGATATCAAAATAGAAAAATGAATTGCAGCTTAAATAAGGAGCAAGACTGCTCCTTACAAATCTAACTTTTCAAATTAATAACTATCACTTACATTTATTTGGGAAAAAGAGAGATAAAAATTCCATCAAGCAGATCATTGTAGGATGCATGTATTATATATAGCAAATAACAAAATGTATTGAAACCTCACTTTGTTACATAGGACAGTTATCTAATACAGGGAAAAACTTTGTAACGGCCTGTCCTGTATTTGAACTCAACTTATAGCCAAGGAAACTAATCTGTAACAATCTTTTTTGCAGAAAACCAGAATAAAGCTATAGAAATAAAAATAAACTGCCAAAAAACAGAAACATTTCCTCCTTTATCCGGATAAAGTGCATGAATATTCATTTGGGATAAGATTATAGTATATCCACCCACACAAAACACCCTTTTAACTTTGATTTACAAAACAAAGGTACCGCACCACCACCGTGGGTTATTTTTAGAAAAAAGTCCAAAATCTATGAATATATATGTATGCATTAAATATTTAACACTTTGAAATTTTCTAGGAAGTTTTTTAATTTGATAATTATTCTACACACCATGGTTACCCTGATACTGCTTTACAGATAAAATACTAATCATCATAGTTAATAGCAGAAATATTGAGCCTTCGGATGAGTTTTATTTAAGCTCCATGTCACTCATACTGAATTGAATAGAAAGAACAGTTAACATATTATTTTAAACTGCTATAGCTGTAGTTCATTGAATTATTAATTAGACTTTTTCAATTTTGTCATAAAGCATCCATTAATTAGCATCATGATATGTCAGGTTCTTACTTTTGCATATTTATAATTGCTATAGTTTCTCTTGTAATTGTATGTTTCTAATTTCTATGCTTCAAATGCATAGCAAGTATGTGATCATTTTTTCATAGAAGCTAACTATCTGATATGTTTGTTTATACTGTCATGGCTGTAAGATCCACTTTGCCTGGAAAATTCCAGAGGTGTCTCGACCTTCACCCTTTAACCCTGTACGGGGTCTGGTCTTACGATTGGTTCCAGTGGATTATAGAAAGGAAAAGCTGCCGAGTAGGGTCAGAGCCAAGAAGTCAAGGAGGCATGGTCTGAAGCTGTGAGGCAGCTATTATATAAAGTGGCAATGGACCAATCAGGACAACTTGGTCCATTGCCACTTTATATACTAGCTTCTGCACGGCTTCAGACCACGTCTCCTGGCAAAGACATGGTGAAATGCACGTGGGGCGGCAGGTCGGGGTTTACTATATAACAATGTAAGTATTAGCAAAGCACATATACATTTTCATTTTGCCTCTTTGCACAGCAAGCACTTAGGCACTTTTAGCATTACTGCCTCAAATACATCCAACTTAAATCTCCATTTCACATGAGTAAAGTACTCTTCATATAGAACACTTGGAGTAAATGCTGGACTGTCCTAGGATTCCTCTTTGGGTGGCAATCTCACACCCATCTATTGCTGCTTTGCTTTTGCACATTTTAACAACTGTGTTCTGATATACATCAATTTTACATGTGCGTTTTTTTGTTATACTACTATTATTATTATTCCCATACACTTTTTCTACTTGGCTAGTGATACTCTGGTTTAGCACTCTTTTAATGTTTAAAAATTCAATAAATTGCTTTTATGGCTAAATATACTCATTGACCTTCTTTTGCTTTAATTATGCTGAGTGGGGATTGTTGTGTTACAATGTAAACATGACAGATATTGTGCACAAAATACAAACACAAAAAAATTGAAAACATAGCTGAAAACATCAAAACTTTTTAAATGTTGAATTGGAAAAGCAACTCTAAAAAAGTGAAAAATATGTCTATGGAAAGACACATAATGTACTTTATGGCCATAAAGGGATCGATAAATAAATCTAGACCAATTATAAAGGCAAATAATATACTGCATATTTGTAAAATACTGTCAATTCATAATTAAAGCTTTTTTAATGGAACTTGTCTTGTAAAATATCAAAGGATAGGGTAGGGAAAAGGAAAGTCAGCTCACCACAGCATACTGGTCTGTAATAATGGAAGTCCTCTGCATGGAGCCGCCCCAGTCCAGGGCGTCAGCAATCAGCCATCTTATAAAATAGTGCTATTATTTGCAGAATGGGGTTAATCTACAGGTTAATGGTGTTCTGACACCATGTGGCCACAACACTAATAGCCTTTCTGCATAGAGGAAATTAAATTCATTCCTCCCGGTATTGTTCGTAGTTCAGTCATAGGGGTGTGCCTTCATGGATTCAGTCAACACTCTGTGCATAGAGAGCAGCTACTATAACTGCTCCCCTGGCAGTGACTGATGACAGGCTCTAATGAAAAGCATGGGGCAACAGGACTCTCAGTGGCAGCCGCACAGTTTCAGAGTGCTATTATCCTGCAGATTAATCCCATATCTGCAGGTTAATAGCATTATTTTACTTGACAAGTTTCCTTTAAATATCACTAATATTGTTCTCATTTCTGAAGGCTATGTCCAACTACTCTTAATTATAGGCTATGAAATTGATGAACAAATTGTTTCTGCATTTCTCATTGGCTTCAATATTACATAACAGTAACTACTATTTCCAATTTTCAATAGAAAAAGGGTACATAGCATCCCTTTGTATAATCAGTGTGGTCCACAGTTGTTGTACTTATGTTAATAATACACTTTTGTTCTCAAGTTTAAAACATGTATATAGAAAAATAAATCCAATATATATTAATAAATTACACTGCACAGCAGGACTAAGCAAAGCATCTCATATTTGCTATTTAATTAAAATAAATAGTTATATGAAAGCTTTTGGAAGTAAAAACATATTTTTATTAAACCAAGTATAAGCAATGTGAATCCAAAGCCATGTGTCACAAGCAATATTATGTTTATAGATAAGTCATCACATTCTGTCTGCTTGTTCTGTATGTGTAATGCACTAAATAAACAGAAATTTAGATTACATCTTATTTACATGAACATTTGAATTTCATACTTATAAGGAATCAAGGATGCTTAACTAATACAAGAAATAAGTTATACAACATAATTATACAAAGCAAACAAACAGACATTGATTCATGATAAGGAGTATAAACGGGGTGTTTAAGATGTTCACTAATACATATATAATAAGCCATGATGAGCTACAAGCGCAAGTAAACAAAATTATGAAATTCTTAAGGTTTTTTTTCTTTTTTTACCAGTAAAACAATTTTCACAATTTATGAACAATGTGAAAGAAGCAATGTTTAAATATATTTGTGGAAAATTACATTTTACTATGAAATAGCCAAATAAAAATAAATCTAGGTTAAATGTAGATATTAGGTATCTCCTACTTGTTGCCTTCTCTTGTGGCAATTTTAGAGATTTGGTTAAAAACCAGTTCTTTTTAGAGATGCTTCTTTTGGAAAACTTTGCAGTTTTCATTATTTTTGGTTCATCTAACTACAATAGGAAATACAATTAACAAAATCAAAAGAGTAATACAAATTGCAGGGAGTCAAAAAAAATTTCTGTTGCACTGTCTAACAGCAACTTAGCAACTATATAGTAAACTGTCTGACGGTTGAAAAAAAAATACAGGGGAACTGTCTGTGAGCATTGTTATGATTGTTATGGCTTGTGCAGATGACTGCATTTTTGGTCCAAGTGTGATCTGACAAAATATTGGATCTCAATTGGACCAATGTTATCCTATGTTGCCATTCACATGTCAAATTTTTTCCACGGACTGCTCATATGCAAGGAAAAAAATTGCTGCATGCCCGAGTTCAACCCAATATTCAGATTAGCCATGCAAGTCAATGAGTCCGTGGAAAACATAGGACAGTATGCTAATGACATCTGAGTTTAGTTTGATTTCCACAGACTGACAGACTGGAGAAGATGGAGACTTTTTTTCTACATATTCTCATCATCTGAGAGAATTGAATCTTACTATGATTCCACTCTGACCAGAATGTGGTTTGCATAATCAACCTGATTCTCTCAGATGAGAGAAAATGCTGTCATCTGCACCTAGCCTTATGAGATCTGATAACATTCTTCAATTCATTAGTCAAGGCTGGGCAGGGTGATGTTTAGACTACTTGGAGGACCTCTCTTCTATTTGAAAACACAAACACTAACAAATAATACAGCAGACACAGTATTTATATTACATCTGGCTGAAAATGATGTTTCTAATGTGGAAGATGAGGTCTTTGCATTTACTTTAATAAGGAAATTCAGTAGACAATTAAACTATTGAGTGGATAGAGTTGCCATGTTCCCAATAAATTCCTGGCACAGCTGGTAATTCTACTTGGAGGCCAGTAAAATTAAAATATTTTCACCAGCAATAGAAAAAAACTATATTTTTGCATTACAAAATGCTGTATGCACAGTCAAATTGCTTTCAATTTGAATTGAATACTATTTCTTTCCCAGATCATCTTGTTCTACTACGAATGGCAGCAGTTTGGGATTGCGATCAAGGATTGTAACGGGCAAGTCATAAGAGAGCCAGAGGTGGCAAGCTGGTTGCCTGTGTATCCCCATGAACAGAAAACAGAGGAGTTTACTCCCTGTTAAAGGTTTAATACTGTGCTATAGCTGGTGCATGCATTATTTTGGTTGCTATAAGACAAATTTACTTCAATATATCTTTTTACTGCTGCATGGAATAGCAGTCTACTATACTATACTGAGGTACCTCCCAATAAAATCCGATAACCATAATGGCGTACGGCTTTGTATGACATTGTGGTTTTTTTTCAAATTTTTCTCAAAATAACAGAAAAAATATCTAAAAAATCAAGCATGTGTAAATCACCCTTACCTTGGGCACAATTTTTGGATGCAACTAGTGTCAACCTAATATTTAGAGTAATTGAATTGTCTTGACGATAACTAATTCCCATGCTCTGTGGTAAACTGTGCCCCTAAATCCCACCCCTTTTTATTCTCTGACAGTATTTTGGGGTGAAAAGGTAGGAGCCATAAGAAAATATTAAGTTATTGTATAAGTATTTTTTGAATTGAAAAGCAAATAGCTGACAAAAGTGCGTGATGTTCTCTCAATCTTTTCACATTTGAATAGGAGTGATCCAGGAGAGGAATTGAATAATGTTCACCTTAAATTGAAATGACTTAACATGGACACCTTTCACAGTACAAAATATGCTTATTGAGTCTACTTATAGTGTGTGCTTAAGTATGTCAGATTTCAATTTGACTGTATCGAGCAGCATAATTTTTATTTGTGTGCAGTAATATAACTCCTCTGTGTTGCTGCTATCGTACTACAGCCGTTACACCTCTTTTATTTGTTTGGCTCAATTGTATGGCTCTTGCTACTCTGCATAAAATTGACATGAAATATTGAAATTGAAAATATTGTGTTAAGTAATGTGTGTAATGTTTTTGTCTAACAATGCATGAACATATTGCTTATGGTTACAGTAATTGGAAAAAATACAAATAGCGAGAAAATGACATTGATGCAAAAGTTATTCAACCTTAACCATTAATTTTAGAAGTGCCATGAAGTATAATTGTTTAACCTTACTTACAGCCTGCTAAAAGTCTTTTTATCCAGCTCTGCAGTAATTCATTAAATTGGGGTACTATTGCCAGTAATATTAAAATATTTCAAACTGTTTCTTTGTGCCAAGGGGCAAGAGAAGTACAGAAGCCTAATGCTGCTAATGCAGAATTTCTTAAGCTAGTGGTGAACATCTCTAATTTTACAGTCTATCATAAAACATCTCTTCTTACTTTTTCAAGCAATGTTTTTCACTACAACATTTTCACTGCTTAACTGAAGTTTATGAAACCTAAGACCCAGATAACTAATTTTTTATGCACTTAGAATGATGTAAGAGTCAAACAGACTACAGCCATAACTAGATCATGCATATGAGTAAAATCTTGGTGGTGACAAAGATTTAAATGGACATCTTATGCTTATTAAAATGAATCCATAATACATATTCAGTGGCCAGACAGAAATAATACTTGACTATTACATCTGTATTCACATATATAAATGCTCAATACATGCAATATGTCAAATTCAGTCAATTTGGAAAACACACATGCTATATGCAAACATTTCCTTCACAAGATAGGTGGGATACCTGTCCCAGATTTGCCAAAATATTCACATTTTTCTTTTGCAGAGATTGCCATTACATAACTGCAAACCAATATGATTTTTTTTATTTTATCCTTAACCCCTTGACATCATGGCCATTTTCCATTTTTTCTCCTCTTCTACCGAGAGTCATAACTATTTTATATTTCCATCAATATAGCCATATGGAAGCTTCTTTTTTTTAAAGAAGAGTTACACTTTTGAATGACACTATTGATTTTACCATATAATGTACTGACAAGCAGGAAAAAAATTCAAAGTGCGATGAAATTGCAAAAAGAAATGCAATTCCACAATTTTTGGGGGGATTATTATTTACTATGTTCCCTCTATGGTAAAACTAACCTGGCAATATGATTTCCCAGGTCATTATGAATACTCAGATACCAAACATGTAAAGTTTATTTTTTATGTAAGTGGCAAAAAAGAATTGTGAAATTTATAGGAAAAAAAAGTTTTGAGCTTGTCATCATTGTCACATTTTAGCATTATCTACAATGCATTGTAGCATTTTAATTTTTAATGATCTAGGGCTGGCTAATAGCTTTTCTGCACCCTGGGCAGATGTTTTAATCACCTTTTATTGCATTTTATTGCATTGTTGCTCTGGCCAAATAACCGTAAATTGGGCGTCTTGACTTTTTGTTTCGATAAGCCGGTTATCAATCGGATTATTTTTATATTTTGATAGATTGGGCATTCCTGAAAGCAGTGATACCAAATATGTGTGTGATTATTTTAATTGCTTTATTTTCAGTGTGTAAAAAGGGTTGTGATTTGAATGCTTGTGTTTTTTTTCAAATTTTGAAAAGGTTTATCTTTTACTTTTACTGTCTTCAATAGTACCCTTTGGAGATTTGAAGCAGCGATTGTCTGATCTCTTGTTCTATACATAACAGCACTATAATATGCCTCATGTAATATGCTATATGTAAATGCAAATAATGTAAAAAGTGATGCAAAAAAGCACGTAATCCAGTGAATTCAGAATATACACATAGGCCCTGAATAATAATCAAAGTGTTATCACCAGAATTATGGAGTAAAAAACCTTGAAAAGTTGTACATTTTTTGTTCAACATGAGAGTACACAAAAATGTAGTGACTTTTAGCTATTTCTGAGTCATTTTTGCCCAGCTCTGATATAATAGTTGGATCTAGGCAGGATAGAAGCAAGATGAGGCGTTGCAACCCTTGCTCATTAAATTTATAAAGAACAATGGCATTTGCCACTCCTCGAATTAGCAGTAAATCATGGCAAAGGGCACTCCACTTGATTCATTAACAAGTTTGCGTCTCTTAATGAATGTAGAGCCTTTAACTCCACCCCACTCCAATGAAAATTGCTGATCTTAATGATTCGGGGCAATAGTGCTATAAATATCAGCCACAGAGAAATAGTGAAAGTTCCACAAGGTTTGCCTCCTTCAAGTTGGCAATTATTAGCTGCAAATGATTATTCTTAGCAATTTCCTTCTACAATGTTTCAGAGAAAAGTGACACTATTCTCTTGCATTGGTTCAATAAAAAGAAAATGGGGAAGATGTCTACTATTTCCAACACTTGACTATGAACCTGAGGAAGGCATTTTATCCACTGGTGTGTTACATGATCCGAGGCCGCATAGAAGATGCCACTATAATTAGCACATAGATTAACAAAGAATACATTTTTAATGTGTCCCCTGTTGATTCAACTGACAAACGTGATCTAGTGGTAACAGACCGTTATATTACTGTTATCAGTGATATGTATATAGAGACATACAGAAACGATGCATCATAAAATCTCAGGGTTTCTTTAGCAACAACCTTAAAGCTTTAAGGAATACAACACTTAATATCAATCCTCTGTTTAGCTTTTTTAGTGACAGGGAAATGATTTTTCTCTTCTCTGTTACACTATAAGATTGGGTTAGTTGTGTGTCAGTGCAATCATGGAGATAAAGCAGTATGAACAATCCCATCACATAAACAGGCATCTGGCACAACAACCAGTTTATGAACTTTTTTTACATGGGTTTGATATGACAGAGTTAACCCAGGACTAGTGATGAGTGAGTATACTCGTTGCTCGGATTTACCTGAGCATGCTTAAGTTTCCTCCGAGTATTTTGGCATGCTCAGGGATTTAGTTTTCATCGTCTTATCTGCATTATTTGCGACTTGTAGCCAGGCTGAATACATGTCGGAATTCCCTAACAAACAGGCATTCCACACATGTATTCAGCCTGTCTACAAGTCACAAATTATGAAGATTAGACAACGAACACTAAATCTCTGAGCATGCCAAAATACTCTGAGGACACCCGAGCATGCTTGGAAAAACTGGAGCAACGAGTATACTCACTCATCACTACCCAGGACCAGTGATGAGTGAGTATACTCGTTGCTCAGGTTTTTCTGAGCATGCTCGGGTGCCTTCCAAGTATTTTGGCGTGCTAGGAGAATTAGTTTTCATTGTCTCATCTGCATGATTTGCGACTGCTAGACAGCTTGAATACATGTGTGGAATGCCTGTTTGTTAGGGAATTCCCACATGTATTCAACCTGTCTACAAGTTGTAAACCATGCAGTTGAGACGATGAAAACTAAATCTCTGAGCACGCAAAAATACTCAGAGGACACCTGAGCATGCTCGGGAAAACCCAAGCAATGAGTATACTCGCTCATCACTACCCAGGAACCTTTTTCTACAGTAAGCTAATTTGGACATTTACATCAATGTTATATGAGAAACATGAGTGTCCATGCATGTGTTATTCTTTATCTGAAAATTAATATGTTCATGTTTGTCAGGTGTTGACTAAGCAATGCCAAAGGAAGTGCAGTTCTTTGCTATTTTGTATTCTTTGTGATCTAATGAGGGAGAACAGGTCATACAAATTAGATGAGACATTTTATCTCTAGATTATAACTTGGGACATCTGCATTGCCTTTCTTTCAGGCTATAAATATATGAATATAAGTGTATATGCATATTTGTATTTCCATTTGAAGGATTGGCATTACATACTTGCTAAAATATAATTTCTTATCATTTTTACTTATGTGACAGCAGAATACAGTTCTCAATGTCAACATTTACAATTAATTTTGAAAAAACAAGATTAACTTTTTTGCATCAAAACTATCATTTTCCTTTCTTTTTTTCTTTTGTGATGTTAATATTCAACAGATAAGAAGGTAGAGTGTAAACTTTTTTAAGTTTACATACGGTTTTGTTTTATGTGGTGTAATTTTTTTAATACTGGCTATATTAGCTACTCAAGTAAAGAAAAAAGCAATATTTGGGGTTTTTTTTGTTTATAATTTTTACTGTTCATGTTTTGCAACAAATAATTGATTGAGTGAATTATCTACCGTATTTTTCGGACTATAATATGCACTTTTTCCCAAAAAATTTGGGAGGAACATGGGGGGTGCGTCTCATAGTCCAAATGCTTTCAGTGGAGATGTGGCAATGGTGCAGCAGCGGAATTAGGAGTGACAGAGGTGTGCCAATTCTGCAGCCATCTTTCTGAAGTCATGGGTCACCAGAGGTGGTGCGTGCGCAGATTAAGATTTTGACGGCCCTCGCTTTCAGGAAAATGGCCGGCCCTCAGGTAAGATGCCTTAAATTTGGACAATTAGATGGACCCCCATCTTATAACCATCTTTTTTATGCTATTTTCCACCCCAAAATTTGGGTTTCGGCAATGGTGCAGCAGCGGAATCGGCAGTGACAGAGGTGTGCCAATTCTGAGGCTCGGTGTCAGCGGTGCACAGTGCATCATTTATTTACCTGCAGCCATCTTTCTGAAGCCGTGAGTCACCGGAGGTGGTGCGTGCGCAGATTGAGATCTTGACGGCCCTCGGTTTCAGGAACATGGCCGGCCCTCAGATAAGATGCCTTAAATTTGGACAATAAGAGGGACCCCATCTTATAAAAATCTTTTTTATGCTTTTTTCCACCCCAAAATTTGGGGTCCGTCTTATGGTCCAGTGTGTTTTATGGTCCGAATAATAAAGTAAGATGTCATGTTTTAATAAATGCATAATATGTGTAGGTTTGTTTTTATGAACACATTGAAATTTATTTTATATAAAAAAATCAGATTTTTTTGTATTGGAGACTTTTTTATTTTTCATTACTTTTTTAAAATGTCAGAGGGTGTTTTTATACACTCTATAGTGCTTATTGAGCACTATGTAGCTGACAAAGGAGAAGACAGAAGTGTTAATAAACCTCTTCTGACTTCTCCCTACAGTTCTGAACTGTGTCCAAAACCCTTTTACCTTACCTGATCATTCTATGTTTTCAAGATGTTTAAATTGTATGCTGTATATTTACAATAGAAAGGAATTAAATCCTAAGACAAACTTGCACTTGGTCATTATCAGGTTAATGGCCGTCACTATAAGAAAAATGTGCATTGCACACGACTCATTTTTAAATGTGTTAACAAATTCTATATGAACAAAAATTGTAAAACTCCAGAAATAACTAGGCATAATGTATTCAATGTATGTGCCACATACCTTATTTAACATACTATGGTACATCATCAGAAAAAAATGCATATAATATTAGTATTTGTAAATGTGATGCACTGCGCTCTACCACTTATGATGTGCTTCCATACTTAATTTTCTACTTATCCCATGCAATACTGTGCAATTCATATGAACAATAGGATAGATTTAAGTTTTATTACTGGTGTTGAGATTCTCATGCATAAATAAAATTTATCCCTGAATTACAAATTTTTCATGGTTGTTTCTGTTTTGTGCAATTAATGGAGTGATATTAAATCGTATGAAAATGTATCTTAAACATGTAGTGAAATATTTAAAAATTGTATTATGTTTAAAAACAATGTAAAGGCTAATGTATTGCATACTTCTATTTATTTTAATATACACTTGATTTTTGTGCATAGTTTGCACTATCATTGCAATAAAGATTTAAATTTAATTTTTCAGAAGGTAATGGTCGGATGTCAGATATTTGATGTGCTAGTTTAAAAACTTTCAATTTCTGTTGTTTTTTTCTCCTCCTTAAATGAAAATAAGTTTGCTTTTTATTTTTTTCAAAGTGACATTCTCATTAAAATGCAACATGTCAATTGAAGGCTGCTATTGAATTCTGGCAGGGTATTCAACCGGCGAAAGCTTTCCCCATTCAACTGAGAATTCTTGGATTTCTCAAATTCACATGCATACTCTAGACAACACTTTGAATGATTTGTTGTATTCATTTCACTTTCCTTTTCTTTGTCCCTTTGTCTTGCCTGATGATTTGCGGCAGCAGTTTTTAAAACTTTGATATTCTGTTCTCTTCTTGGCTTTCTGCCCTTTTGTCACACAAACCTATTCATTTCTACTAAAGTAAAGGCCATAAAATCAAATTATTTATGAAGATTAAAGAGGCAAATTTCATGTGTGTATATTTACAATTCTGTCATCCTTTTCTTGAAAAACATACAAATGTATTCTTTATTAAAGGAGAACATCAGATAAAAGAGACTGATAAAAGAATAACGCAAAATACTATATTATGTGAAAATTAATTAGACAATTAGTAAAATAGCTTTCAGAAAGCCTGCACTGCCTTTACAGATTTAATTACCACTTATACCAGATATGCTCAGTTACTGTATATTTTGTGCCTGCATAGCTGCTAGGATACCAAGTGAACCAGATGAACTGAATAATATTGATTATCTTGTTTCAATAGTACTTGTCAAGGGATTGGATGTATGGATACATAAGAGCAGTAAATGAGCAGTCAGCAATTAAAGCTAATATGTTGAAAACCAAAAATTATGATCCATGTGACTTTCATGGGGTCTAAAGTCTAATGGCTAGATTACTGGGTCAGAGCATCTATGAAATGGCATATATTGGTTGAGTTCCTGATATTTAGTGATTAGTCCACCCCAAAATTGGTCCAAGAAGGTAGATATTAAAGCAAGCATTGAAAAGTCAATAGACTCAATGGCTATAAAATTATTGCACATTTGGAGCAAAGACAAGCCCAAATAGGCCAATCTTATGCACAATTGGAAGGAAAATAACTAACAATATTAAAAGGTTGCTTTGATACGTGTCAGAAAACACAGTGCAACACAGTTTTCTGTATATTGACACGTTCATGACCTTTTGATGCATATTTTTGTCACAGATTGCATGTCAGCTGTGTAAAGTGGGCTCAGGGGTTGAGCCTGCTCCATGCTGAGCAATTGCTGGCTGTGTTAAACAGCTAGCATCTGCCTGCAGCAACAGCAAACAGCACCAGCTCCAATTTGTGATGTTTAACCATTTAGTTGTTGTGGTCAATCACTGACAGCATTTAAATGGAGCAATCACTGGTGCATGTGAATCAGCTCCCATCTTTCTCTTGAAATGTAATTTTGGGAGCTGAAAGTTAGACACAAATTAGGCTTAATTGGAGCCCATTATATACATTATGTACTGCAATAACATAGTATATA
This sequence comes from Dendrobates tinctorius, assembly GCF_039654945.1. Classification (NCBI taxonomy): domain Eukaryota; kingdom Metazoa; phylum Chordata; class Amphibia; order Anura; family Dendrobatidae; genus Dendrobates; species Dendrobates tinctorius. Next base: position 19,036,082 of record NW_027361692.1, read on the forward strand.
GTATAAATATAGAATATTTGCATGTTTTCTCTCAGAAAGGAAATGCAACATTAACTGATCTTCACTGTCCTATTAAAGGAATGGAAGAATCCAGGATATTTATAAACAGAAAGATAGTGCTGAAACACTTAGCTAACATAAATTAATTCAAGCTTCCAGGTCTAGATAAATTACACCCTAGAGTATTGAAGGAGATAGCAGAAGAAATTTTTGAACCAATCTCCATAATCTTTGAAAATTCTTGGAGAACAGTAAAAGTCCCAGAAGACTGGAGAAAAGCAAATGTTGTTCCTATCTTTAAAAAGGGGACGAAGGTGGACCCAGGGAACTATAGGCCGGTGAGTCTGACTTCTATACCAGGAACAATCTTTGAACAAATTATTAAACAACATGTATGTAAGTACCTGGATAAGAAAGAAGTGATTAACCAGAGTCAGCATGGGTTTGTAACTAATAAGCCTTGTCAGACTAACTTAATTTGCTTCTATGACAGACTCACTGACTGGATCAGGGAAATGCTGTAGATACAGTATATCTTGACTTCAGCAAAATATTTGACAACATATCTCACACCATTTTTATTGAAAAAATGACTAAGTATGGAATGGGCAACTGTTAGGTGGAGTATAATAATAATAATCTTTATATAGCGCTAACATATTCCACAGCGCTTTACAGTTTGCACACATCATCACTGTCCCCGATGGGTCTCACAATCTAAATTCCCTATTAGTATGTCGGCGGAAACTGGAGTGCCCAGAGGAAACCCACGCAAACACGGGGAGAACTCCTTGCAGATGTTGTCCTTGGTGGGATTTGAACCCAGGACCCCAGCGCTGCAAGACTGCAGTGCTATCCACTGAGCCACCTTATCAATGATTTAGATGAAGGAATTGAGGGTACACTGATTAAATGTGCTGATGACAGAAAGCTAGGAGGGATAGCTAATACTAGAGAAGAGAGAGGAGAGGATTCAAAAGATATAAGTAAACTAGAGTAGTGGGAAACAACTACCAGAATGGTTTTTAACAGGGAAAAATGCAAAGTACTAAATTTGGGCAATAAAAGTGAAAAAAGACATATACAGAATGGTAGGTAAAGGGCTAAGCAACAACACAAGTGAAAAAGACTTGAATATTCTAATAGATCATAAACTGAACATGAGTCAACAGTGTGATGCAGAAGCAAAAAAAGGCAAATGCAATTCTGGGATGCATTAACAGAATCATACAGTCTATATCACATGAAGTCATTATTGCCCTTTACTCCTCTTTGGTCAGACCTCGTCTAGAATATTGTGTTCAGTTTTGGTCACCACATTTTAAAAAATACATGAACAAACTGAAGTTCAGAGAAGAGTGACCAGAATGGTTGAAAGAGTGGGAAGAAAAATAGAAAGAGCAAAATTAGAATAAAATTTCCAGTGAAAATGTTGGTAGTCAAATTCACCACACAGTCTGAGGTTCTGGTGATGAAGAATTATTTTATTATAGTCTGTAAAAATGGGGGATATAACAAAACAAAGTGACTATATTACATTACAGATGTTTCAAACCATCCAGGTGTAACAGGTCAGAATATATCCCGTTCCAGATTATGCCCGGGGTTAAAGTGGCCAGAGTCAAAGTATACCCTGGGGTATATTCTGGCCTAGGCTACATTATACCCCTCCAGGACAGAATATACCCTCCAGGGGTGTAAAATAGCCTGGGCCAGACTATGCCTGGAATTAAAGTGGCATAGGCCAGAGTATACCCTGGATATATTCTGGCCTAAGCCAAAGTATAACCCGGGTATATTCTAGCCTAGGCTAAACTATACCCCTCCAAATAAAATAGCCTGGGCCAGACTATTCCAGATGCTAAAGCTGCCTAGGCCAGAGTATACCCCAGGTATATTCTTGCCTAGGCCAAAGTATACCCTGGGTATATTCTAGCCTAGGCTAAATTATACCCCTCCAAGCCCGAATATTGGTGTGTTTTTCCTTCGGTGGTTGTTCTATAGAATTACTACAAATGTGGAAAGTAGGACTACACTTACAGTATGTGTTGTAGGAGTTGCATTACACTGATAGCTTATGGCGCTGTTCCATTAGTGCACAGTTAATGTTATGTTATATTATAACTTGCCATGTATGTTTCTCTCTGCTCTCTATGATATGCACTCATTTCTCTAGTGTGAGTTACTCTTCTATCCTGATAAGATATGGAAAGTGAGTTTGCAACACCCCCAATACCAAAATAAGTTTTCAGTTTTGACAACCATGGAAGACCAAGTATATAACCAGATATTGAGATTCTACACTGCAATAGAGCAAAAGTACCCCCAGTTGATCTACGATCAACCTCCAGAGAAACATGTAAGTGCCAAGTCACAGTTTAGACAAACATCTAAGCCATATCGAGCAGACAGAGGGATTCTGTACCAAGGACCATAGAGAAAAGGAGGTTCTCACTAAAACTCAACTGCCAAATATCCTAAAGGCCTGTCATGACAATCCAATTTCTGGTGGCCATTTTGGCAGAGATAAAACGTTACACAAAATCTCTGACCGTTATTACTGGAAGGATTGAAGAATGACATTCTAAAACATGTCATAGCCTGTCAAAAATGTTTTGTCATAAATCCCAAAATCAGCAAGGAGGCTCCATCACTCAACAGTATGCCAGTGCCTGGAAAAGTATGGAGCTTAGTCGGTATTGATATGATCAGTCCTCTTCAGGTAACATCAAATGGCAACAAATATATAGCTGCCTCCATTGATCATTTCTCCATTTCCAGACAAGAGTGCCAAGTCAGTAGCAAATTTTTTGTACACCATTACTTGCTGCCTTGGCAGTATGGACACTCTGATTAGTGACCAGGGAAGAGAGTTTGTGCACTCGATCATTGACAACCTGATAGAACATTTTCAAACAGATCACCGTATTTTATCATAAAACGTTACACAAAATCTCTGACCGTTATTACTGGAAGGATTGAAGAATGACATTCTAAAACGTGTCATAGCCTGTCAAAAATGTTTTGTCATAAATCCCAAAATCAGCAAGGAGGCTCCATCACTCAACAGTATACCAGTGCCTGGAAAAGTATGGAGCTTAGTCGGTATTGATATGATCAGTCCTCTTCAGGTAACATCAAATGGCAACAAATATATAGCTGCCTACATTGATCATTTCTCCATTTCCAGACAAGAGTGCCAAGTCAGTAGCAAATTTTTTGTACACCATTACTTGCTGCCTTGGCAGTGTGGACACTCTGATTAGTGACCAGGGAAGAGAGTTTGTGCACTCGATCATTGACAACCTGATAGAACATTTTCAAACAGATCACCGTATTTCATCAGCCTATCACCCAAAAACAAAGGGCCAGCGGGAACGTGACAATCGAACACTCAAAGAATCTTCATCCCTGGTGATTTGTTTGCCTATCACACATCAGTGCATGCCTCAACCAAGTGCACTCCATTTGAGGTCATGTTTGGACAGAAGGCCAAGCTTCCTATCAATCTCGATCCCTCAGGAAATGACACCGTGGACTTCAAGTCCCTTCCAGATGATGCTAATCACCTGATGTGCTACATGCACTGACAATCAATTGAAAAAAGCTCCATTCAACCATCAGTACCAACATCCAGTCTGCTCAGGAACACCAGAAATGTGCATTTTATCACTGACACAACAGTCACAATGAAATCACCATCGGGCACCATTGTTTATGTGAAGAATTAACGCTGTATTCATTGCATGGGTTCAAAGATGGAACCATACTGGGTTGGACTCTAGTTAGTTGTGGAATCCTTGACCAAGGGATGACTAAATCTTAAGAAAAATAAGAATGGTAAGATACTGAGCAACACCTACCATGCCAGCAACCTTAAAATGTAGCAAGATGATGAAACTTCTGTACCACCCAAGTCCCCTAATGATTTTCCCAGTAACTCTGCCACACAGAAACACAAGGAAACAAAGACTTTCAACCCACCACCAAGTTCAGGAAGGAAGTATCTTACCACCACTTTTGGCCTTATGCTTGGTAGAGTCATGTACTATGGAGTCAAAAGAGACCTTGGACAACCACGCTGTACATATAAAACCAAAGGTGATGGGAAATGCTACTTCCAGGCCATCAGCTACATTCTGATAGGAACAGAGGACAATCACTCCCTTCTCGGAGATAAAGTCATATACCACATGAAAACTGCCTTAACAAAAAAACTACAGGACTACTTGAATGAAAATGTGAATGAATATGTGAACACTTCTGGCATCTCTCGTAATGTTCTCTGGGCAACTGATGCAGAGATCATGGCCACAGCGAAGCTGTTGAATTGGTGATTCCATGGATTGTTTGACATATCCTGCAAATTTCAATCTGCAGTCAACAACAGAACATGCACTTTATCTTAAAAATAAGCATCATCATTTTAATGTTGTCATCAGTATTTGTCTTTAAATGTTTGTATTTTAGTAGGGACTTGCTAGTCTGAGCCCAGGGATAAAAGTTACATGCAATAATCGCATACAAAGTCACTGTGTGTCCCTGTCCTAAAGGTCCCAATCCATGGAAAAAATATTATGTGATTTGGGTGGGTGAATAGGAAAAACACACCAATTTTTGGGCTTGGAGGGATATAGTTTAGCCTAGACTAGAATATACCCTGGGAATATTTTGGCCTAGGCCAGAATATATCCAGGGTATACTCTGGCTTAGGCCATTTTAACCCGGGCATAGTCTAGTCCAGGGTATTTTACACCCCTGGGGGTATATTCTGGCTTGGCGTGTTATAATGTGGCCTAGGCCATAATATACCCAGGCTTATACTTTGGCCTAGACCAGAATATACCAGGACGGAGTATACTCTGGCCTAGTCCACTTTAACTTCGGGCATAGTCTGGGAGGGGGTATACTCTGGCCTGTTACACTGGACTTTACTCAATCTGTCATTGATTGTTGCATGTTAGGATTTATTCAAATAGTGTTAATAGAGGAGGAAAGAAATCTCCAGATCAGAGTAACATAGAAAAAATACTGCAAAATTGTCAATGCAGGGTATTAGGTAGAGGATGCTGGTGTATCATGGTTTCAGCAGCACTCCTGTGCCTTGCTGCCAGCATACAAAATGTCTGTAATGTTATATAATCACTTTGTATTGTTACATCCCCCATTTTCACAGACTATAATAAAATTATTCTGCATCACCCAAACCTGAGAGTGTGCAGTGAATTTAACTACCTTTGTTGGGGGTTATTTGCCCCATTATACCAGCACATTACATCCCTAGAGAGTGCACACTAAAACTTTCTTACAAGCTTGAAAAATGTTGGTTTACTCTGATGACTCACATTTTCAGTTAAAAAATGTGGATGGCTGGTTGTATAAATGTCGATTATATGAGGAAGAAATGTCACCAAGATAAACCAATATACGATAAGAGCCCAGATGCAGTGTGGATTCAGTTTTATTTGTCAAAGTGTTTTAAGGTTCTCATATGTCTTCATCCTGTTGAAATGAATGATAACCTTGAAATGCGCTGAAAAATAAAATTGCATCCATGCCACAAAAGAACATTTTTTATTTTGCTCCAAATTCACGAGCACAATTTTGAAGAAGTTGATGCCAAAAAGAGCAATTAGTACAACAAGACAAAAAAGGAAAGCGATTTAAAAAAATACAAATGATGAATTGGGGTCTGTATATTGTACATTTAGTAGTTGCTGTTTGCAGCATTGTCTAAGTTAAATGATAATGAATGAAATAACTTTGCAGTGACATCTAAAAATCATAAACATCTGTGAAAATCAAGAAAGAGCTCTTTAATGGTGCAAAGCATTCTTGTACAAGCTCTCATTTTTGAGCTGCAAAAAAATCCTCTTAATCCCTGCTTAAAAGTATTATAGAAAAAAAGGAAATTCTAAAGAAGGCTTTACATTTTTCAGACTCTTGAATCTTTTTACAAACAAATGCATCTTTAACAATAAAATTGCAAACCATATCTAAACTGTGCCTATGAAGCAAAACTTATGAAATAGTTGCAGTGATGTACCCAAATTAACTGACTTCTAAAAGGAGAAAATTGTATATCTAGTTTACCTTTTAAGAGATAGTTACCAATGTCTAATAAGCCTTGTATTATAAGCATATAAGCCAAACTATGAACCCATCTGGAAATATATGTTTAACGGTAGTTGCTTGGTGTACAATAACAAATTATATTGTGTTACCATGTTGGCCAGAAAAATCGATGTGAATACTTTTCTGCCCAATTATGACAAAAGTATTCTCGGAGTGATACCTTTATTGGCTAACCAGAAAATAATATGTGTTTGCAAGCTTTCAGAGTACAAAGGCTCCTTCTTCAGGAAGGATTACAAATGAATTAATAAGAAAAATGTGCAACATTTAAGAGATATTACAGCAGGACATTTGTTCATGAAGTGGGAGAGGTGATGTCTCCTTAAGATAAGCCAAGGAAATCAAATTAGGGATTTTGTTATTGATGTCATTTGCAGAGGCAGTGCTGGCCTCTTATCACTGGGTTATCTCCTTACTACCTGTACTGACAGCATGCTCTCCTATCAACTCATTTCTCATCAGAGAAAGCGAGGGAGTGTCTTGTCACTGTGCATTAAAAAAAATTGCACAATGAAAAGACCCTACTGAGCATACGCCAGAATTGACAACTGAGGCATGCCCAGCAGAGTAGGGACTAGCCCAGCGCCTGAAAGAGATGTCACTGTACTATTCCATTTCATGGTGGAGGGTCTCCTTTGTGTATTCCAGCAAGCACTGGGTGTTCCCAAACAAAAAGAAGGTGCAAAAAAGAAATAAAGCAATTAGGTAGTGTAGTTAAGGAATGATAGGGAATTTTTAATTAAAGTATATTTGAAGGAGGTTTTCACAAATTATGATGAATTTTCCCCTGCTCCATCCACTTTTAAGGTGATGGCTGGGATTGGTGTATAAACACCAAAAGCACCACATTTTTCGTACAACTTTGAATAATCTGGCAAAAACTCCTTGATAAATCCGGGCCTTTAATTCTTAAGGTACATAATCTGCTTTTATGTGCAGTATGGTTTCAAATTTAAGCTGCAAGAATTTAATCAGACTAGGAAAAGTACCGTATTTATTCAGCTATAAGATGCACTTTTTTCCCAAAAAAATTTTGAGGGAAAATGGGGGTGCGTCTTATAGTTGGAATATTGGCTTTTCCTGGAGGCCACTGCATTGCAGCAATAGAGATGTGGGGCCTTCTGGCTTTCACAAGATGCCACGGGAGCCATGAGTACCACCACCAAACCTGTTGCACCAGCCTGGGATGAGATTTCCTGGATGCCACTGCACCTGCCGCACCAGCCTGGGATGGGAGTTATACTGCCGGACCACTGAACATCTCCTGTGACCCCGCTCCACCAGCGCTGCTGATCCCCCCAGGTAAGTTGAATTAGGACTGTAAGACAGACCCCCAATTTAGACATTAATTTTTTTCCCTATTTTTCTTCTGAAAACTTGGGTTGCGTCTCATGGTCCGGTGCATCCTATAGTCTGGAAAATACATTAAATAATGAGAATAATTTTATAAAGGAGAGATGACAAATTAAAAAAGTTCATGTCATTTGTTTGCATTAAAAAAATCTTTTATTGGAAATTTTGGTCCCAGAACTGATACAGGGGATAGTTTGGTAACAGGTAACATTGACAAGCAGAGCACGTAAATGCATTCCTTCTCAGCTATTTTACATAAGAGCAAATTGCTGGGGACATGTTCACTCACATCGCCTCTGATAATGCTATGGCTGACTAAAGGAATCATTTAAATAAGGTAAGTCAATGAGAAAAAGTCCCTTGCCCAAATTGTTTCCATTCATCTGTTTATAAAGAAGTTAACTTGATGATTTCAAATACTTATGAACAACTCTGCCTAATTGTTAATTTAGCAAAAAGATTTGATTTGCATTGAAGTTATTTGACTTCAGAAGAGAAGTTGTAAAAATAATACTCACCTCACTGCTCACTTGTCCAGTCACCACCACAACTAACTGTCTGCTCCTTTGCTCCATCTGGTTACTTTTCTCTATTGAGTGACAAAAAGACCAGATGGAGCCTAGGAATGGATGTTGGTCTGGGATTCCAAGTGAGCCAATAGATGAATATCATTTTTTTAAACTCTTTCTCTGGAACATATGATTCTGCAAAATGGCAGCCTGCTGCCATTTTGCTGTATTTGCTAGAAATAAATTGCAGAAAATTCAGAAAATTATAATTCAGGAGAATCCATTTTTTTTTTAAAATTTGACGTCAATTTAATTTGCTGACACAAATTCACTCATCTTCAGTTGCAAAATTATTATTAATATTTAAGAATTCCTTACTTGCAGGTTGGTTACAAATAGTTTGGCAAAAAATAATGTTATCCCTATAAATAAAAAAATAGTTCATGCACAAGTCCCAAAAACTACAGTATGTAGAATTCAGAATATAATATCTATATACAGAAAATGTATAACTTGCTAATGATAAAGTTACAAAAAGGCATGTCTTTATTCAAAGGAGATCGTGTCAGCCTATATGATTGTTTTTTAGTAAGTAGTAAGCAGAAACTTGGGCATGGGACTCAAGGTTGAGGCATTATATTTGCATTTTCTATGGGATTTGATAGCATTTTATATGCAGTTATCGCTCATGGTAAAGGGGTGTTATGGGCAATAGACAAATTGTCACATCACAACAGTGCAATGCTCATACTGTTATGATTCCATTGCATTCCCAACATGATGAGTAGGCAGTCAAGTGACTACAAGTATGCAATTTACATAGTTGAAGTCATGTGCAAACTGGTTTCATATCCTCTTGTCTCAAATTTTCAACTGAGAGAAGTAGATGAGAAGCTAGTCATACAATGTCAAAAATTATGCAAATTGCATATTTACACAAGGAATGTACAAGCATTGTGCCAGTGAACAAAATGCACACTGTCATAACTAATTTTCAGGCATATAGAGTGATTGCAGAAATTTGTTTAAAGCCCGGAAAAAACCTTTGTATCCAATTGTTTGGCATAATGTAGGATGGAATCAAATATAAAAAAAATATACTCATAAGTGGTTATTATTCAAACTTGACTGTTATAAGTTGACCCTTGTGGTCTGTATTAGGACCATTATTGGTTAAAGTGGATGTCCAGGACTGAATTATTGTTGACCTATCTAGGGATATCAGAGGAGGTGATCGTGTCAATATACATAAGCGCAGGGAAGCTTATTGGATCCATGAATTGAACACTTTGACCCCGAGATGCCTTAACATAAATTAGGACTTGCAATCATTTATGCAGTGAAACTGTTAACAGCCTTATTACTCATTTGGTGTCTTACACCACTATGTTTTTTTACTATCTTTTGCATGTAACCTGATCATCTTATTGTTCATAAAAGAACTACTCTCTTAAGTTATTCATTGGTCAAATAGATTATTTCAAATTGATCCTAATATTATGCCGTGTTATTGACAACTTTGATCTCTTTCACAGATCTGCCTTTACTGAATAACCTTCTTCCATGACTGCATCCCTGGATCTCTCCATCCTATTTTGTCACATTCTGACTTCTCATGGATCCACAAATTGCTCCACAGTACTCTTTGCTTACATAGCTACCTCATTCTCCCATGCGGAACTCAAGCTTTACTACACCTGGAATACACATCTCTAGTTCCTGTATGGTGGAACGCATAGCACTGGCACCTCCGGTCACTGAGTCACTGACATGCACGTGTCACTTCCAGTATGTGATTTCTGGTTTTGCGTCACAGCGCTCACTATGCAATGCCTGGCCTTATATAAAGAGTCTATGTGCCTGCAAATACACCTGCCCGACAAGCGGTGGACACCACGTCCTAGGTATACACACCCATACATAGGCTGCTGGTAAGTCTCTATATACCCTGAATGTCTACACTGATCTCCACTATGGATATTGATCCCTGCTATTATACTTTATTCTCCACAGATTCACCAGCTTCTAGTAACTGGCAACCACCGTACCAAATATACTATACAGATTGGTAGGTGTTTAGCTCCTTTTTTGCATGCCACATGAATGACTTAATCCTCAATAGATTCTAGTCTCACTTACACACTTTTCTCTGCATAGACAATCTCAATTTTACTTTGAGAACCTTATGGCCACCTACTATATCTCATAGGTAGGTCTTACCTCTAATTAATCTCTTCATCACGATTACCCTAATCTTATTATCTAAATTGCTACCTCTGACTGCTTGAAATGTTCTTATGCAACTGTCTGACAAATGACATTTTTTCTTTCAATGGTGAAGGTTATGCCTACCGATTATGCCTTACGTACTATGACTTGACCCTTAATGGATTATGAATACATTGTATATACTTTGGTTTTGTTTTATTAATTTTCGCTTACATGTTTTTGTTTGTAGTACACTGATAAGGCTGCGTTCACACGTCACTTTTTTTTGCGTTTTTGCTGGGGTTTTAAATGCGCGATTTTGCCGCGAAAACATGAAAAATAAGCATCCCATGCAATCCTACGGGATTCTGCAATGCTGTGCTAATGCTGCATTTTTTTCCGCGGCGGAATCGCAGCATGTTCATTAATTTAGCGGAATCGCGGCGATTCCACCCACATAGGAATGCATTATTCTGCTTACTTTCCGCATGTGGCTGTGCCCACCATGCGAAAAGTAAGCAGAACATTTGTGGATGGAACCCATGGTCCGGAGGAGAGGAGACTGTCCTCCGGGCTGTGGGTACCATATCCCTGTAAAAAATAGAATTAAAATAAAAAATATTGTTATTCTCACCTTCCGGCATCCGGCGCAGCCTTCCCGCCTCTCTCCATGCTCTCGGCATCTTCCGGTTCAAGTAATCCTTTGCGAGAATGACCGCAATGATATCGCAGTCTCATGGGAGAGTGATGTCTCGCGGTCATTTGCGCAAAGGATTACTGGGAACGGAAAATGCCGGGAGCGTGAAGAGAGGCGGGAAGGCTGCGCGGGACGCCGGAAGGTGAGAATAACAATATTTTTATTTTTTTATTCTTTTTTACATCCTATCTTTTACTACTGATGCTGCATAGGCAGCATCAGTTGTAAAAAGTTGGTCACACTTGTCAAACACTGTGTTTGACGAGTGTGACCAACCTGTCAATCAGTTCTCCAAGCGATGCTCCAGATCTCTTGGAAAAGGCTAGCATTCTGCAAGCTAATTAAAATCGCAAATCGCTAGTTTTTCAGTGGGAAAATCACGGGAATTTAAAATGCGATTTTCCCACGGAATGGAATTCCGGAATTCTTGCGGTAACTTTTGCGAGAGTTCCGCTACGTGTGATCATAGCCTGAATGTTTTGATGACCAAAACTTTTGTTGTGACTACTGTATGTATTTTTGATTACACTTCAACTATTTGAGTGTGCCAAGTTGGTTATACAAGTTAACCAGCTGTGCTAAAGGTCTTCTATCACTCCCAAGGGATATGTCATTATTTCATATCAGTGATGGATTGCCACCCAGTCCCCTACCAATTAGTTATCTGCTTTGGCAGCAGCTTAATGTAACCAATGTGGAACACCTCAGCTCTCTATATTTTTTAATGGTTGCTGCCAAATACTTCCGTTTATCATTCATTTACTTGTCATCAATAGTGCAGTCTTAGATAAGCCCTTTACTTCTTTTATTAATAACTATTTGGACATTATAGTATTTAAAATGAGGGACAATTATGTGTGCATATATGCAGATCTTGATACAGAAAAAAACAGGGCATCTATGACAACAGGGCATGCCATTTGAATCAGTACTGCAGCCTGAACTTTCACAGGAAATGCAACTATATGTCAGCTTGAAACTTGATGGCTATATTAGAGTACATGAGTTTTGCTTTAATATAATTAGTTTTTCTTCTTATTAATAATAATAATTATTATTTGCTGTTATATATATACTGTATATTTTATTAGTTAATGTTCTCAATGTGCAACAATGTCTAGTGTGCTTTTTCGGTAAACTTCAAAAGTTGTCGGTAATATTTTGTTCTTAGAAAATATTTGTGTTCTCAAGCACTACAGTTTATTGATTGTACATCATAGTTTCTTTTGGTGAATTATGTGAAAATATATTGCCATTTCTCTATAGTATTGCTATTTAGTCATATGAACCTTGCAGAATGTTATACTCACAATTTTAATGAGATATGTGGGTTATAAAAACGAGACTGCTTGGATCAATACTAAGATAAAAATCAAGGTTCCCAAGTCCTGCTCTTGTTGTATTAAAAACTGAGGTATAATTACTGTCTTACATCAGGGAAAAGGAAAGCAAATGCATCAACGTATTTATTAAAGATAGAAAATCCCAACCAGGGAAGGGAACCTCAACAGTTGATAAATAATGTGCAAGTCTTTACCATTTTTCATTTCAGCTGTATAACAATTGTGTAAATAATCCCCATGCAGTAGTTTCACAAACTGGGGAATAATGAACATTATGCAGCAGCTAATTACAAGCATTATTACATGTGCTGCATGTCAAAGTAAAGAGATTTTAAAGTGTCTGTTAACTGAGGAATGTAATGAATATTAAAGAGATTGTCCACTGAAAATGAGTTATCCCCTAACTTCTAGATAGGCGATAAGTTACTCATCAGGGGTGTCCCATCACTGGGACCCACACCAACCAGCAGAATGGGGAATTTATATCCCTTATTGGGAACATTTATCTTAAGCTGGGGTGGCAGGTTGTATGCCTGACCACCACTCTATTCATTCTCTTTGGAGCTGATGGAAATGGCTGAGTACAGCACTCTGCAGCCTCACAAGGATTGAATGAATCAGCAGTTGATTCTGCGCACTGCTGCTCTAGTCTAACAGGTTCACAAGATTCCCGTTACAGCAATTGATGCAGCTCCCTGCAGTTAGACCCACCACCAATATACAAGTTATCAACCATTCTAAAGATGGGTGATATTATGCTTTCATTAGAAAACCCCTTTAACTTTGTATAGTTAGATTGTGGCCTTATAATATAGGCTAATGTAATGCAATAATCTGGATATTACTAGATATAATATAAAATGTAGTTAAATAAATATAGTACTTAACAAGAAATTTCAGGCATATTATTACAAATAAGTTACATTATTATAAACTCCCCCATATAAAATAATAATAAAAAAACATTTTTCTTACCTTCCGCACTGGCTTAATTCTAGTGATGTCACAGATAAAGAGGATTTGCAGAAAATTTGTGCTGCAGTTATCCCATGTAACAAATCCAAATCCAGACTGAAAGCACATGTGGTTTCTCTTTATTTAGTCAAATCATTTTGAAGTATTACAGACTTCTTCATCGGGACAATAAAAGCATAGCTCACACCACAATTCAGTTACATTCATAGTGATAAAAGTTCAAAAGTACACGAGGCTATGAATTATTGTTAACTTCATCTAATGTGGCTGTCAAGATCCATTTTTAGATCTGTGGCAGATTTGGATTCTCACGTTAAAACTTTTTCCTTTTAGGCCATCACGGGTTAATGTCAGTTTTTTTCCCCCGGTGGCCGCTGGTGTAATCACATTGCTGCTGAGTTTGCTGATGCAGGTGGTGACCACGCCCACCTTCCTTCAAAAGGTCACCTGGTGCATCAGCTGACTGCCGGTGGTAGAGTTCATTCTGCAGTGACCAAACTGGGAGAAAGAGCTTGCTGGGAGCGGCTTGTTCATCAGCTGAGTCCAGTGTATCTGGTGTTTCATGCCTACTATGCAGTGCTTTGCAGCAGAGAGCTAAGTGTTGTTTTCCTTTACCTTGTCAGTCATACCTTCCCTTTGTGTTATATTACTGCAGTGGTGGTACCAATGTCCTCACTTGCCAATTCCCTACTTAGGGATAGGTGCAGGGCAAGTGTGGGCTTAGGTATCCAGCTCAGTGACAGGTTGAAAAAACCTGTATAGGGACGTCAGGGAGATCAGGGCACTTCCTTAGGAGATTGCAGGAGGTGTCCAATTTCCCCATTCCCTACCGACAGGGCCCACCGTTGTAATTGTGTCACCGGGTGTTCCCTTGTTTGTTGTGCTGTTCGTGAACGATCTACTGTTGCGTCGTTTCATACCGGGTCAGTCACTTTCGTGACAGTGGCACTGTGAGTTTGGTGCAAAATAAGATCAGAACATATTGACGTCCTAAGTTCAAATCCATTTAATCTACATATATGTATCATAATATATATATAAATATAATATTTAAGTACAATTTTTCTTTTTATCTTCTTTACCTAGAAATAAATTCAAAAGAATTTAGACATAAATAGTTTGTATATTATCAAGTCTTTATTACTAATCATTAGAAAAGACCCTTTTTATTTTTTTTCCCCGATGAACGTAAATTAATTTTTACACATCAGGAGGAGTCCATTATCTGTCCATTTGGCTCAAATATTTTAACTTTTATCATTAAAATGTATTTGCATTGTGGTGTGAGCTATGCTTTTCTTATCCTGATGAAGAAGTCTGAAGAACTTCGAAACGCATTGACTAAATAAAGAGAAACTGCCAGGAATTTTGGTCTAGATTTGGATTTATAACATGGGACAACAGCGTAGATTCTCAACAAATCCTTCTTTTTTGTGTGAACCTGTAGCAGCACGATGTACAGTATAAATAATTAAAATGCTGTGTATTTACAAGTTGAAATCACTCCAGTTTCACCCAATTCAAAATAAACAATAAAAAAATCAAACATAGACATATTTGGTAATGCCGCATTCAGAATCGCCCTATCTATCAATAAACAAAAGGATCAACCTGATCGCTAAATGGTGTAGTGAGAAAAAATGTCAAAATGCCAGAATTAGGTTTTTTTTGGTTGCTGTGACATTGGATTAAAATGCAATAACGGGCGATCCAAAGATCATATCTGCATCAAAAGGGTATCATTAAAAATGACAGTTTGGCATGCAAAAAATAAGCCCTCACCCGACCCGAGATCACAAAAAATCTCTACGGGTATCAGAAAATGGCGCAATTTTTTTTAACAAAGTTTGGATTTTTTTCACCACTTAGATAAAAAAGAACCTAGACATTTTTGGTGTCTATGAACTTGTAATGACCTGGAGAATCATAATGGCATGTCACTTTTAGCATTTAGTGAACCTAGTAAAAAGCCAGACAAAAACCAAGTGTGGGATTGCACTTTTTTGCAATTTCATCGAACTTGGAATTTTTTTCCGTTATCTAGTACATAATATGGTAAAACCAATGGTGTCTTTCAAAAGTACAACTCTTCCCGCAAAAAACAAGCCCTCACACAGTTATATTGATGGAAAAATAAAAAGGTTATACATAACTAATTTAAAGCCGAAAAATACACTTGTAGGTAATGCATAAACAGTAGTGATATACAACCAATGAAGGGTTGCTTAGTGTCTTAAGGAAGACTGTTGGCTCTACTGCAGTCTCTGTCTCCACAGCCTTGAGCAATAGGACAGTCAATTTAGACTGCACTGTGACTGTCACTTCTGGAAATGTCTGTGGCAATTATGTTAGTTTCTTGAAAGATCATTACAGATTCTTTTTTAAGGGTACCTTCACTTGTTATAAGTTGAAGTTTTACTGTGAAAATCACTTTTGAAAGTACAATGTTTTGCACCTTAAAAGTTAGTTTTCCCTAATGCATGCACTCAGCTTGTCACTATTATAGAGCGCTTTGGCTTTCAGTGGTCATGAGGCAGTTGCAAAACACTGCTCATAATAACCAGTATAAAGACATTATACATACATACAGGGGTCCTGAAAATATTTTTGTGTTCTGTAGTTTCTTTCCATTTTGTTGCTCAGAAAAAAAGCAGATGTCAGAATAAAGAAATAAAATAATATCCAAAGAAGTTAGAATAGATTTGTCTCCTCTCAGGGATCAAATTACATTGAAAGCATACTTGGCATAGAAAGCAACTAAATGTGTGACATTCTGACAAATTTTGCACTTGAGGCTAATATAATAAAGCAAGTTGATTACTACGAAGCTGAAAAAAGTAAATTGCAGTTTAGTAGCACTATATTAAAGGCGGCATTTATTTAATATTTTTTAACATGAAACAAATGAACATGAAATCAATTGTCATTATCCAACATATATACAGTATATATAGCTATATATATTTATCTATAACTATATATATACATACATATATAGATGGATATCTATATATATATATATACATATATATATAGATATATATATATATACTGTATATATATATATATGATAGTGACTTTTTTAATTTTACTTACATATATATTTGCTACCTTTTTTAATTATTCATTTCATGCACGTGACAATTTGCATTTCCTAAAGAAAATATCACAGACTGGAAAAGCATACAAATGGAGATGGAGAGGCAATATAGCAACTGGGAACAGTTTGTCATTCACCTGCATACATTTCCATCAAAGATTTGCTTTGCAAACTAAAAGTTCAAACATAGCAGCATCTAAATCTGCATATCATCTCACAGCTGCTCTATGACATGGCAAAGAACGTATTCAAAAAAGCTTTAGCACTGGACCATCTGCTTCTTCAAAGACATCAGCTTATATTCAACCTTTATTCCAATCAGTGGCAATTATGGCTGTGCCATCATTGTGAATATTAAGGTACTATATATTATCACAAAAAACAGCATATCACATGCCCTAAATGAAGCAGATGAGGTTTGCAAAATTATTTTGTATTGTGACTCCAAAATAGATCATTTAAGTTTTAAGTTTAAAGAATTTTACTAGTGGTGGGTGAACTGACTCTAGAAAATGTTTTAAAATACCTTAAATAATCTTTAAAACCTGTTAGAATTTTACAAATTTTGTGAAATCAGGTGAACCCAAATTTTCAATGATTCCCTTTACACAAATCCATTAAAAAGGTGGCTGAATTTCAAGGGTTTTCAAGGGTTAAAAAACTATAAACACTTTTACTCACATCTTCCTGTCTCTCAACCACTACTCTCCATCCTGTCTTCTGCAAACCCTGTCCCACCTCTTCTTTCCTTCAGAACACAACATCTAGCATCTTTCCCTTGTGTCAGCAATGAGTAGCCCTCTGTCCTCAAGCTCCAGATTATTTATTTATTTTTTTGAATATTTATTATGGTCTGGGGTCAAAACACCATAAAGCATAATACGGAATATTTGATTCACTTCAAAGGCTTTTCTATCTTGCTTGCTAACATAGGTTTATTAACCCCTTCCTGACATGAGACGTACTATCCCGTCCACGGTACCCGGGCCCGTATGACCGGGGACGGGATAGTACGTCTACCGCGATCAGCGGCGCCCACGTGGTGAGCGCCGCTGATCGCGGCCGGGTGTCAGCTGATTATCACAGCTGACACCCGGCACAATGTGTCAGGGGCAGTCACGGACCGCCCCCGACACATTAACCCCTTGCACACCGCGATCAAACGCGATCGCGGTGTACCGGGAGTTAAAGGGAAGCATCGGCAGGGAGGGGGCTCCCTCCGTGCTTCCCTGAGCCCCCCACGGCAGCGCAATGTGCAGCGCTGCTGCGGGGGACTCCTATCCTCCAGGCCCCCGAATCCAAGATGGCGACGGGGGCCTTCGGGGGCCTGGGGAAGCTGGCTTCCTCAGTGCCTGCAAAGCGCAGGCATGAGGAAGCCTTGTGCACTGCCTGTGACAGATTGCTGATCTGTCACAGTGATCTGTGATGTGACAGATCAGCGATCTGTCACAGGACAGTGATGTCCCACCTGGGACTATGTAATAAAGTAAAAAAAAATTTAAAAAAAAGTGTAAAAATAAATTAAAAAAAATCGCCAAATAAATTAGTAAAAAAAAAAAAAAATATTCCCCAATAAATTCATTTTTTTAAAATAATAAAAAAAAAAAACAATAAATGTACACATATTAGGTATCGCCGCGTCTGTAACGACCTGCCCTATAAACCTGTCCCATTAGTTAACCCCTTTAGCGAACCCCTTAAAAAATAAAAATAAAAAACGAAGCAAAAAATAATGATTTATTATCATACCGCCAAACAAAAAGTGCAATAACGCGAGATCAAAAAGACGCATATAAATATCCATGGTACCGCTGAAAACGTCATCTTGTCCCGCAAAAAACAAGCCGCCACACAGCATCATCAGCAAAAAAATAAAAAAGTTATAACTCGCAGAATAAAGCGATGCAAAAATAATTATTTTTTATATAAAATAGTTTTCATTGCATAAAACCGACAAAACATAAAAAAAGACCTAAATGAGGTATCGCTGTAACCGTACTGACCCGAAGAATAAAAGCGCTTTATCAATTTTACCGCACGCGGAACGGTGTAAACGCACCCCCCCCAAAAGAAATTCATGAAACGCTGGTTTTTGTTCATTCTGCGTCCCAAAAATCGGAATAAAAAGCGATCAAAAAATTTCACGTGCCCGAAAATGGTACCAATAAAAACGTCAACTCGTCCCGCAAAAAATAAGACCTCACATGACTCGGTGGGTCAAAATACGGAAAAATTATAGCTCTCAATATGTGGTGATGCAAAAACTATTTTTACAATAAAAAGCGTCTTTTAGCGTGCGACAGCCGCCAAACATAAAAACCACCATAAATAGTAAATCAAACCCCCCGTTATCACCCCCTTAGTTAGGGAAAAATAATAAAATAAAAAAAATGTATTTATTTCCATTTTTCCATTAGGGTTAGGGCTAGGGTTAGGGCTAGGGGTGTGTTGGGGTAGGGTTAGGTTAGGGTTAGGGCTAGGGTTAGGGTTAGGGCTAGGGTTAGGGCTAGGGTTAGGGCTAGGGTTAGGGCTAGGGTTAGGGGCGTGTTGGGGTTCGGGTTGGAGTTAGAATTGGGGGTTTCCACTGTTTGGGCACATCAGGGGCTCTCCAAATGCAACATGGCGTCTGATCTCAATTCCAGCCAATTCTGAGTTGAAAAAGTCAAATGGTGCTCCTTCCCTTCCAAGCTCTGCTATGCGCCCAAACAGTGTTTTACCCCCACATGTAGGGTATCAGCCTACTCAGGACAAATTGCAAAACAATTTTTGGGGTCCAATTTCTCCTGTTACCCTTAGGAAAATAAAAAATTGGGGGCATAAATATCATTTTTGTGGAAAAAAAATGATTTTTTTATTTTCACGTCCGAGTGTTATAAACTTCTGTGAAGCACTTGGGGGTTCAAAGTGCTCACCACACATCTAGAAAAGTTCCGTGGGGGGTCTAGTGTCCAAAATGGGGTCACTTGTGGGGAGTTTCAATAGTTTAGGTACATCAGGGGCTCTCCAAACGCACATGACAACCGCAGACCATTCCATCAAAGTCTGCGTTCCAAAACGTCACTGCTTCCCTTCCGAGCCCCGACGTGTGTCCATACAGTAGTTTTCTCCCACATATGGGGTGTCAGCGTACTCAGGACAAATTGGACAACAACTTTTGGGGTCCAATTTCTCCTGGTACCCTTGGGAAAATAAAAAAAATGGTGACTAAAAGATCATGTTTGTGGAAAAAATACGAATTTTTTATTTTCACGCCCGGGCGTTGTAAACTTCTGTGAAGCACTGGGGGGGTCAAAGTGCTCACCACACATCTAGATAAGTTCCTTGGGGGGTCTAGTTTACAAAATGGTGTCATTTGTGGGGGGTTTCCACTGTTTAGGTACATTAGGGGCTCTCCAAAGGCAACATGACACCCGCAGACCATTCCATCAAAGTCTGCATTCCAAAACGTCACTACTTCCCTTCCGAGCCCTGACGTGTGCCCATACAGTAGTTTTCTCCCACATATGGGGTAGCAGCGTACTCAGGACAAATTGGAAAACAACTTTTGGGGTCCAATTTCTCCTGGTACCCTTGGGAAAATAAAAAAATGGTGACTAAAAGATCATGTTTGTGGAAAAAATACGAATTTTTTATTTTCACGCCCGGGCGTTGTAAACTTCTGTGAAGCACTGGGGGGGTCAAAGTGCTCACCACACATCTAGATAAGTTCCTTGGGGGGTCTAGTTTACAAAATGGTGTCATTTGTGGGGGGTTTCCACTGTTTAGGTACATTAGGGGCTCTCCAAAGGCAATATCACACCCGCAGACCATTCCATCAAAGTCTGCATTCCAAAACGTCACTACTTCCCTTCCGAGCCCCGACGTGTGCCCATACAGTAGTTTTCTCCCACATATGGGGTATCAGCATACTCAGGACAAATTGGACAACAACTTTTGGGGTCCAATTTCTCCTGGTACCCTTGGGAAAATAAAAAAATGGTGACTAAAAGATCATGTTTGTGGAAAAAATACGAATTTTTTATTTTCACGCCCGGGCGTTGTAAACTTCTGTGAAGCACTGGGGGGGTCAAAGTGCTCACCACACATCTAGATAAGTTCCTTAGGGGGTCTAGTTTCCAAAATGGTGTCATTTGTGGGGGGTTCCACTGTTTTGGTACATCAGGAGTTTTCCAAACGCGACATGGTGTCCGATCTCAATTCCAGCCAAAAACGTCAAATGGCGCTGCTTCCCTTCCGAGCTCTGCCATGCCCCCAAATAGTGGTTTACCCCCACATGTGGGGTATCAGCGTACTCAGGACAAATTGCACAATAACTTTTAGGGTCCTGTTACCCTTGGAAAAATAAGAATTGAGGGTGAAAAGATCATTTTTGTGGAAAAAATATGATTTTTTAATTGTATGGCTTTATGTTATAAACTTCTGTGAAGCCCATGGGGGTTCAAAGTTCTCACCACACATCTAGATAAGTTCCTTAGGGTGTCTAGTTTCCAAAATGGTGTCATTTGTGGGGGGTTTCCACTGTTTTGGTACATCAGGGGTTTTCCAAACGCGACATGGTGTCCGATCTCAATTCCAGCCAAAAACGTCAAATGGCGCTGCTTCCCTTCCGAGCTCTGCCATGCGCCCAAATAGTGGTTTACCCCCACATGTGGGGTATCAGCGTACTCAGGACAAATTGCACAATAACTTTTAGGGTCCTGTTACCCTTGGAAAAATAAGAATTGAGGGTGAAAAGATCATTTTTGTTTAAAAAATATGATTTTTTAATTGTATGGCTTTATGTTATAAACTTCTGTGAAGCCCATGGGGGTTCAAAGTTCTCACCACACATCTAGATAAGTTCCTTAGGGGGTCTAGTTTCCAAAATGGTGTCATTTGTGGGGGGTTTCCACTGTTTTGGTACATCAGGGGTTTTCCAAACGCGACATGGTGTCCGATCTCAATTCCAGCCAAAAACGTCAAATGGCGCTGCTTCCCTTCCGAGCTCTGCCATGCGCCCAAATAGTGGTTTACCCCCACATGTGGGGTATCAGCGTACTCAGGACAAATTGCACAATAACTTTTAGGGTCCTGTTACCCTTGGGAAAATAAAAATTGGGGTGAAAAGATCATTTTTGTGGAAAAAAATATGATTTTTTAATTGTACCGCTGTACGTTATAAACTTCTGTAAAGCCCTTGTGGGTTCAAAGTTCTCACCACATATCTAGATAAGTTCCTTGGGGGGTCTAGTTTCCAAAATGGGGTCACTTGTAGGGGGTTTCCACTGTTTAGGTACATCAGGGACTCTCCAAACGTGACATGGCGTCCAATCTGAATTCCAGCCAATTTTGCATTGAAAAAGTCAAACGGCGCTCCTTCCATTCTGAGCTCTGCCATGCGCCGAAACTGTCGTTCCCCCCCACATATCAGGTATCTGCGTACTCAGGACAAATTGCACAATAACTTTTGCAGTTCAATTTCTCCTGTTACCCTTGGTAAAATAAAAAAAATTGAACCTGAAGTATTTTTTTTATGAAAAAAAGTTAGATGTTCATTTTTTTTTAAATATTCAAAAAAATTCCTGTGACGCACCTAAAGGGTTAATAAACTTCTTGAATGTGGTTTTGAGCACCTTAAGGGGTGCAGTTTTTAGAATGGTGTCACTTTTGTGTATTTTCTATCATATAGACCCCTCAAAGTGGCTTCAAATGTGATGTGGTCCTAAAAATAAAATGGTGTTGTAAAAATGAGAAATCGCTGGTCAACTTTTAACCCTTATAACTTCCTAACAAAAAAAAATTTTGGTTCCAAAATTGTGCTGATGTAAAGTAAACATGTGGGAAATGTTAGTTATCAAGTTTTTTGTGTGCCTTATCTCTGTGATTTAAGGGCATAAAAATTCAAAGTTGGAAAATTGCGAAATTTTCAAAATTTTCGCCAAATTTCCGTTTTTCTCACAAATAAACGCAAGTTATTTGAATGAAATTTTACCACTAACATGAAGTACAATATGTCACGAGAAAACAATGTCAGAATCACCGGGATCCATGGAAGCGTTCGAGAGTTATGACCTCATAAAGGTACAGTGGTCAGAATTGTAAAAATTGGCCCGGTCATGAACGTGCAAACCACCCTTGGGGGTGAAGGGGTTAAAGTAGTAGACAAATGTTCATGGAGGTCAACCCATATGAAGGAAGTTATGACTCTCTGGGCAATTATAAACTATGTTGTCCCATGGAAGAATGACAATAGTTTCTGACCTTACCTTAACTTACATCTAAGGGGTAAGGTTTCTCCTTGTGGAGAGTGACATACCAGCTCTGGCTTGTCAAGGTAAGGAGGCTTATTGCACGGCGAATAAGCCTCCTTACCTTGACAAGCCAGAGCTGGTATGTCACTCTCCACAAGGAGAAACCTTACCCCTTAAACTTACATACATTTAACATTTTAAAAGCAACTGGGTTCCTTTCTTAGGAAATCTGATTCATATAGAAGCATCATTTATTTACAGCACAGCTGGTAGGTATACAATAAACATTTATGCCTTTAAAAAATATAGTTTTTTCTCTGTAATTTATTTTTTATTAAATCATCAAATTGCTGTATCATGCAATGGGCGTCATATGTGTAACCAAAAAATGATGTACGCCATTTATTCTGGAGAAAGGTCATGTTTTAAATTTCAACCTCCTGTCCCCATATTACATATTTCACAAAAGTGATGTATGCTTACTTGCTGTTCAAGGTTTTGATGCACACAAAGACAATCACAAGGAAATTAAGACTTTTTTACTTATAATAAGGCTCATTAATATTTCTATACTTCATAGCAACATCTGCTGTAATTATTAACATAAAACATGTCTTGACTGTATCAAAGATGAGATGCAATGACCTCTGAATAAAGCAGAAAGTACTACAGTATAGCCCAACATTAATATTCCTTCTGTTTTTTAGCTCTAGAACCCGGTTTGGGCATATAAATACATTGAATGGAATTATTGACCCTACAGTGTAGTTAATACCAAGTATGAGGGAAATATGGTTACGTTCAAATTGAACAGACTTGCATCAATTTAAAAAAAATGATTTGCATAATGTTCTCTATGCAAAACAAATTAGATGTTTATTGGGCTCTGATTTCTCTTCAGACTCCAATGCATAATAAAATGAGGACCATAGCTCTTTAGTCCTCCACTTGTTTGCTTGCTCCCTCCATCTGGTTCAGGTTTTTTCTTCCATCTTTCCCTTCACTCTTCAGGGCTACTGGCTCTAACTAGACCATAAAGGTGTAGTCCCACCTCCAAGATCCTATCACAATATGTGTAGATGTAATAGCAATAATAGTAGCAAATACCTCCAATTACAAACTGAGGCTAGTTCTTCTGATTTGCTAAGTCACTCACCCCATGTTCAGGGCATTGCAGTAGCTTAAGTATCCATGTTTCTGACCACACATACTGTATAGTGACAGTTAGTTAGCTGTTAGTGGTCATATCCATGGATATCTAAGCTACTACAGTGCTGTGCAAATGAGTTAATCAACATAGTAAATTAGAAGAACTATACTACATTTCAAATTGAAAATATATGATAATATATGCTAGTATTAATACATTTACTACTATATATTGGGATAGGACCTTGGAGATGGAAATACCCCTTTAATCTACGAGATTGACTTCATGATGTCACATGAGGTCTAGTCACTGACTAGGTCTCACGTAACATCATGATGTGCATCTCACATCTCTCTAATGTTATTTTCTTCTATTTTCATCTTTACTTTTCAATGTTTCCAGTGCTGACTACAATTCACAATTCAAGCAACATCATGATGTCATGTTATTTGATTCTTACAATAAATTCACCAAAATTTTGTTCCTGCTGATTGAGAATTTTTGTGATATTCAGAGTGTATTGGCTCATCTCTAGTGAATGCAAATATTCACGATACATGTGTTAACTATCTCTGTAACATTCTGTTCCATCCATCTGAATTGTAGAAAACTGCAACACAACCCCATCATATGCATTGTTTCAATCTGAAATACCTTGCTCAGGGGGGTCAGCAGAAAAGTCACTATAAAGGGATGCAATGAATTTAATTAACCATACACTGCTATAAAACAGCATGGAATGATTTTCTGGTGTTTTTTTAAACTTTGTCCTTTTAATATTTGATGCTAAATATAAAAAAAACCTTTCATTGCTTGTGTTGCACCAATTTATTAGCCTACATTAGCCAGCTAAATCAACTTCAATGTGTAGCACTACCTTAAGGCAGCATTCGCACATTCAGTATTTGGTCAGTGTTTTCCATCATTATTTGTAAGCCAAAACTAGGAGTGGGTGAAAAATACAGAAGTGGTGACTTGTTTCTATTACACTATGTAACAAATTTTTATTTATTTATATTTTGGTTCTGTGTCCAAAGTGTGTTTTCCTAACCCGTTATGCCTAAAACAAACTGAAAATAGTTGTTCCACAAATACTTTGCTTTTGTGATCAGGACAATGAAATGTTTAAATTTGACTGTTTTCAGGAAAATGCTTGATTCATATTGAATGCTGAGTAGTCTTTTAGAATATTGTTGAACTGCTGGAATTGTGCAGAAGTTTCAAATTTTTTCCAGAATTATCTAGAAGTTTCTAGAAACGTTTAGAACTTTCTAGAATGTTCTCAGACTGTTCAATAGTAGTCATACAAGTATAAAGCACAGGTGACTCAAACCAACATTTCAATTTACTGTATGTTATTGCTGAGTTAAGGTACTGTCACACTTAGCGATGCACCAGCGATCCCGACCAGCGATATGATGCAGTCAGGATCACTGGTGCATCGCTAAGTGGTCACTAGTGAGCTGCCACACAGGCAGATCTCACCAGCGACATCGTAGCGGTCGGGGGTCGCTACTTACCTGTCAGACGAGGCGATCCTGACGTCCTCCCGCCCGGCTCCACGCTCGTCGCTCGTCTCTCCACAGGAAGCGCCGCAGGAAGCTGACGACGAGAAACGGTCCAGGACGTTCTCGCGTGATCAGCAATAACCAGCGGGGGAGCGGGTCGTAGGTAAGTGTCACACACAGCGATATCGCTAGCAATATCGCTATAACGTCACAAGTTATAGCGATATTGCTAGCGATATCGCTTAGTGTGACAAGCCCTTAAGAGAAAAACACACTGTAGTTGAGCAATTATTTGTTTTAGATGGCATCAAGAGGTTGTTTGCACCCAGCAAATGCATTTTGCTACGTGTGTAGGCCTACAAGTAATATTTCGGCATGCTTGTTGAGGATCAAGACAAATCCTGGGCACCTCATTTCACATGGGGATGTTGCAAGAAAACTCTTGAAGGTAAGGTCAACAATTGCTGCTTGTTTAGATGGCAGTGCTTTATTTTGTAGAATTTCAATGATTTTTAATCTACTACAGTTTAACCCCTTACTGGCCGTGGATGGAATAGTACGTCCGCGGCCAGTATCCCCAGCTTTGTTGAGGGCTCCGGCAGCAAGCCCACATCAAAGCCAGGACATGTAAGCTGTTTTGAACAGCTGACATGTGCCCGCAATAGGCGTCAGTGGAATCGTGATCCACTTGCACCTATTAACACAGACAGAGGACAAAAACAGTCATGAGGTCAAATAACACTAAAATGAATTTTATTAATACATAAAAGATCATACAGACAGGTACAAAATGAAGCTAGAAGATGTAAAGGTCATTCTAACCACATATGCGAGGCCCTGGGTAGGTATAGTTGTGGCCAAAAGTATTGACACCCCTGCAATTTTGTCAGATAATACTCAGTTTCTTCCTGAAAATGATTGCAGTCACAAGTTCTTTGGTATCATTATCTTCATTTAATTTGTCTTAAATGAAAAAACACAAAAGAGAATGAAGCAAAAAGCAAAACATTGATCATTTTACACAAAACTCCAAAAATGGGCCAGACAAAAGTATTGGCACCCTCAGCCTAATACTTGGTTGCATAACCTTTAGCCAAAATAACTGCGACCAACCGCTTCCGGTAACCATCAATTAGTTTCTTACAATGCTCTGCTGGAATTTTAGACCATTCTTCTTTGGCAAACTGCTCCAGGTCCCTGATATTAGAAGGGTGCCTTCTCCAAACTGCCATTTTTAGATCTCTCCACATGTGTTCTATGGGATTCACGTCTGGACTCATTGCTGGCTACCATAGAAGTCTCCAGTGCTTTCTCTCAAACCATTTTCTAGTGCTTTTGAAGTGTGTGTTTGGGTCATTGTCCTGCTGGAAGACCCATGACCTCTGAGGGAGACCCAGCTTTCTCACACTGGGCCCTACATTATGCTGCAAAATTTGTTGGTAGTCTTCAGACTTCATATGCCATCCACACGGTCAAGCAGTCCAGTGCCAGAGGCAGCAAAGCAACCCCAAAACATCAGGGAACCTCCGCCATGTTTGACTGAAGGGACCGTGTTTTTTTCTTTGAATGCCTCTTTTTTTCTCCTGTAAACTCTATGTTGATGCCTTTGCCCAAAAAGCTCTACTTTTGTCTCATCTGACCAGAGAATATTTTTCCAAAATGTTTTAGGCTTTTTCAGGTAAGTTTTGGCAAACTCGAGCCTGGCTTTTTTATGCCTCGGGATAAGAAGTGGGGTCTTCCTGGGTCTCCTACCATACAGTTCCTTTTCATTCAGATGCCGACGGATAGTACGGGTTGGCACTGTTGTACCCTCGGACTGCAGGGAAGCTTGAACTTATTTAGATGTTAGTCGAGGTTCTTTATCCAACATCCGCACAGTCTTACGTTGAAATCTCTTGTCAATTTTTCTTTTCCGTCCACATCTAGGGAGGTTAGCCACAGTGCCATGGGCTTTAAACTTCTTGATGACACTGCGCACGGTAGACACAGGAACATTCAGGTCTTTGGAGATGGACTTGTAGCCTTGAGATTGCTCATGCTTCCTCACAATTTGGTTTCTCAAGTCCTCAGACAGTTCTGTGGTCTTCTTTCTTTTCTCCATGCTCAATGTGGTACACACAAGGACACAGGACAGAGGTTGAGTCAACTTTAATCCATGTCAACTGGCTGCAAGTGTGATTTAGTTATTGCCAACACCTGTTATGTGCCACAGGTAAGTTACAGGTGCTGTTAATTATACAAAGTAGAGAAGCATCACATGATTTTTCGAACAATGCCAATACTTTTGTCCACCCTCTTTTATATGTTTGGTGTGGAATTATATCCAATTTGGCTTTAGGACAATTCTTTTTGTGTTTTTTCATTTAAGACAAATTAAATGAAAATAATAATAACAAACAATTTGTGTTTGCAATAATTTTCAGGAAGAAACTGAGTATTATCTGACAAAACTGCAGGGGTGTCAATACTTTTGGCCACAACTGTATGACAGAAGGCAGGTGCATAACAACATCTTAACACAAGACTCATGTATGCACAGTGACAATAAAAGATAGAAGACAGGTACATGACAACATCATAGAAAGTGGATATAAAGCACACCACTCATATATGCACAATGGCAATAAAGAAAACCTGAAACAGGCAAAGTTAACAGGGCCTAAATATGGCCACATTAGTCATTCAGGCAAGTAGCATTAGATGTGCACTATAATACAAATATGAATGAGCAAATACCTTCAAGAGAGACAACCACCTTCCTACACGATCCTACCCGCCCCGACGCGCGTTTCGGTGTACCTTTATCAAGGGGCATGAAGGCGGTTGTCTCTCTTGAAGGTACATGCGCATTCATATTTGTATTATAGTGCACATCTAATGCTACTTGCCTGTCTGACTAATGTGGCTATCTTTTATTGCCACTGTGCATACATGAGTCTTGTGTTATGATGTTGTTATGCACCTGCCTTCTGTCATACCTACCCAGGGCCTCGCATATGTGGTTAGAATGACCTTTACATCTTCTAGCTTCATTTTGTGCCTGTCTGTCTGTATGATCTTTTATGTATTAATAAAATTAATTTTAGTGTTAATTGACCTCATGACTGTTTTTGTCCTCTGTCTGTGATTCTACTATTACAGTTGGTCTTCTGCTGTCCGTACTTGTTGTGGGTGTGTGATATTATATCTTCTTTTATTACATTCAATTTTTCACCCACTATGATCATTGGATTAATGTTATTTTCACCTATTAAGTAGTTAAATGCCGCGGTCAATCGCTGGCAGCTCTGTTATGAATGAGTCACCGTAGGAGGCAAAAACAGAAATGCTAGCTAAGTCCAGAAAACCAGAGAAGTTGGCAGATATCAGATTACAGACCCCTGTTCAGACCCCAGACCACCTATCAACAACAACTAGCAGTAGCCGTGGGGGGTTCCTACGGTGCCCTAGACCCCTCGATCACAGCCGGAGAACTACCTAGCCTAAAGACAGAAAGGGAAATCTAAACTGCCTCAGAGCAGACCCCAAAGCAATAGGCAGCCCCCAACATATAATGACGGTGAAGCAAGAAGAAAAAACACTAACACAGATAGAAAGATAGACTGAGCAAATGATGGGGCCCAAACTACATAGGACAGGATAGAAAAGCTGCTGTCTGCAATCCGCCAAAAACCCTATCAAAACAAGAGCCAACAGACTGACAGGGAAAAAGGACCTGAAGACGCTAGGCTTCAGAAAGACTATGTCAGTACTCAGGTATTTTCTGAAGACAGTGCAAAAAGACACAAAGGAATTCAGCTCACCCCAGCAGGGAATCGCAGAATCCAGAAAAGCAAGGCAAAATAAAACCAAAACCCAAATGCAAAAAGCAAGGCAGAAAACTTAGCTTTTGAGGAGCAGGAATCAGACTGGTCTCCTAGAATCCCTCAGAGAAATCACCAGCGAGGCAGAAGGGAGTCGGCTGCCTTATATCCAGTCAGCAATTTCCATCACCCAGTCATCCTCTACCAGCTCAGGTGTTTGGTAATCAGCCTCACTACCTTCCTTCACCAGAAGAGGGAGTTCATCAGACCTCAATTGTGAAGGGGAAAATGAACTCATAACACAGCACCTTTTAACAAGCACTTCATGCCACCGGGCAGGAAATACGCTCACAGCTCACCTCCATCACGTGTTTATGGGTCATCGGTGCATCGGCATACCAACCAAAGGTCTCCTTGAGACCTCTATGGTTGTTGATGCCGGATTGCTATGAGCGCCACCCTGTGGTCAGCGCTCATAGCAATGCAGTAATTCTGCTACAAAAAGAGGTGATCTGAGAATAACCTCTATGTAGCAGAGGCAATTGAGCTATGGTATATTGACAGAAAAACCTCTGAAGGTGCTGATGCCACCACTGCATATCAAGTTAGGCCTCATCAAGCAATTTGTCATGGCTCTTGACAAGGAGTCAGCAGCTTTCAAGTTCCTCCAAGATCTCTTTCCAAAGCTGTCCGAGGCAAAAGTAAAGGCTCGTATCTTTGTTGGACCGCAGATCAAGAAGATCATAGAATGTGACGAGTTCGCCAAGCTGCTGAACAAGATGGAGAAAGCAGCTTGGAACAGTTTTGTTGCAGTGGTTCATGGCTTCCAGGGTAATCACAAGGCTGAAAACTATGTGCAGTTGGTTCAGACTCTCAAAGAATTATGCCATAATGGGATGCAGAAAATCTCTCAAAGTCCATATCCTTAACGCTCATCTTGATAGGTTCAAGGAGAACATGGGAGCTTACTCAGAGGATCAAGGCGAGTGCTTTCATCAAGATATATTGGACTTTGAACGTCGTTATGAAGGACAGTATAACGAAAACATAATGGGGGACTACATTTGGGGGCTTCATCGAGAAAGTGATTTGCAGTACACTCGCAAATCTAGAAAAACTACTAATTTCTGAACCTTTATGAGTGATTTTTGACTGTCTTTGTCTATTTACCATGCAAGTGTTGTTTTTTATCTAATCACATGAACGAAAATATAATAATTTCTTTTTTGACACAATAAATGAGAATTTTTTTCTGGCCTGTGGTCATAAAATCAAAGTTTGTGCTGAATGTAGTCGTTTTTCCATAGTCTTTAAACATAAGCAGTTGAAATATTACACTTGGACACCTGGAAGCCAGGAACAAAAATTGTGTTACATAGTGATTATACTTTCCCTGTGATTGTTGCATTCCTGATTTTGGCTTAGAAGCACTGATGTAAAATACTCATCAAATGCTGAACGTTCGATTGTTGCTGAACTCAAACGCCCTTCATATCTGTGCAAAAGCAGACACTGGTTGGGTGACAGACTTGTGCAGCTGTGCAGTTAAACCCATTTTATGTAAAATATGGTTAGATCATTGTACAAAACAAGCATATTTTATTTTTAGTGCTTTACTTCCTTATAGAATGTAAATTCTTACAAACCAGATCTTTGCACTTAAGTTTTAAATGTTAGTTTTCAGCCTTTGCATAACTAAGGAAGATTATTATTAGTAGTATTAGTTGTGTAACCATATAAATACGCTACAAAATTTCTAAAAATTCCAGGTAAATAAAAGTTTTGCGCATTTTGATCACAAAAATGCAAATCAAGCTTCTTTTTGAACACACCTAATTTCCTCTATGGGAATATGGTTATTACACTTTTCATCACACTCATGCCATCAGTAGTGTATATTAAAAATAGCAGGTATCTTACATTCATAACATGAATTATTCTATCGAACCTTTTAACTTGTACTGAGCTACAAACCTTTTAACTTCTATTGAGCTGCCTAGTAGGATTATACGACTTACAGAAAATACCCAAGAGAACAATTTCACCGTCTTTGGAAAAGACTGGACACAATTATTGTTTACTTCTTTGCTCAAGGCAAAAGAGCATCTCTGCTCTTAGGACCTTGCAAAAGATATATTTTAATGATAACATAGGGGTCGAATGTATTATTAAGCCTCAACATAATGCATGCTTTATTAGAGAAGGAACACATACGTTGAATAAAAGGCTTTTCTTCACATATAGAGCATGATGAATGTGGAAGGGCATAATTATTTTTTACAGACATACATGGCGAGAAATGTACTTAATTAATTAGCTCTAAAGAAGCTAATTATTCTGTTATTTGCTTTGATATGTAATTTATAATATATAGATGATAAAAAATAAATTAAAATTTACTAAAGCATTTTTTATTTCAAGTATCTACATTAAGACATTTAATTATTTTCTGCAAAATAAATCAATCGTAAATTGTATAAATCTACCGTAAACTGTTGGATGGTGACCATTACAAACCACTAGATGCAACTAATAAGCTGAACCAGTAAGATTATAATTATCAGATACATTCCATAGTGTAGTTTCAGTGTGGTTACTGCTACAAGACATAATATAATATTTAAAAAATTTGTCCAAAAGTGAAATACTGAAAGCACTTTTTGCTTTAATGTTAGATTTACTATGTGAATTTTTTGGTCTGTTTTAGGCTCTGAATTGTAATACAATTTAGTAACAATAGCTATAATATAAAAAGAAAGCAGAAAACAAGAATAGATTCATGGAGATGCAGAACAGTAAATTAAAGAATATGCAATGAATAGAAAATGAATGTTACCATCTAATAAAAGTACAGCTGATGTAAGTAACAAGGTAAGTATTCAATGCATTTGTCATTTCCTAGATACTCATTTACAAGGCATAACTAAGTTTATATCTCATATTATTTTTGAGCTAGTAAAGATTTGGGAATAGTTTAAAAAAACAATATTACATTTAAGTTAGATTTCAGTTACTGTCACTAAAGGGTTGGTTAGTGGTATACAACTTCTTATAATATTTGTGATTAGAGATGGGCAGACCCCTGGATGTTCGGGTCAGGCAGGTTTGGCCGAATAGTTACAAAAAGTCCAGTACCTGAACCTGAACCCGAACCCCATTCACTTGATTGGGGGTCCGAACATCCAGCTTTTGCTGCACTGTCATGCGCATGACAGCGTGGCAAACACAACTTCTGATCAACGGTAAAATCAACCCCGCCGATCAGAGAGCCACGATTCCCACACTGTCAAACTGTCAAAAGATAGCGTGAGTACTCAGCTGTGATCTGAGGTATAAACTTTATGTCCGATCACAGATGGTGCTGTTAATTAGAGTGAGAGCAGGAGCGGCAGATGGGAATATTCATCAGCCACTCCTGCGATGTAAATAAATGATTAAAAAACAGTGTTGTTCCCCAGGATTTTTACTAACCAGATAGGCAAAACTCACAGCGGGGGGCTGTCAACCCTCAGCTGTCATCTTCAGCAACGCTAGTTATCAAGAACAGAGGGGTCCCCACTCTGTTTTTTTAATTATTTAGCGGTGACATCACTGAGGGGGCGTTCCCAGTGGGGCTGAACTGCGGTGACCTTGGTGAGATCCTGGCTAGCATCATGAGAAAAACTCTCATACTGCTAGCATGGATCTCGCTGAGGTCACCGCAGTTCAGCCCCGCTGGCAATGGAGCATCAGTGACCGGAAGTAACCTCAATGACATCACCACCCTTCACTGAGGCTGGGATAGCAGATGCTCAGTCACCAGTGCATCTTGGCACCGTCCAGGTTGAAAACTGTTTATCCCCCTGACATCGATTATGGCGTGGGACAGAATGATGGACAGGTATGGTATATTGTTGTTTTTTTATTTTAGTTATATTAAAGGAGATCGAGGGCTTCAGTGGAATTAGGCGAGGTCATAAGTATGGTTGAATTAAGATTACTAAAGGAATCTGTGTCATTCTTTCAATTAAAGGACTTATTCTGGGTGTCTTTGTGTTCTTTCAATGTGACTGTGGGGATAGTAATGGGGGTGTCTTATTGATGCCTCTGCATTACTAACTTTGGGGCAGAATTGACGCATCTAATAGATGTGCCTTTTCTGGGTGGTTGTGGGCTGCTATTTTTAAGGCTGAGGGGCCAATATCCATGGCCACTTACCAGCCTGAGAATACCAGTCCCAAGCTGTCTGCTTTAGCAAGGCTGGTTGTCAAAAATAGGGGTGACCCCACACCGTTTTTTTAATTTATTTAAATAATTAAAAAAACAGATTGGGGACTCCTTTATTGTTGATAACTAGCCTTTGTGAAGCTGACAGTTGAGGGTTACAGCCCCCAGCTGTGAGTTTTGCTTGGCTGGTTAGCAAATATACAGGGGAACCCACACTGTTTTTTTTAATTATTTATTTACAGTGCAGGAGAAGCTGATGAATACTACCATCATCCGCTCCTGCTCTCACTGTTAATAGCGGCTGTGGGTGTCAGATCATGGGAGCAGTTGTCCCATCCGCTGACACCAGTGACTGGAGGTTAACTTTATACCTCCAATCACAGCTGAGTGCTCACGCTGTCTTCTTACTGGTGGAGATGATTTCACTGCCGATCAGAAGTAGTGTTTGCCGCGCTGTCATGCACATAACCGTGTGACAAACACCCAGTGTTTGAGCAGCCAAACCCAAATAGTAACATGGACTTCCTGATGAAGTCCGTGTTCGGTGTCCGTGCCCAAACAGTAGTTGTTCAGTATGCATGCCGAACTTTACTGTTCAGCTTCACCCATCTCTATTTGGGATTAATGGTAGTTTATGTGAAAATGTCCAGACTAATAACAATTGGTGTTAGTTACAAGAGTTTTTTGTAGTGTATTGAGGTCATTCTTAAATATTTCAATATAAAATGCCTTGAAAAAGTTTTCGTACAGTGTGAACTTTTCCATATGTTTTAACATTACAAATGCAAACTTAAATTTTGGGAGGATTTTATGTGATTTGCCAAAACAGACTAGCAAGTATATGAGAAGTGTAAAGGAAATGATACGTAGTTACCAAATTATTTTAAAATTATAAATTTCAAAATTGTTACATGCTTTTCTATTTAAAGACCTGCAGTTTAATACCGCTAAATAAAATCCTGAGTGACCAATTGCCTCTAGAAGTCACATAATTAGTAAATTGAGTCCACCTGTTTGTTTTATTCACAATATAACTATAACTGTTCTGTGTTTGTTTGAGAACATTACGAATGAATTAGCAGCATGAATACCACGGAAAACACTAAACAGGTCACGGATGAAGTTCTGGAGAAGTGTAAATAATGGTTAAATTATAAAAATAAATAGCTAAAGCTCTGAACATTGACCTAAAAACAATTCAAAACCTTCCAAAAAATAGCTGTTCACATAAAATGACATCCCAAGCAAGGAGAACACTAACTAGAGAAACAGCCAAGAGACCAATAATCACTCTGGAGGAGTGGCAGAGATTCACAACTCAGGAGGGAAAATCTGTCAATAGGACTATTATCCATATATTCCACAAATCTTTATGGAAGACTGACAAGAAGAAAGACATTTTTGAAAGCAAGACAAGAGAAGTTCCATTTGCAGTTTTCATAAAGCCATGTAGGGGACACAGCTAGCATGTTTAAGAAGGTGCTCTGGTCAGATGAGACTAAAATAGAACTTTTGAGGCTAAATACAAAATGTTATGTGTAGCAGAAAACTATCAGTGCACATCACACTGAAAACAGCATTCACAAAGTAAAACACTGTGGTGGCAGCATAATTCTGTTGGGATGCTTTTCTTCAGCAAGGAGAGGGAAGCTGTTTAGAGTAAATGGAGTGATGAGTGGAGCTAAATACTTAGTAAAGCAAGAAGGAAAACAGTATTAAAAACAGCAAAATACTCGAGATTGGGGCATAGGTTTAACTTCCTGCAGGATAAAAACCCTAAATATGCTGCCAGAGCTACAATTGAATGGTTTATACCAAAGCATATTCAAGAGTTTGAATTTTCCAGTCAAAGTCTAGACCTCAATTGCATTGAGAATCTGTGTTAAGATTTGAAACAATTGTTCACAGACACTCTCCAGTCAAACTCATTGAGCTAGAGCTAGTTTGCACAGAAAAAACGGCAAAAATGTCAGCATTTAAATGTGCACAGCTGATAGAGATATATCCCAAAAGACCTGCAGTAGTTACTATAGTCCTACAAATTATTGATTCGGAGAGGCCGAATACAAATGGACATCATAATGTTCAGATTTATACTTTTAAAATGTTGAGAAAACCATGTATTATTTCCTATAAACTTCACAAATTCTTGCTGCTTAGTGTTGGTATATCACAAAAAAATCCAAATAAATACATATAAGTTTGTGGGTGTAACATGAAAAAATGTGGAAAAGCTCATTGGGCATGGATATTTTTTCAAACCACTACATCATAAACATGTCAACATGTCTTTTGAATATAGAATATATATATATATATATATATATATATAAAACGTACTTTTATATGTTGTATATTAAATATCACACACCACTTTGAAACCATACGTTGCTGGAGTACAATGCATCAAATTTATTAAAAGATGAATGCAACTTCCACAATTCTGGACTAACTTGCTATATGCTGGCTGGATTTAAGTAAAAACTCAGACATTTTTAGTTACTCTTTCTAAAACTTCCCCCTTGAAAATGACCTTTATATATTTTTGGTGATATTTTTGCACATTTTGTCACATACAATAATTTTAAATAATTTTATTTAACAATTTAAGCCAAATGCAGACACAAACCAACTGATAACTGCCCACCACTGTGTTCCAAAGTGTTTTGATTAAACTACAATAATGAAGGCATAAAGATTGTAAAAAAGTGCATATTCAATATCTACAGACAAGTTCTGAGCAGGCCAGCAAGGTACAAACAAAGAATATAAACCGTTTATGAAAATGTTGCAATTTGCGACTAAGTTTTACATGGTTTTGCATAAATCACTTCAAGACCATAGAGATTTTGTTCAAGACTTCCAGGCCTGCTTTTATCATTTTTTAAGTAAGAAGACGCTTTTGCCTAAAGGCTTGGATACTTTTACTGATTGAACAATCCAAGATTGCCCTTTTCTGTTTATAAATTTAACAAATGTGTTAGCCTAAAGAAAAAAGTTATCTGGTTAAAGAAAAGCCAGATATATCTGACATGATGTAAAAATGGGTTTCTAAAGAAAAGCGTATACTTTCTTAGTTCTAATTTTTTTCTACGGATGTTCAAGCTATAGATGGGTAAAATTATTTGGGTGGAATTGAATTGCAATTGAATTTTTCAAAAATCTATATTCTCCAGAATACAGAATTTTGTAGTTCACTCCGCCCAAATTTCACAATATTACGGCATGCTGGGCACAGTTTTGGTCACTTATAAAGGACACTGTTTATCGAATTTCACAGCAAAATCAGCACAACTTGTCACATTCAATATTCTAGTATTGATCATCTCTGTATTTCTATGATGTACAAGGAAACTTGTTTAAATTGGACATTTTGTATTTATTAAAACATCTCTTTTATTAATTGAGCAAGAACATTTTATTTGCATTTCATCATATAACAGCTCAAACTCTCTATTCAACGCTATTTCAAAGTTACTCATGGAGTAAGTCATTGCTGACATTGGTATAAATAAATTATCCCAAAAGTGATAAATAGGAATTCACTGTATCTTAAATAATTCAGCCATTGCCATTACATTTCTAGTCAGTTAAAACATAATTTTGACAAGAATATTCCAAAATTTAAATTTAACATTATCTTTTCAAAAAATATTCATGCTTTTGTGTTAAGCAGGATAAACTTGTTACCTTTCATTTCTGGAAGAAGATGACCAACCATTCACACTTCCATAAAAATGTAGTTTGGGAACTAAAATAATTGAACATAACTGTCATAATTTTGCTATATGTTTTATTGCAGTGTTCCGGCAACTACAAACTGCCTGATGACTATAGCCCTTGCATGATTTTTTCAAAGTGCTCTACTGTATATGTATAGAGCGAATAAAATGAGGATTGTCATTAAATTATTGTTTTAATATATGTGAAGATAAGAAAGTGAAGATAAGAAATTTTGAAAAACATCTTAACAATGAAATCTGTTTTTTTCTCTTGAACTGATCATTCACTTTAAATTCAAGGTAAAATTGTCATCAGTTAAGTTTTTACATTAATGAGAGATGAGATGACAGTTGCTGCTCATAAAATTTTATGGAGAAGGAGGGTAAAAGAAGGGGAAGATAGAGTAAAAACATTCTGCTGATTAATTTTATAAAATAGCTTCACAGTGATTAAAGCTCAGTTTTCTGACACAGAGCTTAAACTCCCTTGTATTATTATAGGTGCTATAGGGTGCTCGGGTGTCTACTGCTTGAGATTTATGCAGAACATGTAAAAAATAATTTGGACCTAAAACATAATTATATAAGGGTGAATATTCATATTATTGTCAGAAATACTGAACTCTATGAACTGCAAGTTTGTTAATAACTGGTCAGCAAATATTCATATTTCTCTGGAGTTGTCTTTTTAAAGTATAATTTAGATTGCATTTACACATGCTTAGAAAAGTTTATCATTCTTATTTTTAGATTTTAAACTAAGAAGCATAGACGTAAAGTCACTATTTCAGAATATAATTATTTACACCTGATACTCTCTTAAGGAATTTGGAATGATTTGGAATGGGTAAGACTGAAGCTTGAGTAATTTATCTTTTACTAAGGTTGAGACAAATGATCTGTTTCTAAGTAAGTTCTTAATCATTGAGTATGGATGGTGCTAACAACAGACCATGCTTGCTCTATATAAGCACACACATCACTTTCAAAGCATTCACTGAAGGAGTTCATAATGACCAACAGTTTGTCACTGGCTTTGCCATCTCCCCCATTAGGTTGTACTACAAGGGTTGAAAGGATTTAAAATACACACAGTGGTTCACTTCTTACAGTATAAATGATAACAGTAATTTCTTAGTATTTACTTCATACAATCAGAATTGTGTCCATATGGATTTATTCCCAGCCTAATACTCATATTATCCTATTATATTATAAACATTGGTATAATGAGTTGTTATTTTACAAGTGGTAAATTTATTTAATTTAATACTAATTGCAATCAAAACTACTCTACAATACATATTTTATACAATTTGCTAATTATCTTTCTTCAACCATCATTGATTAATTAATCATCTCTGACCGGATTCAACACAATGCAAGCAAATAGCATCCCTTAGGATGAATAAATGTGATCAACATTGTTTATAACAGTCCAGAATATTAAAGATTGAAAAGAATATATAGCACAATGTGTGATGATCTATAAATCTAAAAGTATATCTAGAAACTACTAGGGATACTATTGAAGAGAAATAGCACAATAGTGCATTATCCAGTGTAGGTATATCAATTTAAAAATAATACACTCACCAGATGGAGCTTGTAATAAACATTGAGGATTCGCTGCTGCAGAAACCACAGATCCACGAGAGACCGACGTAGAAGATGCAGGATAGGAAAAAAAAGTGGTCAGACAATCCGCGCTGCCAATCACTATGAACAATTATTATTACAGTGGTCTTTATTTGACACATTTCGAAGTTTCACAGAACTCCTTCCTCAGGAAAAAAACACCCAGTTCTCTGAAACTTCAAAACGCGTGGAATAAAGACCACTATAATAATAATTGATCATAGTGATTCGCAGCAGGGATTGTCTGACCACTTTTTTTCTATCCTGCATCTAGAAACTGTAATATAAGATCAAAGGAAAATGTATAGGAAAATATGAACTGTTGGAACAATATTTTGCTGCAACTCCTAGGACTCCACTGAACCACAAGCATCATTATCGCTAAGCAGAGAAGACAGCAATGGAACATCAGAGCTTGTTCTCATGGGTGACTGACATGTTGGCATAAAAAAAAGAATTCCAGACCTTTGCGGGTCACAATAAAGTTTAACAATTTGCAATTCATAAGAGACTGGACACATAAGTTTGTGAAGAACAGAAAACCACTTTGCTCATCTCAATGCCGTATCAACTGACAGGTTAGTTAGCAATGGAATTTTTTAGATAACACAGGTGCCATTCTGTTATATGGAATAGAAAGAAAATACAATATTCCATAGTATGAACAACATTTCAACAGTAAAACATGGTTTAGAGACATCTGAAAGCTCTGTACAATATAAATGTTCAGTATTAGAAACTTCTACATGCTAAAATTATAAAATGCTATTAATACTTGCTACTACAGTTGCCAATTTTCATCAATATAGTTTTTCATGTGTAGGGCATTATGCAGAGGCACAGCTTCCTGCAAATCTACACCAAATAGTCCTAGATGTTCTGTATGCCAGTGTATGCTTCTACATATTGTGTTTGCAAAACTGGTAGCTCCATAATATTCATGAAAACATATTCCATTTTTTTGAGAGGTCCATACAGAATGTAGTAAAGATAAAAAATGTACTAATGAGATAAGATGGGTCATAATATTCTGTAGGTTCTAGAATGTCTCTGTTCAACTCAAAGCTTGTATGACTATAATCTTATTGTAGAATGGTGGCAGTGTGGTTCTCACTGTTGCCTTGCAGCATTCGAGCACTAGGTTCAAATTCTATCAAGAACAACATCTTCAAGGATATTCTCCCTGTATTTCTATGGGTTTCCTCTGACACTTCGAAGAAATACTGATGGCTTGTAAGCCTCTAATAGAGATATGTATAATAATCATGTTTGTAAAACATTTCGGAATTAATGGCACTATAAAAATAATAATGTTTTTTCATGAAAGACCTTTTAGAAGAGCCCATCTTAGAGAAGAATGTACCAATATTTTATTTATCTCGTGTGTTCAAGCAATAGTAGTATACAAAGCTTTACATCACAATTATATTTCTTTGCAATGGACATAGAATTGTCACACTAAGCTTTGTGCTCAGTCAGTAGTACAAATATTTTATTGGTTTATAGTAAATGGTTGTTGTCTATTGTAAAGGGCAGAGTCATATTATGCCTCTGGGGATGTTAACCTAGCAAAACACATTTTTCATAATATGAGCTCAGCCTCATAAATTTAATGGTTGCACTAGGATACAGTAGGTAACTGATTTACTGAAGAAAAAACAGAAGATAAATAGATAATAAATATTACAAAATTCACATTGAATCTTCTTACTCTGATCATAAATGTATGGCCATCTGTAACATAGACCATATGGTATTGAAAGTTGTCGTGAGTCATAGCCTAGCTGAAACTCTTCTTCATTGCATTCATTTATACTTAATAGCAAAAGTCTTACTTATTTTACCTTTTTATTTTACACAGCACTCCAATGAATGATATTACATTTAGCTTCAGCAGCCTTATATTTTACAGGTGCTTAGTAATTATCAATATTGTTTCTTGAATATTTAAACAGCAATCATCTTAGAGAATCCAACAGATTATCTGGGGAAAACTCTAGTATCTTGCAATAATTTTGAATACTATGTAGGCAAATGTAAAAAGTGAAATAAAAGAAGCATATCTTTAGCAAAATGATCATAATAAAGACAAATATTTGAATAGTAATCAGATAACCATTGGTAATTATATATTTTTCCATCATTTATGTCTAAGAATAACTAGGATTTTCACATACATGAAATGTGAAAAAACTCACCTGCTGAATTCTATCTACATACAGTATGATCTGCTGAATTTGTTCATATTTTCCCAGAGAACCCTTAAGTAGACACTGTTGTGTCTACATTGTTTTACATTTCATAATATCCACTTGATAGAAATACCAAATATACATATTAAAGTTTTAAACCAAGTTGTGCTTAAAATCAATGAGTTCTGGTGTCTTGATTTGTGAAATGCAGCAGCACCTTTGAGATTGTTTCCATGCCAAATTTCCAAACTTGTAACTTCCCAAAGGTCAAAACACATTGTTCCAACATTATTCCCAGAGGCTCCAGTTCAAATCCCTAACTATGACATAAAAAGCCATCCACAACCTGTCTCCTCCATACATCTGTGACATGGTCTCCCAGTAATTACCTACAAGCAACCTTCAATCCTCTCAAGATCTCCTTCTCTACTCCCCTCTTAACTCTTCTTCCCACAACTGCATACAAGACTTCTCCTGTGCTTCCCCTATACTCTGGAACTCTCTATCCCAGCACATCAGGCTTTCACCTACCATGGAAACCTTCAAAAGGAACCTGAAGACCCCCTCTTCTAACAAGCCTACAACCTGCAGTGATTCTCAGCCTGCTGAACTGCTGCATGACCAACATCACCCTTTCCCAGTGTATTCTCACCCATCCCCTATAGACTGTGAGCCACCCCAGGCAGAGTCCTCTCTTCTTCTGTACTTGTGTGTGCCTGTTTTGCTCATGTTTATTGTACTTGTCTATATTTGCCCCTTTTACATGTAGAGCGCCATGGAATAAATGGCGCTAAAAAAGTATAATAATAATAATCTGACTGGGTAAAGTTTTTGAAGGAAGCAAGTGATGGGACAATGAAAAAATTACAATCGTCCCAATTCATTAAGGTGCTTATTCCAGAATTCTGGCATAAAACACCATAGAAAGTTACAAAGCATTGACAGAAATGGGGTTGTAAAACAATTTTGTGAATTTTAAAATTCATACAAGTTTTGGCTCACTCTGGAAAAGTTGAAAGAGTTGGGACGGCCAGGGGCATGGTAAGACCCGCATGTCTAATTCATGAACAGTTGTGGTGCATCATACACAAGAAATCTTATGTCACTGACAGCAGTAAGATTTCTTGTGAGGCACACAGAAGCGCACACTATTCGTAAATTGTAAACCTGAATGGGAGGAGACACAGATTAGATATTAGAAAAAACTTTTTGACAGTGAGAGTGATCAATGAGTGGAACAGGCTGCCACGAGAAGTGGTGAGTTCTCCTTCAATGGAAGTCTTCAAACAGAGGCTGGACAGACATCTAACTGGGATGATTTAGCGAATCCTGCGTTGAGCAGGGGGTTGGACCAGATGGCCCAGGAGGTCCCTTCCAACTCTACGATTCTACGATTCTATGATTCTATGAACCTCTTAATGAATCAGGTGTCTCTTATTCCACTATGCCCCTTCACTGAGTAGGGGGTATAATGCTAGTGTTTATGAACTGGGGCAAATGTCTTGAAATTATGGAATCTGTTTACACATGGAATATCTGGGTCAGTCTTGATGGTGCAGCTTGAATAAAATTAGAAGTTGACAGATAGCATTTCAAAGTTATTAATATTAATAAGAATTTAACAGATAAATCAGACCTTTGCATGATTATTATTTTTGCAGTGGAAATAAAATTTCCTTCATTGGCAAGTTTAATATATACAATGATTAAAAAAATATAAGCACCAGGATGTTTTACTATTTATTCCCAGTCACTGGCTGAAGGCCAAATTCCATTGCAATGCTGGACATTATGCGAGAGCAAAGGGTACTGTCACCTGCATACTTTCTGATGATCCTATGCCCTAATGGGAAAAGTGTAAAAATAAGGGTTTCATGAATAAGCCTGTTTAAATATAGTCTAAGTACTAAGTAGCAATCTAGAAGATATAGATATTTAAACTAAAAGAAAGGTAAGGCTCAAATTTAATTTAAACAAATTTCACAAATATACCTAATTGAGATCAAGAGGACATTGAAAAGCTTAACTGTGCATTATTATTTTTAACTGTTTATTGTGCACATGTTATTACAAATGGAACAAAATAATTGACAGTTATTCTCTGTTTTGCTAGAAAGTTTTGAGAGGAAAACATGTATGGATATTTTTTTCACAGGATGCATAGTATAGGATATGTGTCCTCATGAAATAACACCCAAGGCATTTACACACTGTAACAACTGCACATGTCACAGCCTTTTTATCTGGTTGATGGATGACCATCCTTTTTCCAGCAAGCAAAGAAAGATTGCATCTCTTTACTATCTAGAATTCAGCACTCAGTGCTACATCAGCTACATGTCCCAGGATGATTTTTATGTGCTGCCAGTTACTCTAAAGTATTATTTGATGTTTATGTTTGAGGGATACTTTGTTACTTTTTCTTGCAATATCTACCGGACAAAGATTTTAGATGTGGGAATAGACTTGAATGATAATTGCCAATATTTTCTAATAAACTAGACTATGTATATAAATATGATATTACAGCATGATTTATCCTGGGATTTCAATGAATTTGAGTTCAGAAAACAAATGAATGCAAATACATCACTATGAAATTTGTTGTCCTGTTCTACTCATAAATTTGAAGGGAGTCATGATGCGGCATTGCATAGCAAACTGTTTCATAAAGATGTATGCTGCTTTACAGAATGCATTTTATGAGAGACCAGCTAATCATGCTCTGTCTTTCATTACACCTATACAGCAGCCACAATGAAAAGTCCAGCATGAAGCCTGGAATTGTCTTTCTCTACGTATTGTAGACTTCTATCATACTGACAATGCAACTCACACTGAGAAAATTGGGTATCGGAGGCAAAAGAAAAAGAAATGCTAGTAATGCTATTTTTCAAAATAACGTTTTCGAAGTTGAGTTGTGGCAGAGTCACTGTCATTTGTCTAGAAAAGATTAGGTGCTTTTTCCATAGCAGCACCACTTACATCTTTCAATTACTCCAAAATGAACTGCTCCTTCATGAAGAATTAGAAATACTGAGCTTAAATTGCAGTGAAGTAATAATCACACAAGGTGGCATTACGATCGAAAAATAATGTCAAAGCAGGAGGTACTTGAGGTTTAACATGTATTAAGCCTACACTTGACATCCCATCAAATCAACTACATTGCATTTATGTGTTCTAGTCTGCAAGAAACACTAATTTATTTCATATCAATGCCATTTTGTTATTAGTACAGC
The DNA here is from genome assembly GCF_039654945.1 of Dendrobates tinctorius. NCBI lineage: Eukaryota > Metazoa > Chordata > Amphibia > Anura > Dendrobatidae > Dendrobates > Dendrobates tinctorius. The sequence continues at coordinate 19,080,093 of NW_027361692.1, forward strand.
GGTGTTTATGACATAATGAAAATAGCTGATGGCTTATGTCTCTGCAGTTTTAATGTATGTATTATTTTTGGTCCATTGACTTCTGTATTGGAAGCTAAGTGCGGCTATTTAAAATCTATTCATACCTGCAAGGATGCCTGTGCAATAGATAGTTTTCTTCCACCTGGCCAATACTTTATATTGTCAGGTATCTTTATATAGGACAGGTACAAGATACCTGACCATCACATTTTAAACATAGCATAGTTATTAATTCATAGCCATCAGTGCTAATTCCCAGAGGGGTAACACAGGCATTGTCTCTGATATAGTTATTAATGACTGTCTTGAGGTTTTTCAGAGTAAAATTACAATATTTGCAGGTGATACTAAGCTCTAGAAGGTAATCAGCACAGAGCACAATCATCTATTATTACAATGATGGGATTTGGGGAAGTTGGAGGCTTTGGCCAAAAAATGACAAATGATGCTTGAATAAATAGAAAGTCATACACTTACGCCTAGGAAGCAATTATATATTAAATAGTGAAATACTAGTACATAGAAAAATATCTCTGGACAATGCAGAGATATTTCTAATTTGTCTTATATTTGTTATTGTGACTGTGGAACAATTTGCCACTCAATATTGGGACTGAATGTCTTTGTAGGAAATATAAGATGACTTTACGGGTTATACATAGTGGAATTGTTTGTTGATTTATTTGTTCTAATTATCTGAATTGATGTTTATAAGGCATTTTTCCATTAATATAGAGCATGTTGTGCATGACACAAACATATTAATTTCAATCAATAGCATTACCAAAATAAAGAAGAGCATGAAATCCTATGAGGTTTTTCAACATTCCTCTAGATTATAGTAGGGCTATTTGCTGGACTTGATGTTTTTCTAGGTATTTTCTTTTTATTTAAATAATTTTTCATTTGCAATCAAGAGTATTTATCAAGAATGACCAATGCAAGTTTATAAAAACAGCAAACTTCATTTGGAGTAGATTTACATTGGCTTCAAGCAAATTACAATATTGTACAGTAGTATAAGCAGAGACGAGCTAACATCGCTTATAATAAATCATACTGTGTCTGGCTTAGCCTAAATTATATGAAGATCATTTTAAAATGTACGTAACTGTGTATAAAGAACAGTCAATGAAATTTTGAAGATAAATAAAAGTGAGAGAGGGAGGTAAAGGGCACAGCAGACCTATCAAGTCCTAGTAGAGAAAGGTATACATGTAAATAGGAAGATTGTGGACCTTGTAATTTAAAAGATTGTGGGAGTATTTAACACCCCACCATAGTCAGGAGTTCCATCTGTGAGGTAGTAAGAGAAAGAGGTGGTAGAGTAGGGTTGGGCATGAGAGTAGCAGACCATATTGGAGCACCAGGAGAACCATATCCTTTTAAAGGTATAGTGTTTTCTGTCTTCCCAGCTGGACATTTTCTCTATTCTTCAAATTTGGACAATTTTGCTTAACCATGCTGCTATGGAGGGTAACATTGTAACATCCAATTTAGGGAGATGAGTATTTTAGATGCTATAAGCATATGTTTTGGTAAACTGACCTTGGCTGTGGTAAAAGAAGGATATGGCCAAAGAAACGGAAAAAAGCTGAGAGATGAGGGTGTTTACTACATGCTTCTTTGATATAAGAGATGGTAGCAGACCACAGCGGTTTAATGATTGCAGTAGTCACATCAGATATGGGAGATGGTGCTGCAGGAACTCCATCAACACCAATATGTTTATGTCTTTTTTAATCATCTATTACTTGCACATAAATTTATACAGTAGAGCAAAGTAATAAAAATTGCAGAATTTTGCAAAGGAAACTCTAATACTCAGCAACCAGTATACAGAGTAGCTTGAAAAAGCTTGCCTGCAGGAAAGCTTAAATGATACACTTATATATCTGGGGTGCTGCTGGAAAGATATTTTCCCCCTACTATCCTATTTTTTTCATATAGTACATGTATTTAAAATATGCATAGAAAAGAAATGAAAATATGTCACTCAACCATCACATTAAAACCAGGTAAAGTGAATGGCACAGATTAATTAATTACAATAACAATTATAAATGTTATGGCATAAACTAGACTGCACGAGAGCAGTCAGATATTAAATTTGATATGTTGGAAACAATTAAAATATCAAAGCAGAAGCATTTGAGAGATGTTGATATCGTCCAAATTGCAATGACTAGATGATTGGTTGTGAACATTTACAAAAATGGTAGGTCTTGAGGAATGGGATGGTAGGCTTAAGGAACAACAAACACAGGGTCCTAGATGGCACTCAGGTTGTAGAATAGAAGGTGGTGGATGAAAGGTTAACTTCACCTCTGGTAGTGGATACGATACTAGTAGAGATCTTGCTGAGGAAAGGACTGGGTTAACAACTGACAGAACAAAACAGAATGTCAGTGTAAAAAAGTACAATACCTCGGCAAATTGTAAGTTACTTTTATTAGAAGTCTACGGTATTCAGTGATCTGTGCATCATGGACTTCTAATAAAGGTAACTCATACTTTGATTAGTATTGTACCTTTTTACCGGGTAGCGCATTGACTTCTTGCTGTTTTTTCTAATAGATGGACAATTGTCACTGATTTATGTTGGCAATGAAGAGTCACCTGTTTCATTCAGTAGAAATACTTCAGCACAAATTATAAAGTTAATGCTGGTTAAAATAGAAAATCAACAAGACACATTTCAACTTTTGGTGTACAGGACTGCGAAGACCTGACCAGTCAAAGTGCCAATGTCAAATCCTGTATTTTTGGAAAACTTTACACCTATTTTTAAAGTCATAAGACTGCATGTTATCAATAAATTCTAATATAAGTTAGCAAAATAGGATACGTGTACTATCCATGCTACACGTGTTACATGATGTGTGATTCAGTGACCCCTGTTACAGCTAGGGCTTGCTGTATGTACTCCTCAGGATATGCATGTGGGCATTTCCTTGATTGTGATGATGACACAGTGACCGGCATGATTGTAAATGGCCAGTATGTGTCGCAGAGGTCCTTTGTGCTGTAAGCCCAAAAATGATGTTATTGTGCTGGGACTTGTAGTCCATGAGTTTATTTAGCTATAATGGGGGCATTAGGGCTAGTCAGAGAGCTGGGCAGGATCGACTAGCTACACATACACTGCCCGCACACATGCGGATGGTTTGGAATATATAATGGGACTGAGGTCTGGCCACATGGCTGTGTGTTTTGAACCTGAGTGGTCAAGGTGCAAGGCCCTGGAAGGCCTGTGTGTTGGGAGCTGCTAACTTCCTGAAGAGCACATGGCGAGGCCTTGGACCTGGAGGCCGGTGTGTTAGGAGGTTCTGGCTGTAGGATCGGATCCCTGAATAGCAACCGGGTGAGGCCTGTGTGTTGGACGGTCCCAGGGGGATGGATGTCCTGAATAGCACCTGCTGAGGCCATGTTTGAGCAGAATCTGTGATGGCCCTGTGTTGGGGGAGAGAGAGAACTGACAAGGAGTTGGCGTCTGGAGCAGGAGCTCCTGTAAGGTGCCTCCACAGACTGTTGGTGCTTGTAAACTTCTATGAATGTTAATGAACTGTTTGGCTAGCGGTCACCCACAGTCACTGGACAGAGAGGTCCAGCATGTCTAGGAACTGCAAGTTAAAGCCATACGTTGAAATATTATGGACAGTGGTAGACCTGTGACATGCCACAGGACCTACCGTGTTATTTATGCTGTGTAAAATAAACCGATATAGACTGTTTTATGTGCAAACCTGTGCCTGTCTACATTAATCCCATGCCAAGTGAATGTCTTCCAACACACTCAGTAGGCACAACACTACAGGTGCTCCACTTTGTGCAACTGGATTTATTGTAACTACCAAACACTGCATTGTATGTTATTATTAAAGTACAATTCTTTATGTTCATCTATTTTTTCGCACAACTATAGCACTGCAGTATGAGACAAATATTAGGTTAATTTATCACTAGTGACAAACGCTCTTATCATTTAGTGACACATTGATTATGTACAAATCAATGCTTTTACTTCATAGCTCCAATTATTTAGCTTAATAAAACAATGTACAACGACTAAATGATTACAAGAAGCACAAAAAATGTAATGATTTAACATGATCAAAAAATGCTTTGTCAAATTCTGGGTAAAACTACATCTATTTATCCAAATTACAAAACCATCTCTAGCAGGAATTTTTGTCCTCTCAGTGCAAATTACACATTACATGTCTCCAGTAGTACCAATAGGGCATTACAAGCAAAAGTGGAGATTTATCTTCTTTCCCAGTGGTAAATCTGCTTGTGCGGCAAAAACCACAGTCAATTAACAATGCAGTAAATTTGTACACTTCTTCTCTAAATGTTTTATGAACTTTGACAATGTGTATCAGTATTTTGCTGTTTTCTTCTCTTTTGGTAAAGACTTTTACATCTGGACGAACAAATGTAACATGACAGATGAAATTAGAAAATGCATTAAAATAAAACTATTTTATTGCAACCTTTTCTATAAGGTGAAAAGGATAAATGGGCTAGACATATTGCATGTTAAAATATTAATGTTTCTCTCTTTCTCAGTAAGAATCCAATTCATACAAAAATTGCATAAATAATAATGACCTACTTATTTTTATTAATGAGAAAATAGTCAAGCTGCTACCTATCCGAGGTGATGTTTTTATTAATGATTACGGCTGACATAGACACAGTTTTGCAAACTTCCATATCACTAAAAATTATTTTATTGTGCTATAGGTCTAAAGTTAATTGCATATTACAGAAATGAAATAAGAGGTAAATAAGAGAAAATAAATAAGTGAGATGATCAAGAATAAAAAATAGAAGATGGTGAAAAGATAGAGTGAGAAATAACAACAAAGGCAAAGTAGCACATGTGCACTCAACCCCAGTATAATCCATCCATGGGAAGAACTACCATAGGTGCAGGGGTTGCAATTGCACCTAGGTCCTGGAGCATAAGGGGCTTTGACCTATATGAAAAGACCAATACTATAGAAGACTTGCAATAATTGGGGGCCCTGCTGGAGTTTTTTCTTTAGAGCCAATGAGTTTCAAGCTATGCCACTTGACCAGTCATGTATACAGTTGGTTTAGAAAGCTAGAAGCAAAAAAAAAACAAATAAGGTAAATAGGGAGATGGTGACGGGATAACTAAAGGTAAAACAATGAAAGATAGCACACATAAAAAGGTTTAAGCAGACTCACAGATGCAGATTCTTTACTGTAAGAGCAATGAGACTATGGAACTCTCTGCTATATGATGTTGTAATGAGTGATTCCCTACTAAAATATTACAGGTTATATTCACTAGTCTCCTTGATATTGCGTTGATCCAGGGAGATAGTCTGATTGCCGTATGTGGAGTCGGGAAGGAATTTTTCCCCAATGTGAAGCTTACTGTTTGCCACATGGGTTTTTTTTGCCTTCCTCTGGATCAACATGTTAGGGCAGGTTAGGATAGGATATGGGCTGAACTAGATGGACTTAAAGTCTCCCTTCAACCTTAATAACTATGTTACTATGTTACTATGTAAAAGTAGGTGGACAGAAAATAATAACATTTATTTTGATTTATATATAAAATTATATTTACTAACACAAGCATAACATTGACAATTAAATTTTATTCTGAGCTTTAATACAAAAGCCCTTACATTTTATCAACGCTTGTGCTCAAACGGTTTTTCATCACAATTTGCACAGCTTTGAAGTCTGCCTCTTACACTTCAACAAACATTTTTGCACAAGTCTCTTTGGGTATTAATTTCTTTAATTGCATCTCTTATGTAATTTTTCAAATCACTGACACTTTTTGGTTTTCAACTATAAACTTTGTCCTTGAGTACTCCCCAAAAGAAAAAATCCATTGAGGTCAAGTCTGGTGAACGTGCCGGCCAATCAAGCGGGCCTCTTCGGCCAATCCATTTATTAGGAAATGTTTAGTCAAGATACTCACGGACTACTCTTGAATAATGTGGAGGGGCCCTATCTTGTTGGAAATAAAGGTCATTTGAATTAGGATGCTCCTGTAACTGGGGAAAAACTTTATTCATTATAATTTTGAGATACTTTTTTAAAATCCATTTTCTTTGATCTGTATTTAAATCATTTGCCATTATGCGTTATCTGAATTATCTGAAAAGAAAACAGATTTGGGGGCGATTTATCTGTGAAAACTGGATCTGTGAAACTGACTCAGTTGCCCTTAGCAACCCATCAGATTCCACTTTTCATTTTCCAAAGAGTCTGTGAAGAATGAAAAGTGGAGTCTGATTGGTTGCTAATGGCAACTGAGTCAGCTTCACTTTACACCATGTTTGATAAATCTCCGCATTCATAACCCTATTGCACATACTGTCCATCTACTTTTGGACCACCCTGTATATATATATATATATATATATATATATAAAAATATACAGCTCTGGAAAAAATAAAGAGACCAGCATATCAAAACCATGTCATGGGCAGCCCAATCTCTAGGCCTGAACCCCATTGAAAACCTATGGAATGTATTCAAGAGGATGATGGATAGTCACAAGCCAGCAAAGAAGAACTGCTTTAATTTTTGCTCCAGGAGCAGTGTGAAAAACTGGTGGAAAGCAAACCAAGATGCATGAATGCTGTAATTAAAAATCATGGTTATTAAACAAAGTATTGATTTCTGAACTCTTCCTGAGTTAACACATTAATATTGCTGTTTCTAAATGATTATGAACTTGATTTCTTTGCATTATTTGAGGTCTGAAAGCACTGGTTCTTTTATTTAATTTTGACCATTTCACATTTTTAGAAAAAAAAATGAAAATTTATTGCTTGGAAATTTAGAGTCATGTTGTCAGTAGTTTATAGAATAAAAGAACAATTTACCTCTATCTTAAAAATATACCTAGAAAGAGAAAAATGAGACAAACTGAAAATTTTGCAATGATCTCTTAATTTCTGTCAGAGCTCTATATCTACATATATATATATATATATATATATATATATATACACACACACATAACAAAGCTACACACAAGATTACCTGCTTCGCAAGAGTTAGCAGCTTAAAACACACTCATATTTTAAAGTTGATTACTTTTTTATGGGGTAGCACATAGTTTACTTTTCAGTCTTACCAACCAGAATTAAATAATTTTTAAGAAATCTCCAAACATTAGTTATTTGAGACGTCTATAAAAGATTTTGTTTTCAAAAAAAGCCCTATTTTTCCAGAGGCAAAATGAAAAAATTTGGGAATATTTCATGAAAACTAGGACACTTGAGAGCTTGACATAAGCCATTTGTACCACAAATTATTTATATGGCTCTAGGGTGGTGCAAATTTGTTAAAAGTAAAACGTTGTCATTTGACCCATTCATTGCTGTATCCATAAATGATGTTGCTAAATTATTGATCTACTTGAGCAGCATATTCTTCACAAGAATCATGAAGACTATTTTAAAATTTGAATTTTATTTTATGAGTTAAAACCTTATTAGAGCAAATAATACCTGATAGTCATCTTATATTTCAAATTATTTTCAAACTTTACTGCTATTTTTCCAGAGTCAGGTCAAAAAGTTGCCAGGTTTCTTTGTTTCTTCAATGCTGCCAAAAAGTAGCAAAAGTTTAATTTCCTGTTCTTGTGTTACATATATGTCAATTTAGAAATATTTATTTCAAGTACAAAAAATAATTGACCTGAATATTCTAGATAAATAGATATGTAGTAAAAAAATTATAATGTATCACTATTGAAGCGATCGCTATTTATAACCTTAAAGAACAAGAAAATTGATATATTTTTCTCACCTGATAGCCTGAGAATGAGTCTGTGCAACTTCATTTATGGGTAATGGATGATATGTCAGAGGATACAGAAACTTCATGCCGTTATATAAACAGCACATTACTAGTATGAGAAAAAGCATTTATCTTTTTCTGTGCCTGAAGCACTTACTGCCAGATCACTGAGCAGAAGGGTACAAGCAATTGTCTACTCAAAAATCTAACTATGTGTTAAACCTTTACAAAAGATTACATCAACCATGTAATTTACAAAACAAAGTGGTGTACTTAACATTTTAGAGAATTTAAAAAAATATCTACCATATATGGTTAATACGGAGCACTGTATGCAAATGGATTTCTTACATTTATTTTAGAAACTTTTTGTAGCAATTTAAATTTTAAAAAGACCTAAAATATTTGGCATGTTTCAGATATGATAAAGCATAATCGAGAGAGGCATAGCATTCAACAGTTACAGTAACATAATTTTCCTGTTTTCTACATGAGCTAGGCACTTTACATTATCATAATTCCAAAAGCTCTAAAGGAAAAAAAAACCCTTCTGTGTTTCTTATTTCGGCCAGAGGCATTTAGAGCTTTTTTTTTTGTCTGATTTTCTATTCTGTAACGAATACACAGAATTTTAATGTAATGTTCATTTTTTATATTAAAATAATTCAAGGAGTACAGTTACTGATCGAATGCTGATAATGACGATAAATTTGCAGATCATGAACTTGGTGTTGTGCCCGTAACACAAGATCAAGTTAATACAACAGCAGAACTTATTACTTAGGTTTATGCCCAAACCCATACTGAAACAATACCGGTATCCTGTTTTTTTATTTATCATATTCTCCTCATTTGTATTGTACATATAACAACAAAGTTACATAATTTATACTGTTCAGAAAAGCTAAATGTCCATCAAGTTCAGCTGAGTGATGGGAAAGGACAAAGAGGCACTTGGACAACCACAATGATTGATCTAATCTGTTTCAAAAGAGCTAATCTTTCCCTCCTGATTCCAATTGTCCATACACTGGATCAAACATTTACTTACCTACGTAAGCATTACATAAGCATTTTTGGAATTTTAGAAATAAATTTCTGTGATCATTTCTGTATATATACTAAAAATAATCCCACATTTGGAGTTAATACTGGCTATGACTGACCATTTAGAGGAAGAGGGTAGGACCAATTTTATTGGCTTGAGTTGATGCTGTTGAGTTATTGTGTTTATTTTGGAAGATTAAGGTATAATGCATTGCAGAATTGGTCTACACTTTAATCAATACACCTAGAACCCCTAATCTGTTTATGAACTATTAGAGATCTTAAACTTTGATTGTTCTCTAGTTGTATTGATAGTTGCTTGGTTAACCAAACAGTAGTCAATGAGGAATTAGAAACAGTGAAACATGGATATGTAAATAGCTAGCATAAGCTACTTCACATGTATACTACTTCTTTATTCTTGTCTTTTTTGGTAAAGGCCTTGTATGCTTGAATCACTCCTGCTCTTCTATCTCTTGAATGGGTGGACTAAACAAAGCAACATTTTTTCTGATCGCTGCTGCCTTAGATTTTCCAATACTAAATGTGAAATTGATGGCTTAAAAGTAGTGTTGAGCATTCCAATACTGCAAATATCGGGTATCGGCTGATGTTCGCTGTATCGGAGTTCCGATACTGAGTTCCGATATTTTTAAAATATCGAATACCGGAATCAGAAGTTCCCATAATGCAATGAGCCAGTTGAGGATCCTAAGAAGTGTGGGCACATCCTGTTAGGCATGTTAGCCATATTAACTAATTGCATGGCTGGGATTGGCTGCTGAAATTATGTCATCATGATGCGCGGTCTGTGTGGGCCTGCCGGGGGTCTGTGTGGGCTGCTGGGGGTCTGTGCGGGCCTGCTGGGGGTCTGTGCGGGCCTGCTGTGGGTCTGTGTGGGCCTGCCGGGGGTCTGTGCGGGCTGCTGGGGGTCTGTGCGGGCCTGCAGGAGGTCTGTGCGGGCCTGCCGGGGGTACCTTTTCATCCAATCAAATATAATATGCCCTATCAGTTTAAGATGATGTTTAAGCAGTGTTGTAAAATGAGATAAATAACCATATATTGTACTTTAAACCAGATTTGTAAAACAAAACAATAAGTGCCGATAAGATAATGGAAAACAGTAGCTAAATCATAAATTGTACTAAATATATTTTGAGTATATTTTGGTCTTCTCAAATTTACCAATAATGAGACACTTATGTAAACAGTATAGTATGAGCAAGGCTTTGTTGTAAAATTTAAGAGCTACAGTATCAGAAAGCCAATGAGCAGTTTTATTTAGGCCCTACTGAAGACTCATATAAGGCAACTGATGCATGTAAGCAAAACCTTATATTACTTCATACATAATGTATTCAATTATGCTGTATGACAAAGTTATGCTGTGCATGAAAAAAAAATACATGACAGGTTTGACACCAAAGCGCAAATAATCTCTATCATGTATATTACATGATGGGTAAATGGCATTTTTTCAATGTATACTATGTGTATACATATACATATATAAAAAATATTATATATATATACTGTATATATACATATTAGTAATGGACACTGATCGGTAGTCAATTGAGCATCGTGTTGCGTGAGTGTCATGATCCATTTTTGGATCTGTGGCAGAACTGGATCTGTGGCAGATTATTTTTTTTTCCTTTCTGGCCATCGGGGGTTAATGTCAGGTTTCCCCCCGCTGGCCTTCTGGTGTAATTGCATTGCTGCTGGGTTAGCTAATGTGTGGTGACCACTACCACATCCTTTAAAAGCTCACCTGTTGCATCAGCTGGCCGTCAGTGTTAGTTCATTCTGCAGCGACCGAGCTGGAGACAGGAGCTTCGTGGGTGCAGTGGTGCTTCAGCTTTAATCATAGTATCTGGTCTCTTAATCCTGCTGTGCGTTGCTTTTCAGCAGAAAGCTAAGTGTTATATCTTTGTTACCTTGTCTTTCTGGTGTCTGTCACTTCCCTGTGTTTCTTACCTGCAGTGGTGTGGTTAGTGCCCGTGACCCACCAGTGAACTAGCTAGGGCAGTTTTAGGTGACATTTTAGGGAGGAGGTATCCTGACATCAGCAGGGAAAAGGATCAGCATAGGGTGTTAGGTTGTAACAGGAACAGGCTCAGGTTGGAGCTCAAGAGGTGACCGTCCCTCATTCCCTATTGTCAGGGACTCCCTTTCCCCTATTCCATCTGTGTTGTATTGTTGTGCCGTCTGGTGACCGACCAATCGTGGCACAACAATACACATCATGACAGCGAGACCCTTGGTACTCAATCAAATTTCCAGGTACTCAGGTGCCAGGCTCGATTTCCCACTCCGCATATTTAGCAGATGATTTTCAGGCACTAAACATGTGGGGGCTGCTTGCCATGTTGGCTACTAGCATTACTGTGATTTGCCAGCTTCATAGAGCCATTAGGTTTATATAAGACCCGGTGATGCCATGCATTTCACATTGTACCCGAAAATAGTGTAAGGAGCATTTCTGTGGGGATGTGACAGTGTGTTATAGTGTTACAGTACCTGCTGGTGCAACATTAAACCAACAGTTCTTTTCATGGCTAATTCAAATAAATTGTATTTGATAATAATACTGTGCTTAGCTCCAATTAGTGTAGAGTTAGCTTCTGTAGAAGGAATGGTTGTGCATTAGAGTCATAAAGGCAGGGTTTATAGCCTTTCAGTCCTTGCACTGCAGCCTAAAACCAACTGTCCTTATTGGGGTTACATCTATTCTAGTCTAGTCTCTACTAATAGCACTGCTAGCTGCATTTAGTGTAGAGATAGGTGCTAGAAGAAGGATAGTTTTGGATTAGAAGAGGAGGAAGCCAAACAATAAGAAACCATGAACCATATACCTTTTTTGAGTGTAATAGAAATGCACTAGAAAAAAGGAGCACATAAGCTTGGCCTAGGAACTTGCCACATGTCGGTGCTCTGGGGAACAGTTGTCCACCTTCTCCCTCTGGCCACCCCACTGCCTCATCTTCCTTTTCTGCACTCTGGTCCTCTTCCTGACTTGTTGTCTTAACAATATCTCTTGTTGGCAACTGTGTCTCTTCATCATCAATCACTTGAGAAACTAATTGCAGTTGCACACCATCATCTTCTTCTGACCATGATGGCTCAAATATTTGGGCATCACTGCACACTCTTTTCTCATGTCCCTCTTGAAAGGTGGGGGTTAGATGCCAGAATCAATAAATGCAAATTTAAAGACTTGTTCCTCGGAGTGTCCACGTGTGGGATCACTTGTCTCCTCTGGCTCACCATGGTAGGAGGAAGGAAGATCAGGTTGAGGATTATGTGGTCTAGACTTTTGGCTAGTGAGACTTTACCATGTGGAAGACAGGGTGGTGCTGGGAAACATACTGAAAACATTATCGCACTGTTCTGACATCAATAGTGTTGTCCCGCCCTCCCCCTGCAAAGTGAGACAGTCAACTAGGTCTCATAGATGACCATGTTTGTTGTCCTCACTCTTTACAAACTATGATGTTATTTTTTAAAATAAAATATGTAGCCCCGAATATCAATTTAGCGTGCGGGCCGCCAGCTGTCCTTACAACATTTTTGCATGGGGGTGTCTGCTTGCCCTCCAAAAATTATGAAGAAGGACCACCTTATGGCCCTCCAAAATTTGTGAGTGAGTTTCACCTCATAGCTCTCAAAAATTTAACATCGTCGCCTGATGGCCCTCAAAAATTTATCAGTGAGGGTTGCTTGATCGCCCTTCAAAATGTATGACTCAGGGTTGCCAGATGGCCATTCAAAATTTTTGCATGAGGGTCACAGGAAAGCCCTCAAAAAATTTGGAGTGAGGGCTGTATGATAACCTTGTTGCTATGGTGTGGCAAGTAGAGGAGGAGGACAAAAAAACATGACTCATATACCCTTTTTAGGGTGGAAAGGGGTGCATGGAAAAACACCAGAAAAAAAAACATTTGACTTGTCTTATTGTCTTTATGTTCCTTTGCTATCAACTGGTGGAGTTGACCAATCCAGGCCTTGTTCTTCTTGAGAGCAGTCCAGATGTCATCATTTTTAGTTGACATGCGGATGCACCTATTAGTTATTATGTCCCCATTAGCATTAAAAATCCACGGAATCAACTAAAGCAGGTAAGGAGCAATGACTATGGCCTGTGATATTCAGATTTGCCTCAACTCCATTTTAAATAAAAATAAAGATACATTCATAAAATGGGAGAAAGGCTCAAATGCACCTCTTGTGTGATTTAATAGACAAAGGACTTGTGATTTTCTTTCCCCAGGATGGGTTAGAGAAGTTTCCCCCACATGGTTATTGGCAAAGGTCTCTAAGAGTATGTCCACGGTCAGTATCCGGCAGCACATGTCCGCTCCATCCAAAGCACTGCCGGCTTTTGAACGTTGGTGATTCCACATGTGTTCATTGAACCGAGCGGAATCACTGTGTCCTATACATTGTATGGGTTACTTTATCTTGCAGAGATGGAGTGTTTCCGCAAGATAAATAGACATGCTGCGGTGTGGAAAGACGTGCCGCATGTCCAGTTACGCAGGGAAGCTGGAGGTGCGTGTTGGACGCTGCGGCTGTATGCAGTGTCCAACCCACAGCATTTACTGACTGTGGAAACATACCCTAAGGAGATTTTAAAAAGTGTAGCAATATAGGTTACCCACATATCCAATCACAATACAAGTTGAACAGGCTGTCAAGAGAAGCGGTATGTTCTCCTTCAATGGAATTCTTCAAATAGAGGCTGGACAACATCTATCTGGGATGATTTAGTGAATCCTTCATTGAGCAAGAGTGTGGACCAGATGATCGACGAGGTCCCTTCCAACTCTTCCATTCTATGATTCTATGATTTTTTGACACCATGCTGGATTTACCAACCTAAGGCTTTGCAGCAGCTGAAATACTTCTATTTTGAAACTTTACTAGTGTTATGTCTCAAACAACCCCACTTGGTGAGCAAAATTGCTGTATTCTATGCATTTGTCAAGTGGATACAGCACTATGACACTTAAATTGTCTTTGCAGCGTTTTCTTAATTGTTTATTTTTTATTAATCAATAATATGATAAGTTAATGAATAAGGACAGATCTAAATCAAATCAATGGCTGGAGTGACCACCCTTTGCCTTTAAAATAGCCTAAATTGTTCAAGTTACACTTGTTCAAAGTCAGAGATTTTGTAGGATTATAGTCAGACATATAAGTGACCAGTTATTGAGATGAGCAAACTGGGTTCAGTTTGGTTCAGATCACAATGTTCAGTGAACAAGTTCTACAAACATACCCAAACACCATTGACTTAAAAGGGATGCAAAAACAATTGCATAAACATCTTCAGGGGGGCCAAAATGCTGCCAAAACAGCTCAAGTTACATGCCGATACCAGAAAAAGTGTCATCAATTGACCCATCATTTTAGCTATAGATAAATAATTTTAAAAAAATTGATGTGAGTTCCACTGTATTTTTGTTAACCAGCCAGGCAAAATTTACAGCTGCAGGCTACAACTCTCAGCTGTCAGCATTAGCAAAGCTGGTAATCAAGAATAGAATGGTCCCTACTCTGTTTTTTAAAATTATTTAAATATTTTTAAAAAATGGCATGGGGTTCCCTCATTTTTTACAACCAGCCAAGCTAAAGCTGACAGCTGGAGGCTGATATTCTCAGGCTGGTAAGGGGCCATGGATATTGGCTCTCCCCAGCCTAACAGCAGCCTGCAGCCACCCCAAAGAAGGCACATCTATTAGATGCACCAATTTTGGCATTTTCCTGGCTCTTCCCACTTGCCTTGTGGTGGTGGCAAGTGGGGTTCAAATTTTTGAGGTTGACATCACCTTTGTTTTGTCTGGTGACATCAAGTCCATGGCTTAGTAATGGAGAGGTGTCTATAAGATGCATGTCCATTGCTATTCCTATAGTTATATTGTAAATAGACACACAGCCAGAATAAAGTACTATAATTGACACAGACTCCTTTAATGAACCTAAATTAAACCATACTCATATCATCACCCATTGCACTGAGGCCATTGTCTTCTGTGATAAAACTAATATAAAAAACAATCATATCCCTCACCTGTCTGTCATTCTGTCCCACTCTCTAATCTATTTCTGGGGTTAAACAGTTTTCAACATGTGAAAAGGAAAATTGGAAACAGCTCACCACATCTTGTGTTATGTAGTCCAGTATTCACAGAATGACATTCTGACCAAAACGTGAAGTATAGAGACAAGTAGAAAATATACTAGCTTCTGGCAACAATACATAAAAAAATTGAAAATTAAAGACATTTTAAAATTACAAAAATTCCATGGCACATGGCACATTGCAGGGGACATGAAACAATGGTGACACATTTCGAATGCAAACAACGTTCTTCCTCAAGGCCAGATGGGAAATTTTTCCCATCAATCCTAAACACCCAGTAAATGATGCTGACAAAAAAACAGCAGCCTCAGTGCCCAGCAGTGGTGTCACCGCTAGTCACTGAGGATGAGCTCACAGCAGCTCATTCCTCAGTGTTTCTCAGCCTGGATGACCGCATTGTGGCACCATCAAGGTTGAAAACTGCTTGTCCCCAAACATTTAATCATGGCATGGGACAGAACGACGGACAGATGAGGCATTTTGTTGTTTTTTTTTTTTTTACAGGAGACCATGGTTATGATGTGAGTATGGTTTAATTTAGATTCATTAAAGGAGTCTGTCATTCTTTCAATTAAATTATTTTAATCTTTTTTATTTACAATTTAACTCAACAGAGAAAAAAAGGTGACATTAACCGCACAAATATGAACTCCACTTACTACTGCCACAGGGCAAGTGGGAAGAGCAGGGTAAAGCACCAAAATTGGTGCATTTAATAGATGTGCCTTTTCGGGGGCAGCTGTGGGCTGCTATTTTTAGGCGGAGGGGGTCCTTATTTATGGACCCTTTCCAGCATGAGAATTACAGCCCCCCCCCCGCTGTCTGCTTTAGCTTCGCTGGGTGTCAAAAATGGAAGGGACCCACGCTGTTTTTTCAAATTATTTATTTAAATATTTTAAAAATACCTCTATTCTTCATAACCATCCTTGCTGAAGCTGACAGGAAAAATAAAAAAAGTTCAGCAGTGCTATCAGCTCACAACATGCAACCATGGGGATGCAGCTGCACCCATCTGCTGTTTAGAGTTATATGACCAGCAGTGGTCTTCATTGAAGAATATACAACCAAAAAGGCATATTTTCAAAATGGAAACAAGGTAAAGTGACTCTACAATGCATGAAAACATCATTACTGAAGTGCAGAAATATTGTAGTGAGTGTTCTGGACTGATGAGTCTAAATTAGATATTTTTGGCTGGAACAGAGGTGGTTTGTTCACTGAATGTCTGGTGCAGCCCCAAACATATAGCCAATCTCATTGCAAACTATCTTCATCTTAAAAAGAATAATAAGTCCCCCACAATGCACCGAATTCAACATCTACTAATCTTGATTTCCATTCAGCGAGAGAATGATTTGCACAGACCTACATCCACACAGTATCGATGATTAATTTTCCAAGATGTTTGGAACAATCACTCTGTTAAGTTTATTTAAAAACTGTGCTGAAGTATAACTGTTGTTTTGAAGGCAAAAGGTTGTCACATTAAATATTGATTTGATTTTGATTTCTCTCTTGTTCATTAACTTGTCATATTGTTGCCAAAAATAATCTATTAATAATTATTTTTTTAAAACATGTTTAATTTGCAGAATTTTGTCCATACCTGTCTAAAAATTTGCTCTAAAAGTTTCAGTAGAAAATAAGGTGACTTATTTATCGAATATTCAGAATTTAAGCTCTCTCAGTGCAGCCATTCAGAAGCACAGAGACTTGTAAAGTGCCAAAAATATATACTGTAAAAAAAACTATTCATAACAGTGTGCAATACAGTTCAAGATTGTATATGACAGTTATCTTGTGATAAAATGATAAAAGTGCAGGAGTCCATAAATGATTATGATAGATAAAATACATACAGGAATTATAATTGATCTCATCACATACAGTAATAAACTGAGATATCGATATATAAGTGGTATATAAATGGTAAAACACACATCAACTTCAGAGTCTTACAAGATTGGCATCCTGTTACAGAGTGCATGCACCGCAATCTTGGAAGACCAGTATCTAAGGAAGCTTAACAACTCAGCCGGGAATCTTGCATACCATATGGTCACATGACAATCTAGCTCCGCACTGTAAACTGCTATAAATTTTTTAACATTTTTGCTTTTCCTCTTTGTTTTTCTTTAATTGGCAATTATGTTAATGATTAAAAACTCGTGTATAATGTAAGATAAATAAACATATATATGCATTTTTGTCTCTCCCTATGTATAAATCTATCTATCTATCTCTGTAAAAAGATAGATATACAGCTCAAAATTTTTCCAAGACAAAAGAAAATCAAAGTAGAAGCAACACTCCTGTCACGATATGTGACTGGCCCTGCGTGACGCAACCCAATGATCGGTCGGTCACCAAAACAACTGGACAAACAAGGGGACACCGTGTACACAATTACAAAGGTGGATCCTGCTATAGGGAATGGGGAAAGGGACACCTCCAGCACTCTGCAGCGGCTGAGTCCTAGACTAACCTGATGTCCCTATCCAGCTTCTTTCAAACCGTCGCCGAGCAGGATACCTTTTCCCTCACTTACCCTGCACCTATCCCTCACTAGGGAACTGGTAAGTGTGGACACTGGTCCCACCGATGCACTAATAAAACACCAAGGGGAGATACAACAAACAGGGTTAAACAAAACAACACTTAGCTTTCTCTGCTGCTAATGCACCGTGCAGCAGAGTAAGGCTCCTGAACTCAGCTTTAAGCAGTATCACCACTGCTCCCAATAAGCAGAACCATCACTGCACAAGGTAGCTCCATTCTTCACCATGGTTGGTATCCAAAAAAGACCTGTCATAACCAACAGTCAGCTGATGCACCAGGTGACCTTATATAGGAAGGTGGGAGTAGTCACCACCAGCACATACAGACTAAATAAACATGTAGTAACACCAGCGGCCACTGGGGGGAAAAACTAGTATTAACCCCCAATGGCCTGAAAGGAAAAAAGTTTATATCTGAGAAGCTCAAACTGACACAGATCCAAAAATGGATTGTGACAACTCCAAAATTTTGTTGAAGAGAAATAAATGGATTATTCACAAAGTATGCAGCATTTCATCTGTCGCAATGCAGCCTTTCTCAGGCAAGACTTCATGGGAAGTAGTGAACTTATATGTTGCATACTTTGTGAATAATCTACTTATTTATCTTATGAAATTTTGGAGTGCTGCTGTACTTTGATTCTCTATTTGCTTGAAGAAATGTGGTGCTGTATTTCTGGGAAGATTAAATAAAAGGGATTGTTGTGATGTTTCCTCATGAAGGCCTCTTCATGGAGTTGCTCATGTGGTCTCCAGACCAATCTCCAGTTATTACTGATTCCATGACATAATCAAGTCTCATTGCAGAAGAGGATAGACCTGTAGGATGCTAAATTTGCTTTGTAATAATAAAAGTAACTAATGATATGACTGATGATGATAAAAAGATACTTTTCCAACCGAAAGGATGATCAAATTCTTAATTCGAAGTCAATATTCATTGTTTTCATCATGCTATTTTTATCCAACATTTTAGTAATTAGTAACTTTTTTACAGGGCTTCTAGCTATGTCCAAATACATTATTTGTTTAAGTTTTGATTGGCTGCATCTTTCTAAAGGGGAGTTTTGCATTATAATGGACATGATGCATTAAAATCAATAATCAGAAAGCATGCAGCAATCTATCTGCCCTTAGAGGTGATTAACTTAATGACTGTTTAAAAAAAAGTCTAAAAGAAAGACTTTGGACTTTGTTGTCCAAAGCAATAAAAGTACAGTTTTCATTTTTCAAGTGCTTTCTTAAAGATCAAAATTGTGCTCTGATTGCTATAGACAACAAAGACAGTGCTCTTTTAGATAGTTTTTATGAATCCTTTAAATATATACAGCATATATATGTACAGCATCATGGAATTAATGGCGCTATATAAATAAATAATAATAAATAATAATAATATATGCAACAGATTCGATTTTAAATTTTAAGTTGTGAACCTTTCAGTATATTGGCAACCAGTTGCTTTGAATAGTGTCCATTTCTAAACTGAAAGAACATTTATGCAATAATTTGCATATTTTATTGTTTGCTTATGCTAAAAGATTAGGGTTCAATTTCACAATAGCATGGCATCTTATATTTTTATGTGACATATTTTTAATGACTCCCCTCCATCCTGAACTACAGAGTATTATCAATCTACAATAATCTTCAGCTTTGTGATTTGCCCTCATTAGAACTTAGTTTACTGGAAGTTATGGTACAGAGCAAGTTTCTTTATCATAGTAATAAAACAGAAAAAATGTTTTTCTGTTAGCACCTGGTAAACAATACATTTTCAGCAACTGTAAGTCAAAATATAATGCAAAAAGTTGGCTAAATATTAAGATTTCTTTGAAGTAGCAAGCAAATTTATTCTACAGTAGACAGAAGAATTGAATTCCCTTGATACACAGTACATACCATAGGCAAATTTTTTTTTTTTAGGAAAATACAATTGGGAATTTCCCAAAGGTTTTAAATAATATAAGGAAAAGAAATCATATGTTTATATTCTTCCCCATTGATTTTCAGGAATCTAAAGACAGCACAGGTTTCAGAAGAACAAGTTTTCTCTTGATGCCTTGGGCTGATCTCATGGAACAGAGAACACCAGGGTTCACAGGGTGCAGTCATTCAGTGTAGGCATTTTATTATAATGACCTTAACAAATACATGAAAACATGCTTGCAATTGAGTTATTACGTAAATGCATATTATAAAATAACAATAATAGTAATAGGAATTTTTATACACAAAAAATGGTATATTTACTTTAAGCAAAAAGCAATTTAGTGATTAAATTTTTATTCTGGTGTTAGTTGCTAAGTTAAAGATTTATTCTTATAATATTCAATTTTTATAATTAGACATCCAGAAAATAAGCAAGTTTGCAATATGCTTGCCTTTTCTATCTGCTGTTATTCTACTGCTATAAAAACTTTTGTCTTCCTTTATTAATAGCTAAATGCTAAGGGTACTGATCCCCAGGGTGTGACCAAACATGCACAGCAGACTGTGATCTCTCAGTTAACTTCTGAAATGCCAGTAATTTCTTTCCAGCCCATTCAAGTTAATAAAACACATTGACAGAGCAGCTTACCCTCCTTTTTAGCTCCTGACCTGTAGCTACTGTTAAAAGTCCTTCAAAATTAAAAGCCTTTTTCCCCCTACTCTTTGACTTCTAATCATTGCTCACTTTGCCCATGAGCTGTTGAACCATGTGCATCTTCAAAAGGCACTGTTGTCTGTATACTTAAATGTTCACATAACAATGCAGACTTTAGATCAAGCACACTGCAACAGCAGCACATTTATATCAGCAGATATGTTATGCTGTTGAATCAGAACTGACCCTCAAGGAGGAGTGCTCAGACCTGCAGCAGCAAGGAAGTCAGGAGGCTGCAGAGCACTTTGCTCCTGAAGACACATGTTGAGATTAATTATTTAAACAATTAGTTTATGTTATTCGATATTCAATGATAGAGTGTTCCATTTTTAAACAGATATATAGTAAGTGAAATTGATTTACAAAAGCTTAACACATGTGTGTACCCAGGATCAAAACTGAGGGGGGGAAGCCATGGTATTAGTTAAAAAAAACAAAACTTTATTAATCAATAAGTGCAAATACAATTAATATAACAAAAAAGGACAATATCCCTGGTAAAAAAGCATGGATCTTCATGCATAAATGTCATTACATCTAAGTCAGAACATCACTGTGGTAACAATCCATTTTATCCCTATTTGATAAAGCTAAACTCTAAATGCAAAACGCGAGTCGGGATTGGGCCTGGCTCCGTGGCATAGCAATACATCATGGGTGAGCATTGAGCATATTTGACAGATTAATTATTTTCTACCTGTAATATACGTACTGATGTTTGAGGAACTTCCTTAAGTTGATGGTAGATGTTTGATGCTTGATCGCTGATGCCGTGTGCACTTTGGCAATTGGCAGCTTGGCTATATTATACCTGCACTTGCTTTAAACTTTGCATTTTGCTGCCATAATGCACATACAATGGGTTGTTACCATAGTGATGTTCTGACTTAATTGTAATGACATTTATGCCTGGAGACCCATGCTTTTTCACCAGGGTCAATTGTCTTTTTTGTCTATATTAATTGTATTTGTAATTATTGATTAATAAAATATTTTTTACCTGATTGTATAGAACTCCAAATTTTTGTTCATGGATGTGGACACCACTTACTGCAGGGCACAGGCACTGGAGAGTGGGAGTCTCAGTCAGGGACTCAGACTGGCCTGTGGGCTGTAGGCCTCTGGGATGTGGGCCTGTGGCACACTGTAATGGTGGCCGCTGCCTGTCTTCTCAGCCTCTGCTTCAGATCCGGAGGGTTCAGACAGGGTTCAGAGATGTGCTTACGTAGCACGCTGTACATGACACGCCTCTGAACCCTGTCTGAACCCCCGGCCGAATCCAATCCCAGCATGCCGCCAGGTGCTATAGCAATGCCACATGGCCTCAGCCTGCTCTGCAGTGAGTCTCACCTGCCGCGCTGTCAGCTGTGTGTGGCTGCCTGGCCGGCCGCTCTCCAGTACCGTGGCCATGGCCAAGAGGTGTTCTTTCACCTTCTAGAGGGGCAGCTGCCCCCTCTTCCCCTCAGTGGGTACGCCCATGGCTTAACTTACCTCAAGTTTAGTATAATAAAGGTCTAAAAGCATTATGATGTATTATTAAGAATTAGACTTTTTTGTGTAGCAGGACACTTTTTGTAGTCATATTAGTATTTATAAAAAGTAATAGTGGATTCATAGTTAAGTAACCTTATTTTACTTAGTTAGAATTTCTTATACTCTTTGTTAATATATTTTACTTATCTTGATTAGTCACAGTGAAAATATGCATTAAATGATTTGTAAAATAAAAAGGGCCAGATGATAAGAAGGACAAACGTAAATACAGCAGTGCTTAAACTATCTACTAGCCTACCCATCTTCATCAGAATGATTCAGAGCTCAAGTTAGCGCTACTCTGCTTCTAGCTACAGATGCCTCACAGAAAGTTTTGACCGATTTACTTCATAGAACTTGATCTAATCTTGAGCACATAGTTACAAATAAAATAAAGTTAAATTTTCAATTTCTAAAGCCTAGTTTAATTTCAAGACATAAAACAATCCTATTTAACATAGGGACATGATAGAACTTAAGTGTGAGTTCATAATTGTTAATGATCATGGTAATATTAGTGAGCAGCCTATTGTCAAGCTAGACTTTATGCTCCCACAATTGTTCATGAAATGTACAATAAAACAGGTGCAGAATGAGAAAGGAAAATCATATACCAAAGTGATCATAGTTAACTGCACTGTATTCCTGGACAGATGGGTGAGCAATACGCTTATTTCTTACTGTCGAGAAATACAGATAGAATACATTTAAACAAAGATAGCTTTACATCAGCCCAAAATATTTCCTGGAGACTGTGATGGTATCAGTTTGAGTTCCAGCCCTAATAATTTCTATTAGGACCTCAATAGTTGTTGCACGAGTGGCCAATTTTAACCTATTTCATTATTACATTGTTAAAAATGTTGTCTATTAGCCAAATCACAATTACACACAAACAAATTTAACTAAACTAATATTTACGTTCTAACTTTCATTTTAATGAATTATTCCTGCTAAAATAATCTGCTTGTGTGATGCTAGTCACAACCTATGGACAGGCTGTGAGTCAGCAAAGTCAGACGTTCCAGGGTCAATACCAAAAGAGCACATAGTAAACCAAGGGAAAATATGAAGTTGTAAGTCAAGTCACATGACAGGGTCAGAATACCAGAGAAACAAATAGCTGATAAGCGAAGGGGCAATATCAAACAGGAAGTCAGAACACAGTCCAAAGGTCATCAGCATAATATCAGATGCAAAGGGGTAATAACAGATGGGTAGCCAGGACACAGTCAAAATGTCAGCAGCAAAAGATCAGAACTTAGCACAAGTATCAGGCAAACACACACCAGAGAGCAAAAGCTTAGAACAAGTTTTTGACTGGCAGTGATCTGGGCCAGACAGCTCACCTAAATATCAGGGCAATTGCCAAGAACAGGGAGCACCTGTGGAAGTCGCTGTACCTCCCAGTCAAATAGGTCAAGCAAGCTGTCAATCAAAGCACTAACAGCTCAGCTTGCCCCAACACAGAAAAAATGGCAGAACTGTCCATGCTGAGTCCCAGACACTCTGAGCAGAGGAATTGTGACAGTACACTCTCTTAAAAGGGGGGCAACTGGACCCACAGGATTCCCAGGAAATCTACGATGAAAATCTCTGACCAAATAATCAGCCTTCACCGAATGAGCTGGAACCAAGGATCTCTCCTCAGGTCCGTATCCCCTCCAGTTAACAAGATATTGGAGGGAATTTTGGACCCTCCAAGAATCCATGATTCTTTGCACCTCATATTCCAAACCTCCATCAATAGAGACTGGAGGAGGAAGGGAAGAGACAGACAACATAGGAGGAGTAACCTTCTTTAACAAAGAGTTGTGAAAAACATTGGAGACATTAAGGGACTGCGGAAGCTTTAGTTTAAATGCAACTGGATTTGCTACCTCTAGAATCTCGTACAAGCCAATGAATTTCAGACCCAACTTTGCCGAAGGTACTTTTGCCTAATATTCTTGGATGATAACCAAACGTTATCCCCAACTTTAAAAGTAGAACCAGCCGAATGTTTCCTATCAGCCTTACATTTTTGCTAAAAGTGAGCCAGCTCAGGATTCCTTTGAACCTCCCTCCAAACATCCCCAAGTTTCTGTATGGTCATTTCCACTCCAGGGCATCCAGAACTCATCCCAGAGAATTCACCAAAATAAGGATGAAAACCATAATTACAAAAGAAAGGAGAGATTCCAAAGGATTGATTGACCCAAATGTTGAAGGTGAAGTCAGCAAGAGGCAAAAATGAGGACCAGTCCTCCTGCTGAGCCACAAAGAAATATCATAAAATTTGTTCTAGCAATTGACTTGTGCTCTTTGTCTGACCATTTGTTTCAGGGTGATAAGCAGAGTAAAAATGATAAATCAATCCCCAACTTCCTACAAATTTCCCTCCAAAATTTAGAGACAAATTGCACCCTGCTATCAGATACAATGTTTGCTGTGCAATTTCACCACATGATTGATAAATAACCTGGAAAGTGTTGAATCATTAGGTACCCAGATTACAGAACAAAGTGAGCTTGATTACTGAATCGGTCAACCACCACCCAAACAACTGTTTTTCCACCAGATAAAGGCAAATTCATAATGAAGTCCATGGACAAATGACTCCATACTCATTCTGGAAAAGGCAATGGAGCCAATTTTCTGACTGGTCAGACTTTGGCGCATACGCAAATCTCACAAGCGGATACTAATTCCTTAATACTGTTAAGAGTGGATGGCCACCAAAAGAGTCTAGCAACAGCTTTCTGTGTAGCAGTGGCTTCTGGGTGACCACTTAAGATGGATTCATGAAATTCCTGCAATAGATGTAATCTAAGATACACAGGAACAAATAATTTATGTTCAGGAGTAGCAGATGGAACCAATGAATGAATTTCAGCATCCAATTCTGAGGCTACCATAGAAATCACAATTTATAGAGGAAGAATGTGAGGATGGAGGTTCTGGAAGAGAAACGGAATAAAGGCTGCCTGAAAAAATGTCAACCCTAACATTCGTAGACGCCTCTCTGAACGTGATGGAAAAATTGAATCTAGAGAAAAATAAGAACCATCTGGCCTGTCGAGGTGTTAAATGTTTAGCAGATTCAATATAGGATAAATTATTATGATCTGTCACCACAGTAAGAGGATGAATAGCTCCCTCCAAAAAATGTCTTGTGATTCCCCACATCATAGTTTCATTCAGCAGATGAAAGTTTCCTGGAGAAAAATGCACATGAACCCAAGTTGGTCAGAGTTTTGGAACCTTGATATAAAACAGCCCTTGCCCCAACCTCTGAGGCATCCTCTTCTATGGTGAAAGGTTTCTGGAGATCAGGTTGAATCAAAACTGAAGCCGACATGAAGAATTATGTTAATTTATAAAGGAGCCTACAGCATCCAAAGACTAAACGTTAAGATCCACCCACTTTCGCGTGAGGTCAGTAAGGGGTTTCGCGATCTGAGAAAAACTCTTAATTAACTTTCTTTAGTAATTAGCAAAACCTAAAAATCATTGCAATGCCTTTAGATCATGAGAATGAACCAGATCAATTATAGCCTGCACCTTCCCAGGGTCCATTTTAAACCCTTCAAATGACTCAATAAACCCCAGGAATTATATTTCCTTAACAGAAAAAGTACATTTTTCCAATTTTGCAAACAAAGAATTTTATCTGAGTTTCTGTAAAACAAATTGAATGTGCTCATAGTAAGAATTCAGAACAGGTGAAAAAATTAGAATGTCATCTAGGTATACCACAAACCTTACAATAATATCAGAAAAAAATATCATTCCTAAAGTTCTGAAAGACTGCAGGTGCATTGGTGAGCCAAAAGGCATGACAAGATTTTCAAATAAACCATCCGACGTTAAAAACTCAATTTTCCACTAAACACCCTCCCAGATATGCATCAGATCATATACCCCTCTAAGGTCAAGCTTAGAAAACCATTTAGCCCCATAAGCTGATTATATAGGTTGGGGATAAGTGTAAGCAGATAAGTATTCTAAACCGTAATTTTTTTTAATTCACAGAAATTGAGGCAAGGAAGGAGGTCACCATCTTTCTTTTTCACAAAAAAGAACTTCGCAGCTATAGGCAAGGAGGGAGGACAGATATGACCCTTCTGTAAGCTTTCATTTACATATTCCTTCATAGTGGTCCATTCAGGTTCCTATAAATTATATAGGTGAGCTTTAGGCGATTTTGAATTGGGAAAAAGATTTATAGCACAATCATAAGGATGATGGGAAGGTAGCATCTCAGCCTCTTTCTCTGAGAAAACATCTCCAAAGTCTTTCAAGTAAGCCGGAAGACTTTCAAGACTAGCAGAGCAAATTTGTACAGAGGTAAGACATTTCTTATGACAGTAGGAATTCCATTTATCAATATCCTTCTGGCACAATTCAATAACAGGATTATGGATATGCAGCCATGCAAATCCCAATACCAACCGAGCAGGTAAATTATTCAACACATAGCAGGATATTGTTGTGAGCTCATCTGTTCATTCATCTTTTGTGTCCGAGGATCGCCCTCTTCTGGTGAAGGAAGGTAGTGAGGCTGATTTAGATGAAAGAAACCAAACACCTGATCAGGTGGATGGTGACTGGGTAACGGGAACTTCAGACTGGATATAAGGCAGCCAACGCCCTTCTGAGTCGCTGGTGATTTCTCTGCTGGATGCCTGCTTCCCAAAGATAAGTTTTTGCTCTGCTATTGAACTTATTAGTTTTGGTTTTGTTTACTTTGTTTTTTGGAGTTCAGCCATCCCCGGCCGGGGGTGTGCTGGATTCTTTTTCCTTGATCAGTGTTCTCTTTTGCTCTTCTTCCAGAATATTCTGAGTGCTGATATAGGGTTTGAAGTCTAGTGACTTCAGGGTCCTTTTTGCTTATCAGTTGTGTTGGTAATATTTTTAGCAGGGTTTTCTCGGATTGCAGACAGCAGCTTTTCTGTCCTGTCCTTTTTAGTTAGCTTGGGCCCCATCGTTTGCTCATCCTATCTTTCTATCTGTGTTAGTGTTTTCATCTTGCTTCACCGTCATTATATGTTGGGGGCTGCCTATTGCTTTAGGGTCTGCTCTGGGGCAGTCAGTTTTTCCCTTTTCTCTCTTTAGGCTTATTTAGATCTCCGGCTGTGACGAGGTGTCTAGGATCACCGTAGGAACACTCCACGGCTACTGCTAGTTGTGTGGTAGGATTAGGGGTCTACAATCCGCTAGTTTCCAACCTCTCTGATTTTCTGGGCTGAGCTTGTGTTTTCTTTTTTCCTCCTCGGTGACTCAATCATAACAGGATATGGAGTGAAGAGTTCCCACTTTAAGTGTGAATTCCACCGTTACCAGCTGGACAAAGTTCTGGAGTAATGGTGTCCTGTCAATGGTGACAATCTGAGTGGGTCTTTCCAATCTATCTATTCCAGAAAAACCATGGAGTCATTTGTCCATGGACTTCATTATGGATTTGCCTTCATCTGGTGGAAAAAACATTATTTTGGTGGCGGTTGACTGATTTAGTAAACAAGCTCATTTTGCTCCTTTATCTGGGTTACCTGATGCTGAAACACTTTCAAGGCTATTTGTCAATCATGTGGTGAGATTACATGGCATTCCTTAAAACATTGGATCTGATTGAGGGGTGCAATTTGTCTCTAAATTCTGGAGGTCAATACCGAAAGATCACATAGTAAACCAAGGTAAAATATGAAGTCGTATGTCAGGTCACATGCCAGGGTCAGAATACCAGAGAAATAGTGAATAAGCAAAGGGGCAATAACAAATGGGTAGTCAGAATAAAGTAAAAAAGGTCAGCAACAGAATATCAGATGCAAAGGGGCAAAAACAGATGGTCAGAACATGGTCCAAAGATCAGCAGCAGATGAACAGAACTTACAGCATAGGAATCAGGTGAACACATGCCAGAAGAACAAGCTTAGATAAGCTTTTGACTGGCAGCGATCTTGCCCAGACAGCTCACCTAAATATCAGGGCAATTACCAAGAACAGGGAGCACCTATAGAAATCTCTGCACCTCCCAGACAGAACTGAGCTGTCAATCAAAGCACTAACAGCTCAGCATATCCCAGCACAGAATAGGAAGACAGCATTGTCCATCACTGAATCCTAGACACACTGAGCAGAGGAATTGTAACACGGGTTTAAAGAAAAATCATTTTTTTTTAAGATTGGATCAGCTTGAATCAATAAAAATGGTCTTGTGGAAATCATTTAGTTTTATTATTTTTTGGGGCAAGAAAAGGATTTAAAAAAATTTGCTCACTGCACTCTTCAACTCTTTAGGCGCTGAAGCTCCCTGCTCAATCCTATGTAGGCTTTTCTCTTTTCTATGGCTTCATTCTTCTCATCTGTCTTCACTATTCAGTTCCTCTTGTACTGTTTATGGTTTCCAGTGATGTTTAGTTGCGGGGCAATGCATGTCATGATGTCACTTGAGACATAGCACTGCTGGTACTAGAGAGTGGAGAAGCCTGGAGCTAAATGGAGTAATAGATGATTCAAGAGGAAAACCAGGCATGGAGCTCTGATGCCAGGACAGGTGAGAGGCCTGATGAGTATGGTATATTTTTATTGCTTGCATTTATGGATGGCTTTTAACAGAAATTCAATTTTTGTCAAATTTTCAGGATGAATTTAGGCAAATCTTGCTAATCAAGTTTTGACAGTTTGCTCATCTTTAGTGCACACTGAATATTTTTAAAATGCTAAAGCCACTCTCATAGCAATTAAGAACAACAAACTATGGACACATTATTAAATTGTGATAACTACATACCCTACTATATTAGTGATGGAGTAAGAGTGAGGAATGGGAAAGAACATATGAAACACATAAAAATACAGGAAGGAGTTAACATTTGCAAAATCTTTTACTTGGAAAATAACATATGCTCCTCTGGTTGAGCATTCCATATGTCATGTATTTTTTTAATACCTTCAGCTGCAAAAATGATCTTGACATTGAAATCCTCTTACTGTCTTAGCAGAAGTATACAGTATAATACAGCTACAGCTGGTGAAGTACAGTATATAGACCAATAAGAGAGTAAAATGCCAAGGTATATTGTAAAAGATGACAAAATAGCACTGCAGTATCTCAAATACATCCTTCCAGTGCACATTTTTCTTCTGTTCTCCCTATTGCAGATATCAGTGGGAACTTTAGGTATAACTCCACTTAATAAATACACATCCTCCATCTCCTTTCGGGACCATTAATTTGAATGAATAATAAGATGTCTTGCAGGCACTGTAAAGTTTATCATGTCTTTGCCCTAAATGCTGAATCATGGGACATCTTCATTTACTGCGGGTTATGCAAAACAATGTTTTGTTTATAGTTCCATCATCTTGTGAAAAAAAAATCTGGCTATGTTTTATATCCGTGCCTTCCACATCCAAAAATTCAAAGAAAGACTGGTTAAAAATGCTCATATTTTAAAACACAGCACAGTCATATATTTCACAGTATTTTACAACAGTCTTAAATGGGTATAAATATACTCCAAGGATTCTGCGTTGTAGTCAAATGGAAATTTTAACCCGATGAAATCAAGTCATGAGACATAAAAGAAGTATAATTATCTTAAGGAGATTAATGTCTGTTATATGTTGTATAGCCTTCTATTGTAGCATGGAAGAGTTTCATAACAACAGTCGTTAATTTGTTTTATAATCCTACTGACATTTACACACACTTTTAAGTAGTGTAGGCTGCTATTTCATGCAATTAACTGTTTGCATAAAACTCACATCTTTAACAGCTGTGTTAATTGCATATTATACTTTCTTTCACTTTTGTTACACCTTTTTTCCACTACAATGAATGTGTTGATCATCACAGCCTATTATAAATAAAGGTAATAAATAAACATATTACAACATTCAAATAAGCAGATGGAGCAGCTAATGACTTTTCCGAAAGTTTTTATCATTTTACTTGTGTAGAGAGGAGATGCTAGACTTAATTATGGATCTGTTACTAAATTTATTTTTATTAAAAGATAAAACACAGAACAAGAGATTAAACTGACCAGCTTGGATCATGTGATAATTAATGTTCAATGCAGAAGTATGTTAGAGAGCAACATAATAAATGACAAGAAGCATGGATTCATGAAGGACACAATGCTGAATTTTTATGAAGAGCTAAGTGCAAATCTGAATGTTAGTTGTATGGCTGATGTAATATATCTTGGCTTTGCAAAGACATTTGACACTGTACCACTTAAAGTGCTTGTAGAACAATGGTGAAAAGAAATTGAAACAAAGAGTCATTGTAAGTGGTACATTCTAAAGATGGGCTAATGTCAGCAGTGGGGATCACAAGGACCAGTGTTGAGTCCTATTCTTTTTAATATCTTATTAATAATCTTGTAGATCAGTTCTCACCAACCTATAGCTCAGGAGCCACATGTAGATTTTGGGCCCAAAATGTGTGGCTAAGGCCGGTTTCACATTAGCGCTTTTTAAGCGCACGCACGGCCGGGGGTAGCTCCGCCCCCGAGCCGGCTCTCTGCCCGGCGTGCCCGCCCCTTGCTTGTAGCGCCGCCTACTAGCGGACAGCGGCGCCTGCGATCGGCGCACCCTATCTTTAGCATAGGGTGCGCAGATCGTGCGCAGGCCGTGCGCTAGTTGCGCTTTGACCTGCGCTGCGCACTTTTGACGGTGCGCCGTGCGCGCCAAAATCAAACTTTTCGGATTTTGGCGCGCACGGCGCACCGTCAAAAGTGCGCAGCGCAGGTCAAAGCGCAACTAGCGCACGGCCTGCGCACGATCTGCGCACCCTATGCTAAAGATAGGGTGCGCCGATCGCAGGCGCCGCTGTCCGCTAGGAGGCGGCGCTACAAGCAAGGGGCGGGCACGCCGGGCAGAGAGCCGGCTCGGGGGCGGAGCTACCCCCGGCCATGCGTGCGCTTAAAAAGCGCTAATGTGAAACCGGCCTTACAGCTGTCTGCCAGCTTTGTGCATTAGCAAGTGGTTTTGTAACCAGCTTTGAAGAGTAGGTCTCCAGATGGTGACTTTTATGAGTAGGCCCACATCAAAGAGAAGTCTTGTATGTATGTATGCTTGCATGGGGGGAGGGAAGAGAAATAAATGTAATAAGCTGAAGATAGGCTAATACTGTCAGTTTAAGGGAGCTTGGAGCTGAATGGGATGTGATAGTGACCAAGGTGTGGTTGATATGAGAACATAAAAATACATAAAAATAAAAATATCTGTAACTTGGTTATATTAAAACTAATGAACTAATGTAGTTGAATAAATCCACATGGATCCTTGTGAAGATGAAATTGAGAAAGACCAATCAAACTGTTATACATTATTTATATAATAATGTAAAGATATAAAACATACAGTTCAAGGGCATTGTGTAATATACCCTGTTGTACTGTAATATGTATATATTGTGATTGTACAAATGTTTTTATGTGTTATGTTTTGCTTGGACATGTTTCAGTTATATCCCAACTTAGAATGTTGCATACTATTATTTGGAGTGATAAAAGTAAATCCGACAAACTTGCGCCTCAAAACAAAAGGAGTTGACAGCCGTCCATATGAAATAGTGTGTTAGGACTCCTTCTACTGTGTTCGGTATTATAAAGATTGAGGTTAAGAATACCTAGACATGTGTCTAGTGTCTGTTAGGTGCTGGGATTCTTCTGCTGTGTGGGATAGATCCCAAGCCTTATCTGCCTCTGCAATCTCCCCTTTGGGCCTGGCCATAGTGTCCATAGTGTCCATGTGGTTACTGCTGGCTCTCCAGCTAAGTCAATGGCAATCAGTGGTATACAGAGGCAGCCCTGCCCTCTAAGTCCAGAAATCATCTTACTGAGCATGTTCGTGATGTGGCGTCTTCTCATTGGTGGTCGGACGTCACCTGCTCAGGTGATGTGGCAACTCCGGATTGGTCAGCAGGCGATGTCACGGCTGGCTGGGTGGGAGTGTTTGGGGTGGAGCTTAGTGTATAAAAGTCTTCCAGCAGTGCACGTGGGCATGCTAGTATCATTTGTGTTTTGGTGTGTGGGTGGATAATCTGCTGCTCTGTCTGTATGCTTTTTGTGTGGTTAGCACTGGTCAGCTTCAGATAGGTAGAGTAGATTTTGCCTTTCTGCTTGTCTTAGCACCTGTCTCGGCCACGTGTGCGGTTAACATGGGTCAGTTGCAGGGCAAACTCAACCCACGTACTTATTCCCTGCGGGTTTATCAGGGTATTGCACACTTCTCATTTTTCAGTGCTGCTCGGTGGTTAACTGAGTTGGGTACTTATATTTTCAGTGCCGCTCGGTAGTTAGCTGAGCTTGGTATTTATATTTATTAGTGCCGCTCAGTGGTTAGCTGAGCTTGGTATTTATACAGTGGGGAAAAAAAGTATTTAGTCAGTCAGCAATAGTGCAAGTTCCACCACTTAAAAAGATGAGAGGCGTCTGTAATTTACATCATAGGTAGACCTCAACTATGGGAGACAAACTGAGAAAAAAAAATCCAGAAAATCACATTGTCTGTTTTTTTTTCATTTTATTTGCATATTATGGTGGAAAATAAGTATTTGGTCAGAAACAAAATTTAATCTCAATACTTTGTGATATATCCTTTGTTGGCAATGACAGAGGTCAAACGTTTTCTGTAAGTCTTCACAAGGTTGCCACACACTGTTGTTGGTATGTTGGCCCATTCCTCCATGCAGATCTCCTCTAGAGCAGTGATGTTTTTGGCTTTTCGCTTGGCAACACGGACTTTCAACTCCCTCCAAAGGTTTTCTATAGGGTTGAGAACTGGTGACTGGCTAGGCCACTCCAGGACCTTGAAATGCTTCTTACGAAGCCACTCCTTCGTTGCCCTGGCGGTGTGCTTTGGATCATTGTCATGTTGAAAGACCCAGCCACGTTTCATCTTCAATGCCCTTGCTGATGGAAGGAGGTTTGCACTCAAAATCTCACGATACATGGCCCCATTCATTCTTTCATGTACCCGGATCAGTCGTCCTGGCCCCTTTGCAGAGTAACAGCCCCAAAGCATGATCTTTCCACCACCATGCTTTACAGTAGGTATGGTGTTTGATGGATGCAAGTCAGTATTCTTTTTCCTCCAAACACGACAAGTTGTGTTTCTACCAAACAGTTCCAGTTTGGTTTCATCAGACCATAGTACATTCTCCCAAAACTCCTCTGGATCATCCAAATGCTCTCTAGCAAACTTCAGACGGGCCCAGACATGTACAGGCTTAAGCAGTGGGACACGTCTGGCACTGCAGGATCTGAGTCCATGGTGGCGTAGTGTGTTACTTATGGTAGGCCTTGTTACATTGGTCCCAGCTCTCTGCAGTTCATTCACTAGGTCCCCCCGCGTGGTTCTGGGATTTTTGCTCACCGTTCTTGTGATCATTCTGACCCCACGGGGTGGGATTTTGCATGGAGCACCAGATCGAGGGAGATTATCAGTGGTCTTGTATGTCTTCCATTTTCTAATTATTGCTCCCACAGTTGATTTCTTCACTCCAAGCTGGTTGGCTATTGCAGATTCAGTCTTCCCAGCCTGGTGCAGGGCTACAATTTTGTTTCTGGTGTCCTTTGACAGCTCTTTGGTCTTCACCATAGTGGAGTTTGGAGTCAGACTGTTTGAGGGTGTGCACAGGTGTCTTTTTATACTGATAACAAGTTTAAACAGGTGCCATTACTACAGGTAATGAGTGGAGGAAAGAGGAGACTCTTAAAGAAGAAGTTACAGGTCTGTGAGAGCCAGAAATCTTGATTGCTTGTTTCTGACCAAATACTTATTTTCCACCATAATATGCAAATAAAATGAAAAAAACCCAGACAATGTGATTTTCTGGATTTTTTTTTCTCAGTTTGTCTCCCATAGTTGAGGTCTACCTATGATGTAAATTACAGACGCCTCTCATCTTTTTAAGTGATGGAACTTGCACTATTGCTGACTGACTAAATACTTTTTTTCCCCACTGTATATATATATATGTGTGTGTGTGTGTGTGTGTGTGTCAAGGTAGAAACAAGAAATCCCAATCATGCTGTATGTACCTCTCTCTTTTTCTGTTTAATTGTTTTCACTTTTTTTGCTTTTGATTTGTGTATGTACAATATATATATATATATATATATATATATATATATGTTGCATGTATATGTGTTCGTGCATTTGTATACATGTGTGTTTAAATATACATTTATATGTGTATATTGGTATGTGTAGATGTATCCTTATATTTTTTCCAGTATTTGCATTTTTTAATAAATTTTGTTTATGGTTATTTTGCTTTTTATATTTTATATATTTAAGGTTTTTAATTATGAGCTTATACTCAGGCAGTCCAATCCACAATTTATAAACTGCCCCTATTAGGACATTTTTCATTTTTTCCTCTTTTTCTTCTAAGAACCATATTTTTTTTTGTAAGCATAGCAATATGAGGATTTGTTTTTCCCTAGATGAATTGTACATTTTTTCATGTAATGTACCGGAATGCAGGAAAAAAAGATTTTAAGTGCAGCAAAATTGCAAACATAGTGCAATTTCCCAATTGTTTTTTGGACTTTATATTTACCATGTTCACTATGAAGTTAAAATGAAATTGTAATATGATTCTCCAGGTTAGATTCCAAACATGCATTTTGTTTTTATTTAAATGGTGAAAAGAAGTGGAAATTTTGTAAAAAAAAAACAAAATTTGCTTCTGTCACTATTTTCTGAAACCCTGAACATTTTCATTTTTTGGACAATAAGGCTGTCTGTGATTATTTTAGCCTCTAACTACTAATCTTCCATTCATTGCCTCAGGACTCCATACATATGACAGTCCCATTGATGCATCTCATCAAAGATGCTAGCTATAGTTTTGAAGATTATTTTTTAGTAGTATTTTTAGACTGTAAGATGCAACACACTATAAGGAGGAAACTAGGGAAAAAAAAATGCATCACATGTGCATCTGTATTACAGTCCAAATTCAGTTTACCGATGTGGGTGGCAACAATGGTGGAGCGGGGTCACAGGAGGTGCTCAGAGGGATGACGCTGAGGAGTGATGATGCGAGTCCCATGCTTGGCTAGTAGAAGGGGGTGTTTGCTGTTGCTGGGCAGGAAATTTTGTGAAAGACCAGAAGCTCGGAATGCAATGGTCTCAATGTGGTGGACTCTGAGAAAATGGGCTCCAGATGTGGGGTATGACCAGATTATGATCTTGGAAGCCAAGATCTCAATTTGTGTAAGGCACCGCCTCTGACAGCCATTTTCACAGAGTCGACCACATTAAAATCAATGGACGTGTGGGGGCTCTGGGCTTTTCAAAAATGTAGGTGGAGCTGCATGACCAAATACCCCCTTCTACCTGCTTGGAACTTGGAGCTCCGCCCCTCAGCATTGCACCACCAAACACCCCCACCTCACAGCCTAGGGCACACATTATTGCCTGACTCATGCTGCCACCCCTAGTAAGCTACATTTGTTCTATAAGATGCACCCCCATTTTACCTCCAAAATTTTGGGGGAAAAGTTGTTTCTTTTAGTCTGAAAACTACGGTATTTATCAGTCTAAATTCAAAGGATGTCTCCACTAAGAATTATTTTTGACCCTCCATTCTAGCAATCAGTTGGGGTCAAAGGGCTCCAATGACATCTTTCACTATGTCTTGTTGACATGATGGAAAATATTCAAAGGTAAATTATCCCTTTCTGAATCCTGTACTGAATATCCCCAATGTACCTGACCCAATTTCTGCAAATAGACATAAAAGAAATTGTATATGCATGGAATATCTTCAAATATTATTATTATTTTTGCATACAGTAAGTAAATGTCTTTGTTCTATATTTTTGTCATAGCTTGAATTTAAATGTATATTACATTAAAGATTCAACTGCCTGGCGTTAGTATTTTATGTTTTGTCAGCTACCAAACTTGTTCATTTTTCATTTTTATATAATTACATGAGAAATTTTATTGAAATAAATTGGGCTATTTTATTGGCATGACAGAGAATGCCTCAGGAATAAAGATAATAAATGTAACATACTGACAGAGCAGCCATATTTGATTTTTTGTTGTATGCAAAAAACCCAAAATTACATAATTAAAATAAAAGGAAACATGCTACATTGATCATATAAAACATGACATGAGATTTTGCATCACTGCTCTCATGCATAAAAGAAAGAAGAAGTAATGATTTTTTATGTATGCCATTTGTGATGTATTAATTGAATGATTCTTAGTATTGCAATAAAGCTTATTTGGCTTTTAAATTAAGAGTTCATACAAAGTATCAAACCTTTTGAAAGAAATATAGTGTCATATGAATAAAATTCCAGCAAATACAAAACATCAATCACCCACATGACCATGAGCAGAATATGCATAAATGATTTGATGGAAAAAGTGTTCAAAATCTGATTGCATAACAATTAATATGGCAACAGTAAAACAGACAGAGAAATTAACCTTATAACATTTACTTGACATACTTTATCCTTAACTCATGATAAATTGGCTAACTGCTGCAAACTAAATATTTTGCACTGAATGTCAGAATAAAATTATTCACTTTATTTTGTGATATGATGTTATATTTCAAATGTTTATATTTGTAAGTCGCTATTTAAAAGACATCATCTGAGAGATTCTCATAAGTAAAGGAGCTTTTTGTGGAGATCCCGCACTGATGGTTTTTTGTCCTAAGTAGAGTTGAGCAACTTTGGTCGAATCGGGTTTCATGAAACAATATTTGTTTCAGATGAAACTGGTCTGACTAGGGCAAAAAAATTCGGAGTTTCGTCCGAGACCCGACCCCAATGCAAGTCAATGGGGAATAAGAGTCGGCATTGAGTGGATGAATGTCTTTAACCCTAGAACGCATACCCATAGAAATCTACACATTCACGCACCTGGGGCCTTTTAGGCCTGTTTACAATTATCATGGAATAACTCAAATAAAAATACTTTTCAAAGTTTATTGCAAAGTAAGGATGCATTCCCACTAGCGCTGGGGTCCGCCAGGACGGGATTCCGTAATGGATCTGACCTCCTGATGACCCCAGCTAAGGCTGGCGGATGCATACCTGGGGCCTCGCAGGCCTGCCAGGTTACTTGTTTTCTATTTTCTGTAAAATTACTTTAGTTAGAATTTTGAAACTCTAGGTATTCCTCAGGTATATAGTTGTTAGTAATTTCCAGTTGTTCATATATTTTTATGTTATAGGCATTTCGGTATAACAACCTTTTTTTGGGACTACCCCATATTCACACACCTGGGGCCTTTTAGACCTGTGTGCAAATAACACGGAATAACTCAAATAAAAATACTTTTCAAAATTTATTTTACAATTGCAAAGTAGGGATGCATTCCCACTAGCGCTGGGGTCCGCCAAGAGGTGATCCGTAATGGATCCGTAATCCGTAGAGCAAGTGTTTTTACTATGTCGGAACATAGGTCTTTCTGGACTGGAGCATCAGCTTTTTTGCCACAGTAAATCAGACCATTCATCCCATAATAGCTTGCTGAATCGCACATCCAGAAAATTTGTATGCCATACTTAGCTGGCTTACTGGGCATATACTGAATGAATTTGCAACGTCCCCTAAAGGCAAGAAGTTGCTCGTCCACTGTCACATTATCACTGGAATGTTAAAGCTTTGTACAGTTCTTGATGAAAAGATTCCAGATATAGCTAATAGGGGCTAATTTATCGGTTGCCAACCTCACAGGGCGAGTTCTCTTTTCATCAAAACGAAGGCATCTCTGAATACCCTCAAATCTATTGATGGACATAGTAACTTTGTAGTGTGGATCTGCAAATGGGTTCTGAAATAACTCTCTGATTGGAACAGCGTATGATTTTGTCGACCCTGCCAGAAGAGTAAGGCCAATATAAGCATATAGTTCCTCTTTAGTAATATTTTTCCATGTTTTTTTTCTTCCTGACGCGATACGTTTTCCTTCTATGTTAGTACACAAAACTACCTCATCTGCAATATCATCCGAAACAAATTTACAGAAAACATCTCTTTTGGACATGAATTGGGGAATTCCGACAGCTCCTTGAGCAACTCTAATAATGTTATGTGATGGGGTGCGTGCAGGAGCCGCAGCAGTACTGTTCCAAAAAATATTCGTTTTAGATGTTCTATTTGAGGATCCACTACTTCATCATCTGAAGAATCGCTGGACGATGAAGTTGATACATTAGCTGGTGGCATGTACTCTTCATCAGACAAAGAAATTTCACTTTCTTCATCACTATTGAAAACAATCACCTCGATTTCATGGTCAGTCAATCCCCTGGAAGTAGACTGTGCCATTGTAATTTTTGATGTCAGTAAACTAAAAAGAAAAAAAAAAGATTACAATCAGGCTTGTGCACTGTAAACAGTATGTGATAAGACTCTTTGTTAGAGTCCCAGCACACAGAGCAATATAAAGCAGGTAAAGTGCAGCCCCCCTCCTCTTACCTCCAACAGATCACTTTCTTGTAGTGCAGTAGAAGCCTCTGGTTTTGGAGCTCAGAAAGTTTCTATTTCCAGACAAAAGAAAGCTGACTTCTTCCTCCAAAGTCTCTCCAGCAATTAGGACAAAAAGACCTGGGATGAGGTCAGAGACACATGACTTTGTAAGGGAGCCTCCCTTCCAAGATCACATGACCATGTTGTCATGCAGAACCCACACTCTTCCCAGCAATAGCAGAGTCATAAAAGTTCTTCCCCAGCAACAATACAGACAAAAAGACTGAGTATCACATGTAAACCTAGTACAGGCCTAAAGGCCCCAGGTGCGTGAATATGGGATAGTCCCAAAAAAAAGGTTGTTATACCGAAATGTCTGTAACATAAAAATATATGAATAACTGGAAATTACTAACAACTATATACCTGAGGATTACCTAGATTTTCAAAATTCTAACTAAAGTACTTTTACTGAAAATAGAAAACAAGTAACCTGGCAGGCCTGCGAGGCCCCAGGTATGCGTTCTAGGGTTAATTCCCCATTGACTTGCATTGGGGTCGGGTTTCGGACGAAACTCCAACTTTTTTTGCTTTAGTCGGACCAGTTTCATCTGAAACAAATTTTGTTTCATGAAACCCAGTCCGACCAAAGTCGCTCAGCTCTAGTCCTGAGGAAAAAGTGTGTAAAACCCCCTTAA
Organism: Dendrobates tinctorius; assembly: GCF_039654945.1. NCBI lineage: Eukaryota > Metazoa > Chordata > Amphibia > Anura > Dendrobatidae > Dendrobates > Dendrobates tinctorius. The sequence continues at coordinate 19,119,007 of NW_027361692.1, forward strand.
GAGCTTCTCACTTTTCCATGGGATCTGTTTGGTAATGCAGATTCAAGTTATTTTAGCTGAGCAACTGTAAAAGCCCATTGACAAGAGTTATGCCATTTGTGGAGAAATAAAATTGTAAACTTCATTGTTCCTTGTTTTTACTTTTAGGTGAATCTACTTTTTAGTTAAAAATATCCATCTCCTATGGGATTTTTTTTAATTTTAGTCCTATTTTATTTTTTAAGCTTAGGGATTTTGTATCAATTTTTGTATGTAGTCAAAAAGATGCCCAAATCAATAAGTGATAATGTTTTGTTTTTGCACAAAACCATGAGTGTACACAAAACCATGAGTGTACACAAAAGATAGTAAAAAAAGAAACCTTGCATTACTTTTTCTTCCCTTTGCACCCACTACTATCTTTGGCTAAAAATATTATACAATCTCTATAAGCATGAATTCAGCCTTAATCTTTTTATAATCTATAGTTGGGCATCGTGCCCATATATCCAGGATAGCTTATGAGTAGAGATGAGCGGATCTTTTGAAATTCAAATTAGCAGACCGACTAATTTTCCCAGGAAAACTGATTTGCAGCTAGTAAATACACGCAAATCTCAGCACTGGAAAGTTTATAATTGCTTATATAATGCACTTGGGGAAGAAGAGAGATACAGAGATAAAGAGTTTAGGAGCTCACACTTAAGCCCCCATCACACATAGCGATCTCGCTAGTGAGATCACTGCTAAGTCACAATTTTTGTGACGCAACAGCGATCTCACCAGCGAGATCGCTGTGTGTGACACTGACCAGCGACCGGCCCTCCTGCCGATTATCGCTGATCATCCTGGAATAGCAAGGACATTTTTTTGATCGCTGGTCTCCCGCTGGCCAGCATGCATCGCTGCGTGTGACAGGTGGGAGACCAGCGATCAGCACCCTGGTAACTAGGGTAAATGCAGGGTTTCTAAGCAGCACGTGTCACTTAGAAACCCTCTGTGTACCTTAGTTACCAGCGCGCTGATGCAGGGAGCTGGTAACCAAGGTACACAGAGGGTTTCTAAGTGACGCGCGCTGCTTAGAAACTCGATGTGTACCTTAGTTACCAGCTCCCTGCATCAGCGCGCTGGTAACTAACGTGCACAGTGACCCCGCGCGCTTGGTGTCACTGGTGATGACCGCTGGTGAAGCTGCCTGTTTGACAGCTCACCAGCAATCATGTAGTGACACACCAGCAATTCTGACAAGTTGATATCGTTGTAGGGATCGCTGGTGAGTCGCTATGTGTGACGGGGCCCTTACAGGCAAGAGAGTGAGAGATACAGGACCCCACTGACCATAGGAGCTTGCACACAACAGAAAAGACTCACTCAATGACCTTGGAGATGGATAAGACTCTGGCAGAAAAAACTGTGCTCTATTGGAAAACAATAATCTGTAATTGCCCAGGTAATGACCACCACTGTATGAGTATCTGTAAGATGTCATACCTGCAGGGCATTATGGGCAAGCCCACACTGCAAAGCAAGATAACATTTGCCAACTCTCTGATCCTTCAGCAGTGAGGGAAATTGTGTTCAGCAAGTTGTTTTTTTATCTTTTTTTGAAAAATGCTAATCAAATATAAAAATATTTGAATTTGACTCAAACTTGTTCCTCCTCAGATCAACCCACTCATCTTTATTTGTGGCATAATTTATCCCATAATTTATGGGATTTTCCTCTGGCATCTGGCAGAATGAATCAGAAACTGGTTGCAAGATTGTAGCCAGGTATGTTTTACTTTGATATGCTGGTATGTTTAAAAAGACATGAGGGACTATGTGTGTCAGCTGACTATTTCAATACCCTCACCGACCGCTTCTTCCTGGCCCACTCAAGTTGATTAACAGGTCTTTTTTATTTTTGTATATAGGGAGACATTTGCCAGTCATAGGGAGCAGGGCAAGGAAGAACCAGAGTTTGACTGGATTGTAGTAGTCAGCCAAGACATAATTCACGGTTGTCTTTTCAAAGTATGAAACTATCATATTACTTCAGAGTAAAACATACCTGGCTGTAATTATTCAACCAGTGTCTCATAGCAGCATGAATCTGAGGACAGGTTCCCTTCATATTAATCTGACTCAGGCAACTGGTTGGACTCAACTAATATGTTTGATCCTCATCTTATTAGTTTTAATGATGATCACCAATGTATTTTTTAAAACTTTTTTTACTCTCTTATGCAATACAGTGGTAGGAGAGCAAATTTATGGGATAGTTTTCTTTACATGAAGAAAGTAGTACATATAGGTTTACTTCCCAAAAAGTTTTTATTTGACACAATCATCTCATAGGAATGTTAAACATCCAGTCTAAAAAAATTGTTACTTTCATTATACCTGTTAATAATGTACATGTTGTGAACTTGGTGTTGTACTTTTAGGAAATGCATTTTCACAATGTGATCATGTCTGCTAATGTCTGATAGATCATCTATGTCCTTGATGAATTTGCAATATTTTTCCTGCACAACTGACAGGAATGAGAGCTTGATTGAAGAGGACAAACTGATGTATACATTTGGACAGGAAATTAAATTTTATCAGGATTTCAGTTTGAGAAATCAGGTCAAGGCTACATCGAGGAATATGTTTTACAGTGATGAATGAAGTCACAGATTTCAGTGCAGATAGAATACAGAAAGACTGAGGGCTATTTAACAGATCGATACAGCCTTTACCTACGCCTACAGTCAGATCAAATTTTCAGTTCATGGTCCCAATGAATCAAACTGAGCAGCAGTACAGGAATTTTTACTATCTTAAGAGACGTTTGGCATGGTCTGAAAAGAGTTGCATAAAAATGAAAAGCCCCATTCTGCATGAAGTGATCAGAGAACAAATGATTATTGCATACAATCCAGTTACTATGATGATGAATAAATTACAATAAAATGCAATTTTTTTAAAGAATTATAACAATTCTTATAGAAAAGTCATCACATTTTTAAAAGGTGTATCTCCAGTTAACTTCAATATAGGTGTTTAACAGGTTCTGATGGATTGAAATGGTACCAAGATGCTTACTAAACCTCTTTCCAAATTATTGTGCAAATTGGATTTAAGGGTGATAAAGATCTAACTTTTTGTTCTTAAAATAAACTCATATGTAGCATTGTGGATCAGGGCTCTTTAGATTGCCAAAATATAACTCAAATGCCTTTGATTGAATTAGTTTGGCAGGTGAGCCTAATTAACCCTTTAACCCCAGAGCCTGTTTTCACCTTCATGACCCAGCCAAATTTTACAATCCTGACCATTGTCATTTTATGTGGTATTAACTCTCAAAAGTGTCAATGGATCACAGTGATTCTGAGACTGCTTTTTTTACTTACTTTACTTCATGATAATCATAAAATGTCTTTGGCATGACTTGCATTTATATGTGAAAAAATTGGAAATTTAGCAATTTTCAAGCTTTAAATTTTTATGAAGTTAAATCAGGGAGCTATGTCACACAAAATAGTTAACTTAAAAACATTCACCACATCTAATAAAACACCATTACACACAAATAAAACTGGTGCTTGAGCTGCAAGGCAACTTGGCAGGCTCTGAGTGCAATCCTGTCCATGTAGCTAAAAGAAAATTCTGTATCAGGCAGGCAGCTGCCATGCTACCAATATAGGGCCACAATGTGCACAGTAAAGCATACACTGCTAAAATGTGAAGGTCGGCTTCTAACTGTACTACCGAATAGATATCATAGCACTTCCTATGCAATGACTGGGAATGCTAAGCATCCTGTTGTCTCAGTTCTTATAGCAGAGCTTTGGTGAGCAAGCAGTGGTGTGGAGCATCCTCCTGTTGCTAGGTAATCCCCCTGCACTCACACAGACATGAGGTAGCAGTGAGCTCCATCTGTAAGCACCGCTGTATAGTAGCTAGGTGAGCAGGAGGCATGGTTATGGCGACGTCACCAGTCCGTTGTGATGTGCTCGTGTATGGGCCGATTACCGATGCATTTTGAAGGACACAGTCCTTCTTCCTCAAGGTGGGCCAATTTTTGAAACATAACGTTTTTGTTAGAAGGGTTAAAAGTCCACCAGTGATTTCTCATTTTTACCACAAAATTAACAAAACCACTTTTTTAGGGACCACATCACATTTGAAGTGAGTTTGAGAGGTCTATATGACAAAACATATAAAAAGTTACACAATTCTACAAACTGCACCCCTCAAGGTGCTCAAAACCACATTCAAGAAGTTTATTAACCATTTAGGTTTTTCACAAGAACTGAAGCAATGTGGAAGGAAAAAATGAATGTTTAACTTTTTTCACAAAAATTTAATTTAGACCCCAATTTTTTTCATTTTGACAAGGGTAACAGGAGAAAATGGACCCCAAAAGTTCTCCTGAGCATGCAGATATACCATATGTGGTGGAAAACTACTGCTTAGATGCATGGCAGGGCACATAAGAAAAGGAGTGCCATATGACTTTTTGATTGCAAAATTTGCTGGAATCACTAGCAGAAGCCATGTGCTTTTGGAGAGCCTCTGATGTGCTTAAACAGTGGAAAACCACACAAATGACCTATTTTGGAAACTATTCCCCGCAATTAGCTTTTCTAGATATGTGGTTTGCACCGTGAACCCCAGGGACTTCACAGAGGTATATAACATTGATCTGTGAAAATAAAAAAATCATATTTTTCAACAAAAATTTTTTTGCCCCAAATCTTGCATTTTCACAAGGGTAATAATGGAAATTGCACAATAAACTATGTTGTGCAATTTCTCCTTAGTAAACTGCTACCCCATATGTGTAGGAAAATTACTATTTGAGCGCACGACAGGGCTCAGAAGGGAAGGAACGTCATTTGACTTTTTGAATGCAAAATTTGCTGGAATCATTAGAGGATGCCATGTGCCTAAACAGTGAAAAAAAACACAAAAATTACCCCATTTTGGAAATTAAACCCTTTAAGGAAATTATTTAGATGTGTGATGAGCATCTTGAACTCCCTGCTTCACAGAAGTTTATAATGTTGAGCTGTGAAAATTAAAAATCAGATTTTTCTCACAAAAATGTTTTTTTAGCCACAAACATTTTACTTTTACAAGAGGAACAGGAAAAAATGGGCTACAAAATTTCTTCTGCAATTTCTGTATACAGACGCCATATGCAGACCCCCGATATGTATCTCATATGTGGGGGGAAAACTATTTTTTGAGCTCACAGCAGGGCTCAGAAAGGTAGGAGTGATGTTTTTAAATTCAGATTTTGATTGAGTGGTCTGCTGGTGTCATGTCACATTTGGAGTGCTCCTGATGTGCCTAAACAATGTAAAACCCTCTCAATTGACCACATTTTGGAACTTAGACCCCTCATGGAATTTATCTAGACATTTGGAAAGCACCTTGAATCCCAATATATTGCTAATAACAGATGACGTACCTGTGGGGGATTTGCTATTTTTGTGGATTGAGATAAAAATTTAATTGGGAACATTTACATAATGTTTGGGATCACATTGAAGGGGTTAAATGTTTGTGATTGGTGCTAGTACTGATCATTGGTGCTTCTGCATGGTATCAGCTCTCATTTAGAACTGACACTCGCATTTGTTGTTTCAGTTGAACCAGCTGACTTTTTCTCACTAAGTGGCAGGATTGCTTTCTAATTACAAATATATTTTACCTGGTGTCATGACTTTCCACATATTTTTGCCCTTTTCTTTCTTTCTTCATGTGTTCAATGCGTTTTTCCGGTGTCATTTTTCATATTTAACATATTTAAAGCATGGAAATCTATGGTTTGATTTTTTTTGCCTGGGTGGATTGCATGGGTTATTACCAACATCTGGTAATAATTTCATGTCAATAGCATATTTACTTAGAAATGTGGTGACGTTTTCAAAACTAATTTCACCTGCTGTAAAAGAAGTACTCCAACCAAGATATTTAACAGGAATACCTGTGTAAATGTGTTAATATACTTATTGTTCACAATCTTTTCTGATTTCCAGTGCCTCTCTGGTCCTCTTCTGAGTAATGTGACAGTTATTCCAACCTACTAGATCCTATGAGGCTTTTTGAGCTGGCAGTGGTTTTTACAATGTAAGTTTGTGCAGTCTCGTTCCCCATAGATTTACATAGTTTATGCCACTCCTGGCTCATACATAGACCCTAGTGTAGACTGATAAGTTAGAATAGCTGTAATTTTGCTTCAAAAACTCAATAAATCATCAAAGTCCTTGCTACAACACATGCACTGTTGTTAAATGTATGCTTATTTCAGGCTACTCTCACACATCAGTTTTTTGCCGTCAGGCAGGATCCGGCTATTTTTAGAAAAAACGCATCCGGCATAAATTTTGGAGAACTGTAGAAACGGATCCGTTTTTTTGCTGGATCCGTCTAGCAGGTTATATCTGTTCCTGGGGGCTGGCCAATTGGATCTGAGCATGCGCAGACTTAAAAAAACCGGATCCGGTGGCTGGATCCGTCTTTTTCTGGATCCGACGCATTCCGGCGCCCATAGACTTTCATTGTAGCAAAAAGCTGGAAGCGCCGGATCCGGCGCTTCCGGCTTTTTCGCCGGAGACAAAAAACGTTACAGTAGCCGTTTTTTCCAGACGCCGGAATGAGACAAGTTGCCGGATCCGGCAAAAAACGGATGAAACGCAATGCCATCCGGCACGATCCGGCGCTAATGCAAGTCAATGGGGAAAAACTGGATCCGGCATTGCATTTTGCCGGATCCGGTTTTACAAAAAAAAGCCGGATCGCGCCTGAAGGCAAAAAACTGATGTGTGAAAGAGGCCTTACATGGCTGGAATAGCAATGCACCAGCAAGAGATTAAATACTGTAAATTACTAACAGCCAATATTTTTCATTTTTTCATGCGACCAGGGCTAGCGTTGGCACCCGGTGCACCCAGGCAAGGGCTGGGGCCCTGAGTAGATGGGTGTCCCACTCGCCATTGGGGACACCAGCTTGCTATGGGGGCCCAGTGCCTGTGACAGTGCCGGCACCCACAAATGTCCCCCAACCCCTTGCTTAAGGCCCTGGTACTTGTGATACTTACCACTCTCCGTTCCCCCACTGAAGAATCTTTTGCATATCTTGAATGTTTCGTTTTAAGTCAAAGGGCGCAATAATGTGACTACTGTGTGCTCTCTGCCTGAACAGTCACAGTGCAGAAAGCTGGAAGACAGAGACACTGAGGAGTATGGCCTGCAGCCAGAGAGGAGAGGTGAGTATTTCATTATTTTTGTGTTTGGAGCAATATATGGGGTCTATCATATATTGGAGCATCATATGGGGCCTATTATAATACTGGAGCATTATATGGGGCCCAGCAAATACTGAAGCATAATATGAGGCCCATCATATACTGGAGCATTATACAGGGCACATTATATAAGGAGCATTATATGGGGCCCATTATATATAGAGTATCATGTGTGGTCTATTTTCTATGGAACATTTTTATGAGGCCCTTAATATATGGAACAATATATGGAGCCTATTCTGTATGGAGCATTATATGTGGCTCATACTGTTTAGAGCATTATATTGGGCTCATTATGCTGTATGTGGCCCATCATGTACTGTATGGAGCATTGTATGGGACCCATTCTGTATGGAGCATTATATGGGGCTCTTACTGTTTGGAGTAATATATGGGGCTCATTATACTGTATTGGGCCCATTATACTGTATTGAGTATTATATTGGGCCCGTTATATATGGTGCAATATAAGGGGCCCATCATATCCTGGAGCATTATATGGGGCCCATTCTGTAGGGAGCATTTTATGGGGCCCATCAAACACTGTATGGAGCATTATATGGTGCTCATTATGTATGGAGCAATATATGGGGCTCATTATACTGTATGGAGCATTATATGTGGCTCTTGCCGTTTGGCGCATTATATGGAGATCATTATACGGTATGGAGCAAGATATCAGGCCCATTATACTTTACGAATCATTATATGGGGCCCATTATACTGTATGGAGCAATATATGGGGTTCATTATTTTGTGTGGAGAAATATACAGGGTCCATTATTCTGTATGAAGCAATATATGGGGTCCATTATCTGTATGGAGCAACATATGGGGCTCATTATACTGTATGGAGCAATATATGTGGCTCATTTACTGTGTACAGCACTATGTGGTGCCCATAATACTGTATGGAGCAATATATAGGGCTCCTTATTCTGCATGGAGCACTGTGTGGTGTCCGTAATACTGTAAGGAGGACTATACTGTCCGGAGCTATTGTACAATTTATAATAGATATAATTCATGTAATGTTAAACCAACTGAAAACACCCAGAGTGCTACACAGGTCTCATGAAGAAAAATATTTAATTAATGTAAAAAAACGAGTAAAAATGTTACAAAAAAACAGATTACTCCAATGGAGTGGTACCAAAGCACATATATGTATAAGTCATAATAGATTTATTATGACATATACCCATATGTGCTTTGGTACCACTCCATTTCAGTATTATAATATTATTATCAGGGAGCCTGTGGCTGAAATGTGCGTTAGGGCCGGTGGACCAGAGCACATGCATCTTACCCCCTTTCTTACTGGCACATTGTTTTGATGCAAGTACACTATGGTTTCCCTCTATTTAAGAGGTAGTCTCAGCATTTTGCATGTATGACTTTTGGTATTTTTTGGTAAGGGCTCTATTTACCTGTTTATATATTTTTGCATATACTGTATGCATCTTACACGTGACCTTTTGATAAATCTATTATCACATATACCGAGTATTCTGTTTTTTGTAAAACTTTTACTCGATTTTTTTACATAAAATATTTTTCTTCATGAGACCTGTGTAGCACTCTGGGTGTTTTCAATTAGTTTAACATATCTATTTGTGGAGTGTGTCTCCCCTGTTTTTTTTTGTTGTTTTTTTTGTATTTAGCTCATTTTTATGTCAGTATTTATCATTCATGTAATGTATGAAGTAAGTGGCATTATAATCTTTGGCATTGTACTATACCTACAGTGGGGAAAAAAAGTATTTAGTCAGTCAGCAATAGTGCAAGTTTCACCACTTAAAAAGATGAGAGGCGTCTGTAATTTACATCATAGGTAGACCTCAACTATGGGAGACAAACTGAGAAAAAAAAATCCAGAAAATCACATTGTCTGTTTTTTTTTCATTTTATTTGCATATTATGGTGGAAAATAAGTATTTGGTCAGAAACAAAATTTCATCTCAATACTTTGTGATATATCCTTTGTTGGCAATGACAGAGGTCAAACGTTTTCTGTAAGTCTTCACAAGGTTGCCACACACTGTTGTTGGTATGTTGGCCCATTCCGCCATGCAGATCTCCTCTAGAGCAGTGATGTTTTTGGCTTTTCGCTTGGCAACACGGACTTTCAACTCCCTCCAAAGGTTTTCTATAGGGTTGAGATCTGGAGACTGGCTAGGCCACTCCAGGACCTTGAAATGCTTCTTACGAAGCCACTCCTTCATTGCCCTGGCAGTGTGCTTTGGATCATTGTCATGTTGAAAGACCCAGCCACGTTTCATCTTCAATGCCCTTGCTGATGGAAGGAGGTTTGCACTCAAAATCTCACGATACATGGCCCCATTCATTCTTTCATGTACCCGGATCAGTCGTCCTGGCCCCTTTGCAGAGAAACAGCCCCAAAGCATGATGTTTCCACCACCATGCTTTACAGTAGGTATGGTGTTTGATGGATGCAACTCAGTATTCTTTTTCCTCCAAACACGACAAGTTGTGTTTCTACCAAACAGTTCCAGTTTGGTTTCATCAGACCATAGGACATTCTCCCAAAACTCCTCTGGATCATCCAAATGCTCTCTAGCAAACTTCAGACGGGCCCGGACATGTACAGGCTTAAGCAGTGGGACACGTCTGGCACTGCAGGATCTGAGTCCATGGTGGCGTAGTGTGTTACTTATGGTAGGCCTTGTTACATTGGTCCCAGCTCTCTGCAGTTCATTCACTAGGTCCCCCCGCGTGGTTCTGGGATTTTTGCTCACCGTTCTTGTGATCATTCTGACCCCACGGGGTGGGATTTTGCGTGGAGCACCAGATCGAGGGAGATTATCAGTGGTCTTGTATGTCTTCCATTTTCTAATTATTGCTCCCACAGTTGATTTCTTCACTCCAAGCTGGTTGGCTATTGCAGATTCAGTCTTCCCAGCCTGGTGCAGGGCTACAATTTTGTTTCTGGTGTCCTTTGACAGCTCTTTGGTCTTCACCATAGTGGAGTTTGGAGTCAGACTGTTTGAGGGTGTGCACAGGTGTCTTTTTATACTGATAACAAGTTTAAACAGGTGCCATTACTACAGGTAATGAGTGGAGGAAAGAGGAGACTCTTAAAGAAGAAGTTACAGGTCTGTGAGAGCCAGAAATCTTGATTGCTTGTTTCTGACCAAATACTTATTTTCCACCATAATATGCAAATAAAATGAAAAAAAAACAGACAATGTGATTTTCTGGATTTTTTTTTCTCAGTTTGTCTCCCATAGTTGAGGTCTACCTGTGATGTAAATTACAGACGCCTCTCATCTTTTTAAGTGGTGGAACTTGCACTATTGCTGACTGACTAAATACTTTTTTTCCCCACTGTATATTTCTTTGTTGTATCTGTGCATCATGAATTGTGGTATGTGTTAAAGTGGTCCACAGAGACTCTTTCGACTGGGGCCCATGAAAACCTGTAGCTGGCACTGCATATGCCAGCACTAGGTTCCTGTGTAAAATGCTACACAAGTGCTGAGGCTTCTGTGTATTAAGCTGCGATTTCCAATCTGCACAGATTATCCAGTAATAATCAATCTACTCTTACATTCTGGCAACACATTCCTTGCATTTTATTATAGGTATTAATATACTTTATGCCATTCTCTTCCCTTTACTTTCACCTATAGTGTACATTATGCACCTTTCTTTTCAGTACACTACCCCCTCTTCAGTGTACTGCATTTGATTATGAGGCTGTTGCATGTGTTTTGTAATTCTTATGATTTTTAATGCTGTTGTACACCTTGTGCTCTTTTTATTTTCATCTTCTACATGATTATGTCTTTTTCTGATATATAAGATTACATTCTATTCTCAATTCTTTTATTACTATACTTAAATTTTGTATTTTTTTAACTTTTAGCACCTTTCCTAATTTTTGTTGTTTGCTTGTTTTGCATCACAGCTTGATAAAGGACATTTCTGTCTAAAGCATTTTTGCCTGTATTTCTAAGTGACCTTGGAGCTTCAATACAGTTATGCACTTTTTTTACATCACTCAATTTCTGTGCTGTCCCCACTATTCTGTGCCTTTTTATGCTCACATACAGATTAGCTGCTCAACTATGGCAGTCCTGCCATGTGATCTATATAATTTATGGATCAGCTTTTACTGACAAAGCATCAGTTTCAACAGCTGCTATACCACCCCGAAAGTAGGAGTAGAAGTCAGCAAATGCTATAAAAATTTATGGATATTGCAGCTTGTCTGTGATAGATACCCCATTCAAAACACTGAAATATGGCAAAAGATAACAGTTTGTAACTTGAATGGTTTGCAATAGTTGAGAGCTATATTGATTATGAATGCTTTGGTGGACTTTAATTTAAGACCTCATTCATATATCAGTAATTTTTCTTGTACATATAAGCACAGAATACTTACCAGCAGTGTTTTGGATAAGATTTTCACCAGTAATTGGTCAGTGTGTCAGTTTTTACAATCAGTGTTAGTGATTAGTTAGCATTAACATTAGTGATTTTCTTGTGTAGCAAAATAAATAAATTGCAAAGCTCCTATCCTGTGTGAAGTGCGCACATATAGTAATGAGTGCTGCCTGGTATTTTTTAAGGACACATTGACTTGTTTTGATTATTTAGATATGAAACTCATCTAACAAATCACTGTGATTTTCTTGTGGACACACAATTCACAAAGAACAAATACATGTGAACTGTCAAATACAGTTGTGTGAAAAAGTGTTTTCTCTCTTCCTAATTTCCTATTCTTTTTGCATGTTTTTTACAGTTAAATGTTTCAGATCACCAAATTTAACCCCTTAGTGATGGAGCCAATTTTTTAAGTTCTGACCAGTGTCACTTTATGTGATGATAACTCTAGAACGCTTCAACAAATCCCATTGATTTTGAGATTGTTTTTTCATGGCACATTATAATTTCTGATAATGGTAAATTTAGGTTGATATGTTTTGTGTTTATTTATAAAAAATATCAGAATCTTGACAAAAATGTAAAAAAATTCAAGTCAACCTGATGAAGACGGAGGTTATCCGTTGAAACGCGTAGTGGAACTTATTAAAGAAGAAAACCTTTCAAGCTTCTCCCTTTCCTTTGTGCTCCCCTGCTATCGGGTTACCCTGCTTCCCACAATAAACAATAAAAGACCTGCTGTGGTAAATGGGACCATGAATCTACCAAAAAATCCTGAAGGAGAATGTCCAGCAATCTGTTTGTGACCTCAAGCTGAAGTGCACTTGGGTTATGTAGCAGAACAATGATCCATTACACACCAGCATCGACCTCTGAATGTCTTAAGAAAAACAAAATTAAGACTTTGGAATGGCCTAGTCAAAGTCCTGACCTTAATCCAATTGACTTTAAAAAGGCGGTTCATGCTCAGAAACCCCCCAATGTGGCTGAATTACAACAATTCTGCAAAGATGAGTGGACCAAAATTCTTCTACAGTGTTGTAAAAGACTCATTGCCAGTTATAGCAAATGCTTGATTGCAGTTGTTGCTGCTAATGAGGACCCAACCAGGTATAAGGTTTAGGGGGCAATCACTTTTTCACACATGGCCCTATAGGTTTGGATTTGTTTTTCCCTCAATTATAAAGTCCTTCAGTTAAAAAAACTGCATTTTGGGTTTACTTGTGTTATCTTTGTCTAATATTTAAACTTGTTTAGTGATCTGAAACATTTAAGTGTGGCAAGCATGCAAAAGAATAGGAAATCAGGAAAGGGGGAAAACACTTTTACACACAACTGTATACTCTAATGAGTACATTATCCATCTATGAAAATCAATGATAGGATAAATATGTGATTTACTGACATCTGAATGAGGCCTAAATGAACAATGTGCAATATCTAATTTTCCCTCGAAGAGCAGCGCTAAGAAAACAACTATAGTATATTAAAGTTTACTGCCAGCTATAGTAGCGGATGGGTTTCTGTCAGGAGCATACCACCTATTGCTAGTAGCTTTACTTTAGCTGATATATTTCTACCACAAAAATCTTGGTAGGGAGGATTTATACAAGGCAGGATTATTCAAGTGTTTCTGTATCATAAACAGAGTTATATGGACAATGAAGGTGTCCATTGCTTCTTACAACTTTTACCCACCACAGCTGTAATGGATGGGAAACTAAGTCTCTATTCTAAAGAAAAGTTGGGGCTTCATAGACCATATCAACTATGCTATGGATATGTGACACATGTTGATAACTGGAATATTGCACTAGGCAGGTTAATCATTTCAAAAGATACCTGTCAGTAACAATTTCCCTAGGAAATCTTGGATACTGCCGGATAGTACAGGGTAATAAAATCTAAGTATACTTATTCTATCATCATCATGCACTCCATTGTGCCAAAGTGTGGGTTTTATGTATATGCAAATTAGGCTTGCAAGTGAACTAGTGGGCATTTCAGTGCACTTGCAGCCCTTGGTTTTATTTGCTCCTCCCCATTGGTGCACCCCCCATGTCTTGATTGGTATAGATTCTGTTGACTGATATCATCTCTGCTTTCCACTGTCAATCAAGAAGAGATGAACAGTGATAGCGGGGAAAAGCTATGAGGAGCTAAAGACTTCAAGTGCACTGATACATTCACTGTGACTTTAATTTTCATATGAAGTAAACATGGATTTTGGTACAATGGGGCACCAGATGGTGACAGAGCAAATATCTTTGCAAATGTGTTACCATATCCAATCCTACAATAGCTCAGATTTCTTTGATACCCCTTTTTTTCTTTTATTTGGTTAGGAGTAATTTAAAGAGGACCTGTTAGCTGATCCATGCTGGAATACATGTGATATGTGGGCAGCATGAATCAGCTGAGAAGTTAATTTTAAATATATTTTTGAATGATTCCGCCTTATTATCTGTAAGGGTTTTATTTCAACTTTTCAACAATTATTAATGGATTCATTTTCACTTTTCCTATTTTGTGATATAAAAATCTATATTACAGAGCTGGATAATTTACACTTTTGTACAGTTGAAAAATAAGTTTCTTTTTGGTTAAGGTTAGCAGTGTCTGGCTTGTAATTCCATCACAATGAAGCACATTACTAGAATGTACTGATTGATTGTTGCAAAGCACGATTAACACTTTTTTTGTGGCTGTGAATTTAAGTAACTGACATTTGCAAAATGAAAATCCATGCACATGATGAACTTAAGTGATTTCTCATTTTTGGTAGCCTGAAGATAAGCTTTGTATAATGACTGAACATATATTACTCAAGTGTCCTAACTGTACATATGCTATAATTCTTTACATTGCTATTTGCATGGTGTACTTATAAATTTTAATTTACTGCAAATTGTAATGCTTAATGGCTTAAAATGAGACCAGAGTTCATGAATGAACAAAAAGGTAGGAGGTCTCAGAAATGGGTAATTGAAGCAGAGCTTACCAACTGCCAGTTTCATTCACTTTGTAATAACAAATAAAAATGCAATTACATTCCTTTTTATTTTACCTATGCTAGTAAACAGCTAGTTTCATATGCATTTAAAGATACTTTTCCACAATTCTTTTCAAATGAGCTAACAGTACTTAATATAGCACAGTAATGTCTACTAATTTTTTTGAATATTACGCCTATGCTGTAGCGGAAGCTAATGCCACTTAACGGAAGAGTAAATAAAAAAAACTTTATTGACAATTATTTGAGTGGTTAAAAACTATACAATGATGGGGAAATAAGTGCAGAAACCACACTGCCAGGCAATATTACCACCTATTCCTTTAGAGTTTCAAAATTAATCATAAGGTAAAAAAAAATGGTTGACTCACCCAAAATACACCTCTGGATAGCTGAAATAACAGAGCTAAAGACACTGCATAAATAATGTGAAGGATAAATTGCCATAAGCAAAACTTGTTTTCAATATTTAGATGCCTGATGGCAAAGATAAATGGAAATTTTACAAATAAGATAATGCTATAAAATATGCAGGTTTTGGTAATCATATCTCTCCACCAATCAAAAAAATCATAAACTAGGTGTCTGAACAGGAATGTTTTCATTATTGAGAAAGTATTAACCATAGTGCAGAGGAGTGTATTGAGTCCAGCTTTGGAAAGTACAGAGAATACAATAGTAGTCAATAGTGTTGAGCATTCCGATACCGCAAGTATCGGGTATCGGCCGATAGTAGCGGTATCGGAATTCCGATACTGACTTCCGATACTTTTGTCATATCGGATTCCGGAATCGGAATCGGAAGTTCCCATCATGCTATGAGCCTGCTTGCTTTGATTAAGCCAATGGGAATCCTCCGAAGTGTGGGCACATCCTGTTAGGCATGTAGGCATGTTAACTATTGGCATGGCTGTGATTGGCTGCCGAAATGATGTCATGATGCACTATAAAAGCCAGCGCAGCCGCCATTTCTGGTTCACTCAGCTGTGAATTCAGTTAGGGACAGGCTGCTGTAGAAGACTGTGAGGGACAGTTAGAAATAGCGATTCCACCAAACATCTAGTGCTTTACCCAGGCTACATAAACCACCACTGTAGCCTTCTTTGCCCTAGCAGCAGTGTTCACAGCTGTCTGCAAGGGCTGTGTGAGTGCAGCTCACGCTGTGGAGTGGGTCCTGCAGCCACATCAGGTTGTAGGCTGCCCAGCGTGCCTCACTGCTGTCTCATACATCTTTTAATTTTTGAGCTGCATTTTTTACATAATTTCAATCTAGTGTGCTTCCATCCGTATCCATATACGTTGGTTCCAAACACTAGTAGTAGACAGCGGAGCCTTTCTGCAGCCTTTCAGTGCTAGTGTCCACTTTGCTGCACTGTTCACGGCTGTCTGAGAGGTCTCTGACTGTGTGTGAGTGCAGCTCACGCTGAGTAGTGTGTCCTGCAGCTACGTCTGGTTGTAGGACGCTCAGCGTGTCACAGCCTCACACATTTTTCTTTTATTGCAGCTCATTTTTTCTTCTATTAGTGTGCATCCATCCGTCTCCATCTACGGTGGTTGCAAACACTATATAGGAGTACACAGCGGAGCCTTTCTGCAGCCTGTCAGTGCCAGTGCCCACTTAGCTGCACTGTTCACGGCTGTCTGAGAGGTCTCTGACTGTGTGTGAGTGCAGCTCACGCAGAGTAGAGTGTCCTGCAGCTACGTCTGGTTGTAGGACGCTCAACGTGCGTCACTGCCTCACACATATTTGTCTTTGAGTGCAGCTCATTTTTTCTTCTCCTATTAGTGTGCATCCATCCGTATCCATCAACATTGGTTGGTTGCAAACACTATATAGGAGTAGATAGAGGAGCCTTTTTTTCTGGCTTGTGCCCTGCCGGCGCAGCCAGATTAGTATTACCCAATTTTTTTGGAGCCTCATCTTTTGCATTGTAGGTTACCTGCCTGCATTGTAATAGCTCCAAAAAGTTGGTGATACTATCAGTTTCAATTCTTTGTTCACATACTTTGAGTTTGTTTCCAACAAAGAAACCACAAAAAAAGTTCACCAAACACTACATTTGGAACTTGTGTAGGCCACATCAGCTCCTATTAAAGTGTAGTCCACACACACACACTTCATAAAATTAGTGTTTCTTGTACCTGTAACCAGCTGTTTAGGAATAAGCACACTAAGGCCCCCCTTTGTACTTTTCTGCCTATCTTAAGCAGTCTGGCAAGATGAAGAAGGCAGGGAGTAAGGCGCGTGGGCGTGGAGTTTCAGCAGGGAGAGGACGTGGGGATTCTGCAGGGAGAGGACGTGGGGATTCTGCAGGTAGAGGACGTGGGAATTCTGGGCCTGCTGCGGGCACCAGTGGATCAGCATCCCCCAGTTTTAGCAGGCAACAGTCCTTTATGCGCAGCTTTGTAGGACCTCAACATACCCCACTGCTGCGGGAGGAACAAATTGAAGCCGTTGTCGGATGGATGGCAGCTAACGCATCGACTTCAATTACTTCCGCAGCCTCTCAGGACCAGAGCACCGAAGAGCAACCATCTGTCTCTTCACCACCTGCCAAAGTGCCCAGGCAGTCAGAGAGACATGGACAGGAGCCATCACAGTCTCTACTTCTGTTCTCGGAATCTGTTGGCTTGGAAAGAGGGGGCCAGCCAAGCAGCATTCCTGAATGTGAAGAAGAGGGAGTATGCAGTGATGCGCAACTTCTTTGTCCCTCTGAATCTGAAGAGGCGAGTGGGCCAGTGCCTATGGTCAGCACACCCCAGTACGCATCAGATGATGACGAGACTCAGTTGCCACTTTCTGGTGCGTACGGTGCTGGCGAGACAACCCCGGAGAAGCAGCTGTTTGAAGAGGGGAGGGAAGATGATGAGGTCCTTGACCCATCATGGCATGAGGAACAGGAAGGTGGTGGGAGCAGCTCAGAGGAAGAGATTCCCCTACCGGCCAAAACAGGAGGCAGAGGGAGGGGGAAGACTTGGTTGCCTGTACCCTCCACTTCGGCACCCGTTAGGAGCATTCCTCATTCCAAAGGCAAAACGGGCGCTCCCAAGAGTTGCAGTGCGTGGTCCTTTTTTGACACAGTTGCAGATGACATTTGCTTTGTCAAATGCAAGCTGTGTCATCAGATAGTCAAAAGAGGGAGAAATGTCAGCAACCTCAATACCACAAATATGTGGAAACATGTGCGCACCAAGCACGAGTTGGAGTTGCAGAGACACCCTGAAGACGTAGGCCAACGTACAGCACCACCTACCACCTCTTCAGTTCGTGTTGGGGCCTCTTCCTCCAGCTCACACACTGCTGGTTCGGCTTCCTCACAGGATCGCCAAGGAAGAACCTCTGCCACTGTTGTCCGGAGACCCTGCCAGATTCCACCCATAGCAGCACGTTCCCATCCATCACAGCCATCGGTAGCACAGGCATGGGATAAAAGGTGCCCTTACTCGGCAAACCATACCCGAGCACAGTCTCTGAATGCTGGCATTGCCAAACTTCTGGCAGTTGAAATGCTGATATTCAGGCTGGTGGACACTGACACCTTCCGGGACTTAATGGCATTGGCAGTCCCCCAATACAACGTGCCCAGCCGCTTTTATTTCAGCAGGCGAGCCGTCCCTGCCCTGCAGAAACATGTTGAGGGCAAAATAAAACATGCGCTACTAAACGCCGTTAGTAGCAAGGTCCACCTGACCACCGATGCGTGGACCAGTAACCATGGACAGGGACGATACCTTTCCCTCACTGCCCACTGGGTCAATGTTGTTGAGCCGGGTACAGATCTGGAGAGTGGCGCTGTACGTGTTCTTCCAACGCCACGGATTGCAGGACTCCAGTCTGTACACATAGACTTCTCCTCCTACTCAAGTTCCTCAGAAACAGCAGAGCAGGAGCCTGTTACGACCGATATGAGCACAGCCGTGGCCAAACGTCAACAGGCTGTACTCAAATTAATTTCTTTTGGGGAATCGAAGCCACACAGCGCAGGAGCTCTGGAATGCTATCAAGCTGGAGAGCGATGTGTGGTTTGGGCCAGCGAATCTCCAGTCGGGCTTGGTAGTGTGTGACAATGGCCAAAATCTGGTGGCAGCTCTTGGCCTAGGCAACCTCACACACATCCCATGTCTGGCACATGTGCTTAACTTGGTCATGCAGAGCTTTCTGAGGGACTATCCGGATCTTGATGCACTGTTGCACAAGGTCCGCATAGAGTGCGCTCACTTGTGGCTTTCCAGCACGGCAAGATCGCGCCTCGCTGCTCTGCAGCGACGATTTGGCCTTCCGGAACATCGCATCATATGTGACCTACCCACCCAGTGGAATTCAACGTTACATATGTTGGGGCGGTTGTGTGAGCAGCAGGCAGCAGTCATGGAGTACCAGCTGCATCAGGCGCAAACAAGTCGCACTGTGCGCCGTTCACACTTCAGCACCATTGAGTGGGCCTCTATGAAGGACATCTGCCTCGTTTTGCGTGCCTTCGATGAATGCACGCGGATGGCGAGTGCAGATGATGCACTAGTCAGCATGACTGTCCCCCTTATCTGCCTGCTTCAACAAACACTGCAAGCACTAAGGGATGAGGTTTCGGAAGAGGTGGAGGATGAGGAGTCCCAAATGCCATCTGCTTCTGGACAGTCTGCTCTACATGTTTCCTCACAAAGGCCTAGGCAGGGGACACTTTGTGAGGAGGATGAGGAGGAGTCGATGGAGGAGGAAGACATCTCTCCAGAGGAGGGAGGTACACAAACCTCTACTCAGTATGTACAGCGAGGGTGGGGTGATGCAGAGCAGGCCGAGGTCACACCTCAAACAGGGGACAGCGGTTCTTTGGCAGTTGGGAGTCTGCAGCACATGGTTGATTTCATGCTGCAGTGCCTGAGAAACGACCGCCGCATCGCCCACATTCTCGTCTCGGCTGATTATTGGGTGTACACCCTCCTAGATCCTCGCTACCGGGACAGCGTACAAAGGCTCATACCAACGTTGAACCGGGAGCGTAAACTGCGGGAGTACGAAGAGTCACTGGTGCAGTCCATAATGTTTTCCATTCCACCCGACAGCATTGTTGCTAGTGCTTTACAAAGCAGCTCTGTGCGTCGAGGCAGTGGAGGAAACTCTGCACAAAGAGGGAGCAGAGGCAGCGCCGCAGCACAAGGCAAGACCACTATGGCCCAAATGTGGCAAAGTTTTGTGTGTCCACCACAATTGTCTACACCATCAGCGACGCCTCGAGTCAGCAGGAGGCAACGCTTCCGTCAGATGGTGTCAGACTACATGTCTTGCCCTGTCACTGTACTCCCAGATGGCTCTTCCCCCTTCAAGTTTTGGGTCTCTAAGCTGGATACATGGCCAGAGCTTAGCCAGTATGCATTGGAGGTGCTGGCTTGCCCTGCTGCCAGTGTATTATCGGAACGTGTCTTTAGTGTCGCAGGTGGTGTACTAACAGACCGTCGCACGCGACTATCTTCCGATAATGTTGACCGGCTGACTTTTCTGAAAATGAACAAGGCCTGGATCTCCAAAGACTTTGCCATTCCTCTTACACACTAAATTAGTGGTTGGCAACTGTATCCAGGTCTGCTGGTGTGTTCATTTTTCTACCACCTGAACTATAATCCCTGTGCTTCAACACAGCCAGTTGTCGCTCAGATGTGTCGTCTGCACAGAGAAACACACTAGCTCCTGTGTTAGTGGGGTTCAGTAACGCCAGCTGATCCCCTGCTGTGTGGACGGCAAAGTTACCAGCTCCATCAACATTCAAACCACTACTGATTTTTAACCGTGCCCAACTTAGGTCCCTGGCTCCACTGTCTCTACTATTTCCCCTGACCTCCAACCCCGCCATCTACATCTCTGAAGTGGCATCAGCACAATCTACACTTGTTCCTGTGTTCCTGTGGCTCAGTCCCATCAGTTTATCTCCTGATGTGTGTCCGGCAAGGTCTCCTGCTCTGTCCACATTCCCATAACCAGTAGTGGGAATGAGGACAGAGCTGGCGAACTTGCCGGACAAACATCAGGGGATCAACTGATGGGACTGAGCACCAGTAACACAGGAACAAGTGTAGATTGTGCTGACACCACTTCAGAGATGTAGCTGGCGGGGTTGGAGGCCAGGGTAAATAGTAGAGACAGTGGAGCCAGAGGCCTAAGTGGAGCATGGTTAGAATCAGTAGTAGTCAACAACCTCCATAAAAACTGCTGCCCATTGGCCTCTGCATGCGGCATGCGTAATCCTGGGCTCCAACAGTGTCAGTTGGTGTTCAGAAGTGTCGTCTCCACAGAGCCAAACACATTCGTTCAAGTGTTAGTGGGGTTCAGTACTGCCAGCTGTTCCCCTGCTGTGGAGATGGCAAGTCTCCTGCTGCCTTCACCTGCCAAAAGCAACAGGCCCCAGCCTGCTCCTCACCTAATCCTGGGCTCCAACAGCGTCAGTTGGTGTTCAGAAGTGTCATCTCCACGGAGCCAAACACATTCGTTCGAGTGTTAGTGGGGTTCTGCACTGCCAGCTGTTCCCCTGCTGTGGAGATGGCAAGTCTCCTGCTGCCTTCACCTGCCAAAAGCAACAGGCCCCAGCCTGCTCCTCGCCTAATCCTGGGCTCCAACAGCGTCAGTTGGTGTTCAGAAGTGTCATCTCCACAGAGCCAAACACATTCGTTCGAGTGTTAGTGGGGTTCAGCACTGCCAGCTGTTCCCCTGCTGTGGAGATGGCAAGTCTCCTGCTGCCTTCACCTGCCAAAAGCAACAGGCCCCAGCCTGCTCCTCGCCTAATCCTGGGCTCCAACAGCGTCAGTTGGTGTTCAGAAGTGTCGTCTCCACAGAGCCAAACACATTCGTTCAAGTGTTAGTGGGGTTCAGCACTGCCAGCTGTTCCCCTGCTGTCCTGCTGTGGAGATGGCAAGTCTCCTGCTGCCTTCACCTGCCAAAAGCAACAGGCCCCAGCCTGCTCCTCGCCTAATCCTGGGCTCCAACAGCGTCAGTTGGTGTTCAGAAGTGTCGTCTCCACAGAGCCAAACACATTCGTTCAAGTGTTAGTGGGGTTCAGCATTGCCAGCTGTTCCCCTGCTGTGGAGATGGCAAGTCTCCTGCTGCCTTCACCTGCCAAAAGCAACAGGCCCCAGCCTGCTCCTCGCCTAATCCTGGGCCCCAACAGCGTCAGTTGGTGTTCAGAAGTGTCATCTCCACAGAGCCAAACACATTCGTTCAAGTGTTAGTGGGGTTCAGCACTGCCAGCTGTTCCCCTGCTGTGGAGATGGCAAGTCTCCTGCTGCCTTCACCTGCCAAAAGCAACAGGCCCCAGCCTGCTCCTCGCCTAATCCTGTGCTCCAACAGAGTCAGTTGGTGGTCAGAAGTGTCGTCTCCACAGAGCCAAACACATTCGTTCAAGTGTTAGTGGGGTTCAGCACTGCCAGCTGTTCCCCTGCTGTGGAGATGGCAAGTCTCCTGCTGCCTTCACCTGCCAAAAGCAACAGGCCCCAGCCTGCTCCTCGCCTAATCCTGGGCTCCAACAGCGTCAGTTGGTGTTCAGAAGTGTCATCTCCACAGAGCCAAACATATTCGTTCAAGTGTTAGTGGGGTTCAGCACTGCCAGCTGTTCCCCTGCTGTGGAGATGGCAAGTCTCCTGCTGCCTTCACCTGCCAAAAGCAACAGGCCCCAGTCTGCTCCTCGCCTAATCCTGGGCTCCAACAGCGTCAGTTGGTGTTCAGAAGTGTCATCTCCACAGAGCCAAACACATTCGTTCGAGTGTTAGTGGGGTTCAGCACTGCCAGCTGTTCCCCTGCTGTGGAGATGGCAAGTCTCCTGCTGCCTTCACCTGCCAAAAGCAACAGGCCCCAGCCTGCTCCTCGCCTAATCCTGGGCTCCAACAGCGTCAGTTGGTGTTCAGAAGTGTCGTCTCCACAGAGCCAAACACATTCGTTCAAGTGTTAGTGGGGTTCAGCACTGCCAGCTGTTCCCCTGCTGTGGAGATGGCAAGTCTCCTGCTGCCTTCACCTGCCAAAAGCAACAGGCCCCAGCCTGCTCCTCGCCTAATCCTGGGCTCCAACAGCGTCAGTTGGTGTTCAGAAGTGTCATCTCCACAGAGCCAAACACATTCGTTCGAGTGTTAGTGGGGTTCAGCACTGCCAGCTGTTCCCCTGCTGTGGAGATGGCAAGTCTCCTGCTGCCTTCACCTGCCAAAAGCAACAGGCTCCAGCCTGCTCCTCGCCTAATCCTGGGCTCCAACAGCGTCAGTTGGTGTTCAGAAGTGTCGTCTCCACAGAGCCAAACACATTCGTTCAAGTGTTATTGGGGTTCAGCACTGCCAGCTGTTCCCCTGCTGTGGAGATGGCAAGTCTCCTGCTGCCTTCACCTGCCAAAAGCAACAGGCCCCAGCCTGCTCCTCGCCTAATCCTGGGCTCCAACAGCGTCAGTTGGTGTTCAGAAGTGTCATCTCCACAGAGCCAAACACAATCGTTCGAGTGTTAGTGGGGTTCAGCACTGCCAGCTGTTCCCCTGCTGTGGAGATGGCAAGTCTCCTGCTGCCTTCACCTGCCAAAAGCAACAGGCCCCAGCCTGCTCCTCGCCTAATCCTGGGCTCCAACAGCGTCAGTTGGTGTTCAGAAGTGTCATCTCCACAGAGCCAAACACATTTGTTCGAGTGTTAGTGGGGTTCAGCACTGCCAGCTGTTCCCCTGCTGTGGAGATGGCAAGTCTCCTGCTGCCTTCACCTGCCAAAAGCAACAGGCCCCAGCCTGCTCCTCGCCTAATCCTGGGCTCCAACAGCGTCAGTTGGTGTTCAGAAGTGTCGTCTCCACAGAGCCAAACACATTCGTTCAAGTGTTAGTGGGGTTCAGCACTGCCAGCTGTTCCCCTGCTGTCCTGCTGTGGAGATGGCAAGTCTCCTGCTGCCTTCACCTGCCAAAAGCAACAGGCCCCAGCCTGCTCCTCGCCTAATCCTGGGCTCCAACAGCGTCAGTTGGTGTTCAGAAGTGTCGTCTCCACAGAGCCAAACACATTCGTTCAAGTGTTAGTGGGGTTCAGCATTGCCAGCTGTTCCCCTGCTGTGGAGATGGCAAGTCTCCTGCTGCCTTCACCTGCCAAAAGCAACAGGCCCCAGCCTGCTCCTCGCCTAATCCTGGGCCCCAACAGCGTCAGTTGGTGTTCAGAAGTGTCATCTCCACAGAGCCAAACACATTCGTTCAAGTGTTAGTGGGGTTCAGCACTGCCAGCTGTTCCCCTGCTGTGGAGATGGCAAGTCTCCTGCTGCCTTCACCTGCCAAAAGCAACAGGCCCCAGCCTGCTCCTCGCCTAATCCTGTGCTCCAACAGAGTCAGTTGGTGGTCAGAAGTGTCGTCTCCACAGAGCCAAACACATTCGTTCAAGTGTTAGTGGGGTTCAGCACTGCCAGCTGTTCCCCTGCTGTGGAGATGGCAAGTCTCCTGCTGCCTTCACCTGCCAAAAGCAACAGGCCCCAGCCTGCTCCTCGCCTAATCCTGGGCTCCAACAGCGTCAGTTGGTGTTCAGAAGTGTCATCTCCACAGAGCCAAACATATTCGTTCAAGTGTTAGTGGGGTTCAGCACTGCCAGCTGTTCCCCTGCTGTGGAGATGGCAAGTCTCCTGCTGCCTTCACCTGCCAAAAGCAACAGGCCCCAGTCTGCTCCTCGCCTAATCCTGGGCTCCAACAGCGTCAGTTGGTGTTCAGAAGTGTCATCTCCACAGAGCCAAACACATTCGTTCGAGTGTTAGTGGGGTTCAGCACTGCCAGCTGTTCCCCTGCTGTGGAGATGGCAAGTCTCCTGCTGCCTTCACCTGCCAAAAGCAACAGGCCCCAGCCTGCTCCTCGCCTAATCCTGGGCTCCAACAGCGTCAGTTGGTGTTCAGAAGTGTCGTCTCCACAGAGCCAAACACATTCGTTCAAGTGTTAGTGGGGTTCAGCACTGCCAGCTGTTCCCCTGCTGTGGAGATGGCAAGTCTCCTGCTGCCTTCACCTGCCAAAAGCAACAGGCCCCAGCCTGCTCCTCGCCTAATCCTGGGCTCCAACAGCGTCAGTTGGTGTTCAGAAGTGTCATCTCCACAGAGCCAAACACATTCGTTCGAGTGTTAGTGGGGTTCAGCACTGCCAGCTGTTCCCCTGCTGTGGAGATGGCAAGTCTCCTGCTGCCTTCACCTGCCAAAAGCAACAGGCTCCAGCCTGCTCCTCGCCTAATCCTGGGCTCCAACAGCGTCAGTTGGTGTTCAGAAGTGTCGTCTCCACAGAGCCAAACACATTCGTTCAAGTGTTATTGGGGTTCAGCACTGCCAGCTGTTCCCCTGCTGTGGAGATGGCAAGTCTCCTGCTGCCTTCACCTGCCAAAAGCAACAGGCCCCAGCCTGCTCCTCGCCTAATCCTGGGCTCCAACAGCGTCAGTTGGTGTTCAGAAGTGTCATCTCCACAGAGCCAAACACAATCGTTCGAGTGTTAGTGGGGTTCAGCACTGCCAGCTGTTCCCCTGCTGTGGAGATGGCAGTCTCTCCTGCTGTCTCCGCATTCCAAAGACAGTAGGCCTCTGCCTACACCCTCCTATTTCCAGGGCTTCAACACAGCCAGTTGTAGCTCGGAAGTGCCGTCCACATGGAAAGAGACACTTGCTACCGTGTCTCAGTGGGGTTCAGTAACGTCAGCTGATCCCCTGCTGTGTGGATGGCAGTCTCTCCTCTTGTCTCCACATTCCAAATACAGTAGGCCTCTGCCTACACCCTCCTATTTCCTGGGCTTCAACACAGCCAGTTGTAGCTCGGAAGTGCCGTCCACACGGAAAGAGACACTTGCTCCTGTGTCTCAGTGGGGTTCAGTAACGTCAGCTGATCCCCTGCTGTGTGGATGGCAGTCTCTTCTGCTGTCTCCACATTCCAAATACAGTAGGCCTCTGCCTACACCCTCCTATTTCCTGGGCTTCAACACAGCCAGTTGTAGCTCGGAAGTGCCATCCACACGGAAAGAGACACTTGCTCCCGTGTCTCAGTGGGGTTCAGTAACGTCAGCTGATCCCCTGCTGTGTGGATGGCAGTCTCTCCTGCTGTCACCACATTCCAAATACAGTAGGCCTCTGCCTACACCCTCCTATTTCCAGGGCTTCAACACAGCCAGTTGTAGCTCGGAAGTGCCGTCCACACGGAAAGAGACACTTGCTCCCGTGTCTCAGTGGGGTTCAGTAACGTCAGCTGATCCCCTGCTGTGTGGATGGCAGTCTCTCCTGCTGTCTCCACATTCCAAATACAGTAGGCCTCTGCCTACACCCTCCTATTTCCTGGGCTTCAACACAGCCAGTTGTAGCTCGGAAGTGCCTTCCACATAGAAAGAGACACTTGCTCCTGTGTCTCAGTGGGGTTCAGTAACGTCAGCTGATCCCCTGCTGTTTGGATGGCAGTCTCTCCTGCTGTCTCCACATTCCAAATACAGTAGGCCTCTGCCTACACCCTCCTATTTCCTGGGCTTCAACACAGCCAGTTGTAGCTCGGAAGTGCCTTCCACACGGAAAGAGACACTTGCTCCCGTGTCTCAGTGGGGTTCAGTAACGTCAGCTGATCCCCTGCTGTGTGGATGGCAGTCTCTCCTGCTGTCTCCACATTCCAAATACAGTAGGCCTCTGCCTACACCCTCCTATTTCCTGGGCTTCAACACAGCCAGTTGTAGCTCGGAAGTGCCGTCCACACGGAAAGAGACACTTGCTCCCGTGTCTCAGTGGGGTTCAGCAACGTCAGCTGATCCCCTGCTGTGTGGATGGCAGTCTCTCCTGCTGTCTCCACATTCCAAATACAGTAGGCCTCTGCCTACACCCTCCTATTTCCTGGGCTTCAACACAGCCAGTTGTAGCTCGGAAGTGCTGTCCACACGGAAAGAGACACTTGCTCCCGTGTCTCAGTGGGGTTCAGTAACGTCAGCTGATCCCCTGCTGTGTGGATGGCAGTCTCTCCTGCTGTCTCCACATTCCAAATACAGTAGGCCTCTGCCTACACCCTCCTATTTCCTGGGCTTCAACACAGCCAGTTTTAGCTCGGAAGTGCCGTCCACACGGAAAGAGACACTTGCTCCCGTGTCTCAGTGGGGTTCAGTAACGTCAGCTGATCCCCTGCTGTGTGGATGGCAGTTTCTCCTGCTGCCTACACAGTCGTACTACTACTGATTTTTAGCCGTGCTCCAATTAGGCCTGTGGCTCCACTGTCTCTCGTATTTCCCCTGTCCTCCAACCCTGCCAGTTACAGCTCCGAAGTGGCGTCTGCACAATCCACACTTGTTCCTGTGTTACAGGTGTTCAGTCCGGTCAGTTAATCCCCTGATGTGTGTCCGGCAATGTCGCCTGCTCTGTCCACATTCCCAGTTATGGGAATGTGGACAGAGCAGGCGACATTGCCGGACACACATCAGGGGATTAACTGACCGGACTGAACACCTGTAACACAGGAACAAGTGTGGATTGTGCAGACGCCACTTCGGAGCTGTAACTGGCGGGGTTGGAGGACAGGGGAAATACGAATATCAGTGAAGCCACAGGCCTAAGTGGAGCTTGGTTAAAATTAGTAGAAGTCTACAACCGATCTTAAAATTTCTTCAATGCAGCCTCAGCCTGCTCCGTGCTTGTCCCTGGGCTTCAACACAGCCAGTTGTTGCTCGGAAGTGCCGTCTTCACAGAGTAAAACACTAGCTCCTGTGTTTGTGGGGTTCAGTAACGTCAGCTGTTCCCCTGCTGTTTTGATGGCAATCTGTCCTGCTGCCTCCCAATTGACAGCACATCGGGCCTCAGCCTGCTAAGTGCTTGTCCCTGGGCTCCAACATCGCCAGTTGCTGCTCATTACTGACTTTGGCACGGGTACTCCCTCCTGCCCAGCTTGGTTCCAGCCCTGCCTGCTGTTTCCGGGAAGTGTCAATGTCAGTTTGCCACCCCAAGTTGCCATGTCGTGTTGCGGTTGGGTTAGCCGAGGCTAGGGTGCCAGCAGTTTAGGTGCTTCCTATGTGGACTGCGGGTTCTGGTAAAAAAGGCTTGTTCCGTAGTGCCAGTAGGACAAGCACCCCCTGTAGGACTGTGTGATTCGGTAACTGCGGCCAGCTTGCGGCATGCCAACTTTGCTTTTCAGGGTTAACTTCAGCTGCCCCTCCGGGTTCCAGCACCGTCAGCTGGTTCTCGTCAGAGCCTTTGGCCTAGGTGCCTCCATCTCGGTATCCGAGTTCCAGCAACGTCTGCTGGTCCTTGGTAGTGCTTTGTAGCACAGGTACCTCCTGCTTAGTAACCGGGTTCCAGCACCGTCAGCTGGTCCTCGGTTGTGCCATTGGCTCTTATTCCTTCTGCTGCCCCTCCGGGTGCCAGTACCGTCAGCTGGTTCAAGAGGACAAAGAACAGGAAGACAACCACCAAGATGCAGAACAACAAGAGAGAGAAGACAAAGAAGCATAAAAAATCAAAGCAGAAGAACATTAAGCATAAGACTAATACTCTGAGCAAATGATATTATCTTATTTATAAGCAGAAGAAGACTAAGCAGTGTATGGGGGTGAGTCCGTTCCTCCTCGTGGTGCCCCTGGAAAAGGCCTGCTGCTGCAGGCCAAACTGAACGCGGACAAATCCTGTTGTAAATCTTTTGTGACAGGCAGAACGGAAGGTGTAAACTTCTAACTTTTCTAGATAACAACTACAGGAATGCCTGACACAAACAAGAATATGATGAAGAAGAATAGGAAGAAGATGAAGAAGTTGAATATGTAGAATAATAATTGTTGAATAAGAAGAATATGAAGAATGTAAGAAAAGGAAGAAGAAGAAGAATGTAAAAAAAGGAAGTAGAAGAATTTAAAAAAAGGAAGAAGAAGAAGAATGTAAAAAAAGGAATAATAATAAGAAGAAGAAGGTAAAAAAAGGAAGAGGAATAAGAAAGAAGAAGAAAGAAGAAAGAAGAAGAAGACATACATGTCTGGCAAAATATAAATGAGGCTAACATAGTCAATATCTTTGTAACTCCTAACGTCTTTAAAAAAAAGTTTAATTCCTGCTATTCCATTTGATTGGGCTAAACCTCTATGGCTTTAATGTCTCCTCCACCTCCCACAATACATTCTACATTATTCTTAGTTGTTTTTCTTCATGTAGAATTAACCTACAAGGAAAGAAAGGGTTTTTTTAATTCCGATATTTTGGCCCCATTGACTTGCATTGGTTCCCGGTATCGGAATCGGCGATACCGATACTTTTTTTTAAGATCGGCCGATCCATTCTGATCCAATATTTTCAAGTATCGGCTGGTATCGCTCAACTCTAGTAGTCAAGGACAAAACAGCAAAGTGCTGTGCATAAAAGGTGCTTAGAATTGTGCAGTCAGTGTCTAATTCATAGAAAAATGAAAGTCCAGCTCAAGGAGTAAAATTCAGAATTTTCTTTATTTATTTCATTAAACTACAAGCATGGCTGCTATAGTCATCATTGCGGTTTTTACCCTGACATGGGATAGCCACACAGAAAGTGCCCAGGAGGTTCTGTACGCGTTTCGAGCAGTATACGCTCTTAGACTCGGAATAACCCCAAAGAGCTAACACAGCAGAATATCAAGAAAGTGCACAGGTGCACATAATTAATTATTTAAAATAGACAGAGAGAGAAAAAAACAACAACAGGAATGTATCCAAAAAGGACAAAAACACAAATATAAGTGAAGTATACATGACATTAAATTAATATATCACATCAACAGCAAAAAAAAAAACTTTATATGAATATGATTAATAATAAAGCATAAACTCTTTCCTCAATTTCATACCCATAGGTGTTCGTGTATCAAGAAGGTAAATCCAAAATGCCTCTCTGTCTCTTACTAATTTTTCTCTACTTCCACCTCTGGTTCTTTTTTTAATTTGCTCTATAGCATAAATTTTAATGAAAGAAAGATCATTATTGTGATCAGACACAAAATGCCTCGATACATTGGATATATTGCGGGTTGTGGGCTGAACAATGTCATACAGGTGCTCCCGAATCCTATCCTTTAATCTATGAATGGTCAAATCCACATATTTTAAGTTACAATGTGTACATTCCACAAAATAAACAACAAAGTTTGAATTACAGTTCAAAATTTTTTTTATTTTATATTCTTTGTTGTTTGTGGAATCAAAAAAAGACAGGGTTTAGAATGAAAAGGTGCACGTTTTACAGGGAGAGTGACCACATCTGTGGTAGCCCATTACCGATAACTAATTTTTATTTTTATTAGTACTGTATAAACTAGGAGATAAAAAATTCCCAAAGTTGAGGCTCTCCTAGAAACAATCCTGATCCCATTTTTTAATAACTTATCCATAACATCGTTATTACGGAGTAAATGTAAATTATTATGAATTATTTTACTGATTTCTTTGAAGTATGGACTGTAATTAAGAACCATTGTGGGACTATCATTTTGTTGAGTTCTATTTTTATTATGACATTTCGGTTTGAGTAATGTTTCCCTTGTTTTGTTATTTATGATATTAGCTGCTCTGTTTATAGTCCAATTTGGATAGCCACATTTATTTAAACAATTTTTAGTAGAAAAAAATTCCGTCAAAAGACGAAGTTTCACTGCAAGTTCTCTTTGCTCTAATTAATTCACCAACAGGAATCGCCTTAATTGCGAGAGCAGGGGGGAAAGAATGTGCATGCAAGATTGTGTTGCCAGCAACCTCTTTGCGATAAGTGGAGGAGGAAATGCACTGGTGCGGTATCCCAATTAAACGAAGATCTAAAAAAAAATTTGTAGACCAATCAAAACTATGTGTGAATTTCAAATTAAATTGATTAACATTAATATAATCAATAAAAAGAAGAATGAGGCAGACGTCACCCTTCCATATGATGAGCAGGTCATCTATGTATCTTATATACCATTCAATGTTTTCCAAGAAAGGATTATTTACATAAAAAATAAACAGCTCCTCCCACCATGCCATCACCAAGTTAGCGACCGAAGGGGAAAACTTGGCCCCCATCGACACACCACTATTCTGTAAATAGAATTTCTCATTGAATAAGAAGTAATTGTGGGACAGCAAAAATTGTAACACCGCAACAATGTAGTTCTGTAGTTTCATACAATATGAACTATATTTGCATAGATGATAACGTACTGCTGACATTGCAATGTTATGGGGAATACACGTGTTAGCTCTTTTGAGGTTATTCTGAGTCTAAGAGCGTATACCGCTCGAAACGCGTACAGAACCTCCTGGGCACTTTCTGTGCGGCTATCCCATGTCAGGGTATAAACCGCAATGATGACTATAGCAGCCATGCTTGTATTTTAATGAAATAAATAAAGAAAATTCTGGATTTTACCCCTTGAGCTTGACTTTCCTTTTTCTATGAAGTATTCCAAGGCGTCCAAGTGGAAACGTGTCCTTCTCGGACCTTGCTGCAGCATCAATGAGGGGTGAGCTGAACTAAATCCTTTTTTCTCCAGTCAGTGTCTAATACACTATAAAAAGTATAAAGTAGATTACAAATTCAGCATCAGGTGTAGTCAATGGTGGAAATTGAGGACATAATCTGTTAGTGTGGTCCAGGCCCTGATATTATCAAGGACCCTTACATAACTTAGAATATAAGATATAAAGCCAAACCTTTATTAAAGTCTTGATAAAAGACACCACTACCACACAAAAATGCAAATAACTGTGTCACCTACTAGGCCCTACATAGAGGGGTCCTGATATCAAATCTGCCTAGCAGCAGAGGTTGGCACCCTAAACATATACGAGATTGGCGCCCCCGCTCCACGACGACTGTACCCTAAAAATCCTAGATAACCCTGTATGAGTGCAGCAAACAACCATTCACTCAACCAGGAATGGAATGTATAGGGGTTGCCACAATGATGATTGCTAGGTAGGCAACAATAGAAAAAAGGGCAAAAAACAGTGCAATTGACAAGACAGTAAAGTGACATGTGCAAACAGATGAGTACCTAACTAACTGTTCCCTGAATCTGTAAACCTTCCTATCAGCGGAATTTGGCACCCTACTGGTCAGCGGAATGGCGCACCCGCTCCACGATGGCTCACCCTAAATCAGCCCTTATATTGCTAATAATTTCACATTGGGGTCAGAAAAAATGGAAGGCATTATGACATAATGATATGACATGAAAATGAATGGTTGAACAAAATATGTTGATAACAGTAAAAGGGGTACTCAAGTTTTTGATGCAGGATAGAATGAACCTCAACGCGTTTCTCCTAACAGAATCATCAGGAGGTAGATAGTTAGATGCAGTCCAGGCCCTGAAGCACGCTTCACATTTTAGCTTCTTCCCGGGGGGGTCTGGGATGATCGCAGATAAAAAAGTTTTTTTGTTTACTCTTCAGTGGCGTCAGCTTTCATTATAGTATAGCTATAATTGTTTAAATTGGAAGTGCTGGTACTCTATGGTCCCATAATAGGTATATTAATTTTTTTTTATTGTTCTCTTATGTTTCATGTCATGTCTCATTCATGTTTGTTTTCATGCTGCCCCAATGCATTTAGTCCTCCCCTACTCTCACTCTCTGTGTCAAGAACACCTCAGAAGTCACAGCCATCTCTCAACTTTTACTGTCTGTTTCACAAT
Organism: Dendrobates tinctorius; assembly: GCF_039654945.1. Lineage (NCBI taxonomy): Eukaryota > Metazoa > Chordata > Amphibia > Anura > Dendrobatidae > Dendrobates > Dendrobates tinctorius. The sequence goes on from NW_027361692.1 coordinate 19,151,290, forward strand.
GTCTTCAGCAGTCCTATTGATCTCTTTGCTTTTTGTCACAATATTCCCATCTTTTTCAAAAAGGCCACAATATGGCCGAAACGTTGTAATCTGTAATGGCAGAATAAAGAAATTTTGGAAGTATTTTTCACCTGGAAAGGATGCTGCTCTCTTTTTCTTCTATGGATGTTTATGTTCAACTGGGTCCTTGAACTTGGAGCGGACATCCCATTGTCCCTGTTGTGCTGTACAATATTCCCATATTCCCATCTGTCTTTGCCATATTTTCTTTCAGGCCAGGGTGACACCATAGTATATTCTTTCATGGTAGAGAATCGGACCGATTATGCTATTGTCACACTGAACAAACTCTGCTCAGAATTTGAATCATATTATAGGTGAAGAGAAGATGGAGAACAAGATTAGTCCTCAATCTTCTCCATTGTGTTTGTCCACGGAAATTGTACTGTGCTCAGATGTCATATGAGTGCATTCCGATGTTTTCCATGCACCCATAAACTTGAATGGGTGAGTGCATGCTCTAATTTTTTTCCATAAAAGGAACATAGATAAGCACCTCCTCACTGAATAACATTGTCCTGAGTGCTTTCAGATTTAAACATCGGTTAACAATTGTCCGATGTATAGGCTCCTGTGAGAGAGCCCTCACTGTGTCAAGCTCTCAGTAGCAGTGCCATCCATTTTTCTGCTCTGTCTGTGTCAACATCCCCACTGCAGTCCAAGGCATCTCTCTGCTCTGTTTGTCTTTGTCTCAATCCCACCAGCAGTCCCATCAGTCCCTCTGCTCTTACTGTCACGCTGTGCGTAGTATCTCCTGGCAGCATCCCACTTCTCAGAGAAAAGGGGTGACATCAGTGATGATGTTATTTTTGACAAAATTCATGCTGGGAGTTTCAAATGGAACATCATCAGAAGGCAAAAGTAGAGCTAAACACTCAAAATGTATTTATTTGGCCAATGGTAGGGATTTTTCTTAATAACATTCAATTACAATAGAGCGTAGTTTTAGAATTGGGGATTACAATTGGAGATATAGAGATTTTGGTACCAGATGACTCATAATAGAAGGCAGGGAAAAACCTGTTAATTAATTAAAGAAGATGAGCACCTTGGAAAATCCCAAACAAATAACTATCGTCTACTGCTAGAATCTTCTGTGTCTAGATGGAATCTGTAGGGGAACCCAGCAACAAATATTCAATTTCTATCTTCCTCTATATTATATAGAATAGGAAAGAATTACACTGAGACTATTTAAATGTTATCTATGTAGTTCATTGCCAAGATAGGTCATCTCTTTCTGTAGACCCTCATCTCACTGGCTAAAATCACAGTCATCAATCTGTTGAAAAACATGTTTTGCCTGTAAACCTATATTCACACTAATTTATGTTATATCATGGTCTCCATTTCATAGGTGTTGTAAACCTATACTCTTGTTATAGTAAAAATTAATTTGTATATCACATTGTATTCTGCCTTACATTCTTCTACCTTACTTAGGGGAGACTTAATATATATGTACAAGTATATCAGAGGGCAATACAGAGATCTCTCCAATGAACTGTTTGTACCAAGGACTGTGACAAGAACAATGGGGCATTCTCTTCGTTTGGAGGAAAGACAATTTCTGCACCAGCATAGAAGAGGGTTCTTCACGGTAAGAGAAGTAAGGCTCTGGAATTCTCTTCCTGAGGAAGTGGTGATGGCCAACTCACTGAATGAATTTAAGAAAGGAATGGATGCTTTTCTTGTGAGTAACAGTATAGAAGGTTACGAATAACAGAATATTATAGGTAGATGGATGACCCAGCTTAGGGGAAGGAATTTTCTTCCCTATGGAGAAAATTGGCTTCTACTCTGTGGGTTTTTTGCCTTCCCCAGGATCAACAATGCAGAACAGCTGCACTAAAAATAGGCTGAACAAGATGGACATAAGGTCTTCCTTCAGCCTTCAAAACTATGTTACTATGTTACTGAGACTTAGCCCATTTCAAAAGACTATTTACTTTTGATTTCAGAAATGTCAACCCATTTATGTTAGAATGTTTTTCTGAAAGAAAATGAAAGCACAATGAAAGTAATTGGCACTTTTGCCATTTGCACAAAGTGCAGAATATAATATTTTTGAAATAAATTAGTAGCTACCTATAGTTGTAACTGTAGGAGATGTAATTTGCACATATTTTTCTCATCTAGCTTTGCCAGTAAGGCCTGTTTCACACATCAGTTTTTGTGTTCAGTCAAAATCCGCTAAAATGGCGGATAGCGGATCCATTCCTGAACTGACCACAACGTTTGTCACCGGACCGTTATTTTACCGGATCCATGAAAGGAAGAATTTTAAAGGAGCCGCTGCCTGGGGAAGGAGAGAGAGAGAGAGATTTTCCAGCTGCCAGAACAGAGTTTAGGGTTAAATTTCCAGCTGAGTGAAGTCTTTCAGTCATGCGCAGTGAGAAGTGCGGATACTGCAGCCCGAAAAAAGTTACATAGCTTTCATGAAAAAATAAATTATCATCCTTATGGTTCATTTAAGTATCTATAGTGTAATTTTGCATTAGTGCCCATATATTATGGATATAATGTCCTGACATTTTATAGATGCTTTCTAGTTCAGTTTGAACATTAGGATTAATCCATTATTCAAACATTGATTGGAAAATAACTGTTTTCATATCCATTGAACCATATAAGCACCAATTGTACCAGATAGTACTTTTTTGTATTAGTATTTTTTTTTTCATGTTTTTTCTCTTTTTTTATTTGTGTGCTAATTATAAATACTGTGTATAGAAATTATGGGATTAAAATAAATACTTTATTAAATTATAGGTTAAAACAATTAATTATCTTGTGTGTGGATTAAAAGCCATGAAGGTACTTTATTTATATCAACTTAGTATTAAAACTAATGTGGTATTAAAATGATGTGATGCAGTAAGGGGATATGATATGCGTATCTACATACAAATGAGTAAATTAATGAATTACTAAATAAATAAATAAATGCATGTACATACCGGTACTCTTTATAAAAATTATAAATATGTACGGGGTGAGAATGAAAGAAGTAAAAATTATGAGTATGTAAATATATATATATATATATATATATATATATATATATATATATATATGACAAGAGTACCTGGTTGTGTTCAATTTAAATGAACTTTAAAATGATAAAAACTGTATCATGAAAAAGCATATAGCTCTATTTCATGGGTTAGGCCCTTAGGTGCAAGACAGTCCAATATGTAAATCCATTTAGTTTCTATTCTTGACATTCTTTTTAGGTAGTCACCTCCCCTAACATTTTTGTGGACCGCAAAAGTGAACCCTTTGTTGATTTGTCATGACAATCCTTGAGGTGTCTGGATAGGGGGTACCCAGTAAAACCTTTTTCTATATTGTTGAGGTGTTCCATAATGCGGTCCAATAATTTGAGTTTAGTCCACCCTTCATAAATTTTGTTACAAGGACAGGTGATTAGGTAGATTAATCCTGCGGTATAGCATGACATATAATCCTTGATATGGAATTCCTAGGTACTGTTGTAGTTATAAAATTCAGATTGCTTGATTTTTTTTTCATATTTGTATGGATACAGCAAGAACAGGTGCCACATGGTATATGATGCCTGAGATAGATGCAATAGGGGTTTTGGTTTGCATTCTTATTGTAAGTGCTATAATATTCCCTATTGTTTGGGACTTTCTAAAAATGAATCTCGGATAAATCGGTAAGAATCCCCCTATAACTTTGTCAGATTTAAGGGTATGCCAATGGTTTTGGATAATTTTGTGAATTGTTTATATCCATAATGATATTACGTGATGATTGGTAACTTGCTGATTTGTTCTGATACGTTGTTATCAGCCATATTGGTTTTTGTTTTATGTATTAAGGTATGTCTAGATGTTAGTTTGACTTCTTCATTAGCCATATCCAGCAGATTTTTAGAGTAACCTTTTTCTAAACATTGTTAGATAATCAGCCTCAATTATATAGTCTTCAGTTTTTGTACAGTTGCACCTTACTCGTGTGAATTGACCCTTAGGGATATTGGACAGCCAAATGAGTAGGTGGCAACTGTTAATATCAATGAAACCATTAGAATAAACAGATTTACGGTGACATTTGGTAAGTAGTTGGTTCCCTTTTACAAAGATATTTAGATCTTAAAAATTCACACTTGTGCTAGTATTGGCTGTGAATTCAAGACCAAAATCATTGCAGTTTAAATTAGTGATGAATTCATCCAGTTCAGATTGGGAACCATTCCTGATGAACAGGACGGCATCTATGAACCATCTCCACATGACTATCCTGTTAAAGGGGCTATCAGACCAAAAAATGTGGGACTCTTCTCATTTGGCTACGTAGAGGTTGGTGTAGGTGGGTGCGAAACGTTTATCCATAGCAGTTCCTTGTATTTGAAGGTAGAACAGGACATCATGTAAAAATAATTGTTCTAATACAAATAAAATGCACTCTAAAATAAAACGTGATTGAATTTCTGTGTATATACCTAATTTATTAAGGTAGTAGTTCACTGCTTCACATCCCTTAGAATGGATAATAATTGTATATAGGGACTTAATGTCAAGATTCTCTAGAATGAATCCGCTGTTCCACTGTATTGTTACAAATAATTGAAGAACATGACTAGTGTCTTTAAGGTAGGCTGGAATTATAGACATACATTTATGAAGATGTTTATCAATGTATTGTGATAAGTTGTATGTTATGCAATTAATGCCAGAAATAATTGGCCTATCTGGTGGGAAAGTTTCATTTTTATGAATTTTGGGGATGTGGTAAAATACTGTCCTACTTGTAGTTTTGTTCTTAATAAAACAGTACTTTTTTGTTCAGGATGCCTAGGGTTTTGCCTCTTGATGCTAGATTATTTAGTCTTTTTATGTACTGTAGTCTTCAGTAGGATCACTGTTTAATTTCCTGTATGTCATTTCATCACTGAGGAGTCGATTTGATTCCTTTTGGTGTGATTCATAATTACGATACCTCCCCTTTTTCTGCGGGGCGAATAATGATTTCCTTATTGGTTTGAAGGTCTATTAGAGCTTTTCTTTCTAAACTGCTCAAATTCTGTGGTAATTACTTGTGTTTTTTTATTTTCATTTTATCATATCTGATATGACCCTGGTTTCAAAGGTGGGAATGGCATTAGAGTACTCGTGGGTAGGGTGAAACATAGAGGGGTTAGCTAAAGTGGTTTGTATATAGCCATTTGTTATGATGAGTCACCGAAGGAGGAAAAAACAAAATACCAGCTAAGTCCAGAAAAACCAGAGAGGTTGGCAGCTATCGGATTGCAGACCCCTGAACCTATCCACAACAACTAGCAGTAGCCGTGGGGGGTTCCTACGGTGCCCTAGACCCCTCGATCACAGCCGGAGAACTATATAGCCTAAAGACAGAAAGGGGAAAAACTAAACTGACCCAGAGCAGGCCCCAAAGCAATAGGCAGCCCCCAACATATAATGACGGTGAAGCAAGATGAAAACACTAACACAGATAGAAAGATAGGTTGAGCAAATGATGGGGCCCAAGATAACTACATAGGACAGGATAGGAAAGCTGCTGTCTGCCATCCGCAAAAACCCTATCAAAATGAGCCAACCGACTGATTGGAAAAACAGGCCCTGAAGTCGCTAGGCTTCAAAAGACTATATCAGCACTCAGGTATATTCTGAAGACAGAGCAAAATATCAACAGATCAGAGACAAAAATGGAGTTCAGCTCACCCCTGGCCGGGGATGGCAGAACTCCAAAAAAACAAGGCAAAACAAAAACAAAACTGAAGAGTACAAAGAAGAGCAGAAAAACTTAGCTTTGAGATGCAGGAATCAGACTGGTCTCCAAGAATCCAGCAGGAAAATCACCAGCCAGGTAGAAGGGCGTCTGCAGCCTTATATCCAGTCCTCAATTCCAGCCACCCAGTCATCATCTAGCTGCTCAGGTGTTTGGTAATCAGCCTCACTACCTTCCTTCACCAGAGGAGGGAGTTCATCAGACCTCAATGGTGAAGGGAAAAATGAACTCACAACAGCCATTGTTATTGGATGGCTGTGTGATTTGTGGTCTTTTTTTGAAAAAATATTTTTTAATAGCTAAATTCCGTAGATACTGTTTAAGACTAATATAAATTGAAAGGATTGGCTATGGCAGTTGGTGCAAATTTTAGTCCTTTATATAAAAGCGATTTTTCATGGTCCAAGAGTGTGTGAGAACTCAAATTGAAAAAGCTTTGTACAGGGGCAAGTTTATTTATTTTCTTTTTGGAGAGTTCCCCCCCACCTCTTTTGGTCTTATATTTTTGACCCGGAAAAAATCCTGGTTAATTTGTGGATATATATTGGAACCTTTCCCTCTTGAATATGGGACGCTGGGTGTTTTTCTGTTAATATTGCTCTTAGTGGTAACTGTTTTTTTGGGTAAATTGCGTTGCAAGCATGTTTTAGGGATTGGAGTGCCCAAATTCCTTTCTAATGGTCCTTTCCTGTTTCCAACACATTCTATGGCAGTTATTGTGTTAGTTGTCTCATTTGTTTCTTGATGTGATCCTGGTGATTCCCTATTAACCGGGGTCTCACTTTCTTCCTCCAAAAAAGATAATTGGGCATACCAGTTGGTGATTCGGATTGGGGTATCATGTGATTCTACGACTCTATTACGAAACAATCACTGATCTTTGGGAGACCAGTCAAAGAAAACCCTGTGGCAGCCGGCAAAGGCGCTCAATCACAGTGAAATACTAGGTGCAATGCTCCCTGGGAAATACGAATATGCAAATAAAGTCCGTGGAGCCTCATTTAAGAGTCTCAAACACGGGACTAGCCAGATCTTCCTCCAGGGAAGGACCCAGCCAAGGAGTGGCTCCTTTTAGAAACCACCATTACCACCATATTAAGTGGCCCTTTAAGTCAATATCCAGCTGTTTACAGATATGACAAGGGAAATACCAAGGCCAGGTATCCATCCACAGACAGCTGTTTCAGGGTGTTGCCCCTCATTAGTGTGAAGTAGGATTCTGGCTAGGTGGGAGCAATGCCTAGTAGACCAACATCACAAAACAATCACTGATCTCAGGGAGACCAGTCAAAGAAAACACTGCAGCAGCCGGCAAAGGCGCTCAATCACAGTGAAATCCTAGGTGCAATGCTCCCTGGGAAATACGAATATGCAAATAAAGTCCGTGGAGCCTCATTTAAGAGTCTCAAACATGGGACTAGGCAGATCTTAACCTCTATTCTTGATAACTAGCCTTGCTGAAGCTGACAGCTGAGGGTTCCAGCCCCAGCTGTGAGTTTTGCATGGCTGGTTATCAAAAACACAGGGAGACCCATACTGTTTTTTTTCAAAAAAATATTTATTTACAGCATAGAAGCAGCAGATAGATAGATATGCAGATATGCACTCTATGGTACTTCATTTTTGCATACTCATAGTTAAATATTTTTATTTTTTTTTGAGTCTTTGGTTCAACATTTGCTATTTATAAATAAAAATGCCCAGCAACATTATCTTCTGTGATAAATGTATCTATGAATTTATCCACTAAAATGCTAAAGCTGCAATAAAAGAAAAACAACGCAATACATATATTTTGCTGAAATATGTTTAGACATAAAGTTTTTTTTCTTAACAAAAAATAGTTGCTGTCTTGAAAACTTGTTTTGGTTAGATGAGTGCACTCTAAAACATTAAATACATACACCATAGAATCTAATAGATTATTGAATCTAAATTATCATGTAGTGCTTACAATAAATATGCGTTAGGTTGTTTACCGCTTGCAAATTAATGATGCGTCGGGTATAGTGTATCAGAGCATCTGTATTATGATAAATTGCTATACTTGCCATGAAAATACAGTTATATGGTCTGCAATTGATGAGAAAAGTATATCTAAAAAAAGTGTAATCACTATTATGAAGCAGCAGGATATTACTCTTGCTGAATTTGTATTCTGTGGGTGACTCATTTATCTCCAAATAATGCAGGGAATAAAATGCTGGATGCTTTTAAATTATATGCCAGCAGTTCTGACAGTTAAAACACAGCTAGCTATAGCTAAGCTGATTAGGTTTGCAAGGCTACTAGGACACTGCTGAGACATGCTATTAAAGCAGTTGCAGAACTTACTGAAGGATAGTACATTTTTATGCGGTATATTAGTACATACACTGGTGTGTGTAAGATACAGTGATCTCATTCTATGGCATGCCTAATGATAAATAATCAAGAGATGTGTGAAAAATGCATAATTGAAAGATTAAGGCCTTGACATTTACAAAAATGTATTTTCTTTGTGAAAGCATGAGTTTTTACAGGTGAATATCATCAAAATATGTCAGATATTTAAAGGCTTTGGAGGATTTTCTAAAAGCAAATATGCCTTTAAGGGATTGTGCAGATGACCTTAAAAATTTGATGAGTGCTATCTGTGGTTTTGACGGATAGCATTCGTCAACAAGTTATTCTATAGGATTGTGCTCAAGTCCGATAATTTCCTTGGATTGAGAGGTCCAAAGAAAAACATTGCAGCAAGCACAATTTGCCTTTAAGAAAAGGATGGCACATGCCCAGTCATGTCTACAGGTCCTTGAAAAAAGTCAGACCGCACTTCGATGACATCAGAGGTCCAATATCATGGACTTACATAATAGAGAAGGTGGGAAATCTTTTTTTTCTCTCCACATCAGAGAAAATAGGATCCCACGCTGATCAATCTCTGATCTAATTAGCATAAACAGACAGATTTTCTCAGATGGAAAGCCTACAGGTATATATTAGGCCTGTTTCACATTTCCGTTGTCGGTGGACAGCTGCAATCCGCCAAAGTGAAAAAACAACGGATCCGCCTCCGTTTAGTGACATACAGATGTCAGCAGACAAATGTTTAGGACGGATCCGCAGAAGATTTAAAGTGCCGAAATTTAAAGCGATCACGGCCTGGAAAGGAGAGAGAGAGAGAATTTTGCTGCTTCCAGAACGGTATTTCGGGGTTAAAATGTTTCCCAGAGCAAAGTATCCGGGCATGCGCACTTAAAAATAGCAGACCGTCAATGGAAAAAAGTTGCAAGGTCCATCTGGTCTGCCCAGGAACCGCTAAAATGTTTATGGATCCATCAAAAAACGGATTCAACGGACGACCATCAGTCAAAATCTGCCACTAATGCAAGTCTATGGGGGAAAAAAGCGGATCTGCCAAAAAAGGGGCGGATCCATTTTTTTCATAAAATGGCGGATTTTGACTGACATCAAAAAACTGAAATGTGAAAAGGGCCTAAGTTTGAAGGTGTCCCATCGCTTAATCCCTTAATATTGACCTGATAGTACCAAAAAGATTGTTCACCTATAAATTGCAGTGAAAAAAGCAGGAACTTAATCTCAAGCTCCTCAATATATCTCATTAATTTTTTAAAAGGAACTCTTTGTAATATTAGGCAATATGGAGAATAGAGTCAGACTAAAGGCCCCGTCACACATGACGATTTACCAGCGATCCCGACAATGATATCAACGTGTCAGGATCGCTGGTAAGTCACTATGTGATCGCTGGTGAGCTGTCAAACAGACAGCTTCACCAGCGATTAGCACTGCGATGCTGAGCGCGCTGCATCGCTGTGTTCTGTTAGTTACCAAGCGCACTGATGCAGGCAGCTGGTAACTAATGTACACATCGAGTATCCAAGGGACATGCGTCCCTTGGATACCCGATGTGTACGTTAGTTACCAGGTACCTTCATCAGCGCGCTTGGTAACTAACTGAACGATCCTCCTACAATCCTCCGTGCACTGCAGGGGGCGTAACCAGAAGTTCCCGGGGAAATTCAGAGGCCTGATTGCGTCGCTGCGCCTGGTACCATGGCAACTACCAGCACAACCAGGGCCCCCAAGGGAGCAGAAGTCACAGCCTGCCCGCCAGGCCTGCATCAGCGTGCTTGGTAACTAATCTACACAACGGGTATCCAAGGGACGCATGTCCCTTGGTTACCCGATGTGTACATCAGTTACCAGCTGATTGCATGCTGGCCAGCGGGAGCCCAGCGACCAAAGAAATTTCCTGGGCTTTCCTGCAGCGATCAGCGATACCGGGAGGGGGCCAGTCGCTGATCGCTGTCACACACAGCGATCTCGCTGGTGAGATCACTGTTGTGTCACAAAACTTGAGATCGCTATGTGTGACTGGGCCTTTAGTGACTACTGCTATTAATGAAATTTCAAGAGCTTGACATGGCAGAAAAGATAATTTTTCATTTCATACCCTGCAGGAATCCTTAGATCCCAATCAGAGGCTACAGTTGAATATGTGTCTCTGATTTAAAGAAAAAGTTTGTAAGCATACAGATCTTACAGGTGAAACAGTAAATCTGCCATCTACTTCATTAACCTTCTGTGCCCTATTGTGTAGCTAGAGATAGCATATCTTGTATAATTATGGCAAGTGTGTTTAAATCTTTACTTGCTGTCTCGTCTTCTTTCAACAGATGCCATAAGTCAAGGAGCCATAGCAGTACCTCGTGTAACTAATTTGGTGCCATCAATTTATGTCCTTTCTCAACAATAGGTGTCTTTAAAAGTATCAGTTGCAATTGGAAACAGACCTCTATTTGTAATACTTGGCCTAGAAACATGGTAAGGTGTGTGTCATTTTGAGAACAGCTCTCACAATAAAAAAATTATGATAATAGAATATCTGAAAAATTCTGAAGACAACCAAACATGTCAATGAATCTGTCAATATGAAATGTAAAAAGAGGTTAGACATTGTACAAATATTTGGATACCAACTTGTTTGCCCACCAGCATGTAAAGTGCCAGAGGGAAACTAATGCTAAACTAATCTCATAGATTTCTATGTAATTGTTTCCAGAAATCCTGTTCATCATCTGTTACGCTGGACTGTGTCTGTAGATGGATCAAAATGCACCATATGGAGAGAAGTGTTAGGATACTTACAAGAGATTTCATGACATACCAATCTAAATTTATACATATGAATATGACCCTGGTTGTTTCTTTGCAGATAAAACATCTTTCACTCTTCTAGGAATCCTTTCTACAAGATTTTGGAGTCTGTGAGCATTTTTGCCCATTCATTAATTCAATCATTCATTCATTGCGGCCGCTGTTTCAATGCGTATCCGCGGTCACTAAGGGGTAAAAGGAGTTTTTCCATTATTGTCATTTGACACCAATTATTTTAAAAAGAGCAATGTCTATACATAAAATCAGAAGTAGCCATAATGAAAGTTGGCATCCAAAAATTAAAAAATGTTCTTTTTGATAATACTTTCATTTTACAAGGTACTTATAAGATTTGATACAAAAAATAGAGAACATTTTGAATTTGTATAATCTGTTTGATTTTCATAAATGCTACAAATAATAAAAATATAGGGGAAGCATTCTCAAAATATTGGTCAAGATGTCTGAATAATTGCAGTAGCTGTAAATGACAATTAAATAAGTATCCATATATATCCATTGATATCCCAGGGTCTCTGATGAAAAGAGGCACTGAAATCTGGACTTTCACTTTTTACCTTGCACCCATTTTAATACATTTTTGGTATTGTGTCTGACTAGCTAAATCATTATCAAAGCAAGAATACCAGTCAACTAGTGAAATGTCTAAAAATCTGTTTTTAACAATATTCTGTTTTCTTATGTTTACTGAAAAATTCTCCAATGTAAAAGTAAATAAAGCACCCATTCATCTGCTTAAATCCTCAGTGACAAAGCCAATTTTGTACTTAATGACCAAGTCAATTGCAACAATTCTGAACACTATCATATTATGAGGTTATAGCTCTGGAACACTTTATCGGATTCCACTGATTCCGAGAATGTTTTTCCATGACATATTGTACTTCATGTTAGTGTTAAAAAATTCTTTGATATGACTTGTGTTTATTTATGAAAAAAAGGAAATTTGGCAAAAAATTTTGAAAATTTTGCAATTTTCAAACTTTTAATTTTTGTGCCCTTAAATCAGAGAGTCGTTTCACACAAAATAGTTAATAAATAACATTTCACACATGTCAACTTTACATTAGCACAATTTTGGAAACATATTTTTTTGTTAGGACATTATAAGGGTTAAAAATTGACCAGCGATTTACAAAACCATTATTTTATGGTCTACCTCGCATTTGAAGTGAGTTTGGGGGTCAATATGACAGAAAATATTCAAAAGTTACACCATTCTAAAAACTGCACCCTGCAATGTGCTCAAAACCACATTTAAGAAGTTTATTAATCTTTCAGGTGCGTCACGAGAACTAAAGCAATATAGAAGGAAAAAATGAACATTTTACTTTTTTCACAAAAAAAATAATATAGACCCAAACTTTTTCATTTTCACAAGGGTATCAGGACAAAACGGACCACAAAATTTGCTGTCCAATTTCTTCTGAGTACACCAATACCACCACTGTGGGGGAAAGCCACTGTTGGGCGCATGGCAGGGCTCAGAAGGGAGGGAGCACTGTTTGACTTTTTGCATGCAAAATTGGCTGGAATCAATGGCAGGCGCAATGTAGCATTCGGAGACCCCCTGATGTACCTAAACAGTGGAATGCCTGCAATTCAAACTCCAAGGCTAACACAGCCCTAACCCCAACCTTAACCCCAACCATCCCCTAACCCTAATCCCAACCCTATCCACAACCATAACCCTAACAACAACACACCCCTAACCCTAATCTCAATCCTAACCAAAATCCTAACCATAGCCACAAGCATAACCCTAACCACAACCCTAAACCCAACACCACCCTAACCCCAACCATAACCTTAACCCTAGCCCCAATCCTAACCCTAGCCCAACCCTAACACTAGCTCTAACACCAGGGTCTATCACAGTGATCAAAATGGACCAATAGGAAAAATCTATTGTTGACGGGTGCCGGCCAGCAGATCTCAGTGGACGCACTGTGCATGCGCCCCCCAGTTTCTTCCAGGAAGAAGATGCCGGGGACCGAGGACAGAGCTAAAGGGTCCACGGATACTGGAGGCACTGGGGGGTCTCAGGGGACCCCATTTATCTCTCCTCTGGTTTGCTAGATCCTATTAGAGGAGAGAGAAATGAATGGGTAATCAGACTTTTTTGCAGTCGCCATCATTCCTAGAATAACGGTGATAACGAAACTGGGGATGGTAAAAACGACTTGAATCATGTTCTCAGATACCCCCAGTAGCCAAGGTCCTGGAGATTTTCCGATGCTGGTGGCACTATAACCTTATTTCTCAGTGTCATTAAAAAGCGGCACTGAGGAATAAGTACCCTTAACTGCCGCCATTAAAAGGAGTATCGGCAGTTGCTAAGGGATTAACCACAAAAATGATTAATTTTCTATACAAAAAATGTGATAGGATTTACAATAAACAGTAAAGCATCTCAGAGTCCATTGACTTATTCAAACGATACATTAGTTATTAAATGTAATGTGAAAATTTCTTGCTTTTTGATGTTTATGATTTGACATACATTCTTTTTTGCGCAACTAAATAGACCATAACCAGCAAAGTGATATCAGTATAAACTTTTAAGTTTGCCATCAGACTGATTTCATTTCATTTTGTCAATAACTTTTATTTAATCTGAATACTTAAGAGACAGAATATCTCTATACAAAAGTCAGAATATCTCTATACAAAAGTTGTAGCGGTAATTAAATGGTAACCTTCATGGTCTTATAAATTAACCAAACCTTATAGTTTTGGGTAAAAAAAGGTTCTTAAGGCATCCTTTGTACCAAATGTTTTGTTGTTTTCTTCCATCTTGTAAAAATGCAATGATGTTCATGCATTTTTCACAAGCTTTTTGTAGCCTATTTATGATCACCAAAATAAAGGGAAAGCCACAATAATAAGAAATAAAATTCCACCCCCCTAAAAAAATAAGCAAAAATTAACACAGCAAAAAAATGGCAAAAGTATTTACCCGCCCAGGTCTCAGAACTAATGATGCACCCTCATGATGTAGCAAACCCATTTAATAAAGATGTCAGCAACACAGATGCAAACTGCTGATTAGACAAAGGACTCACAACAGTTCACGGGGGGAGTGATTGTTTAGTATTAAAACTGCACACAAGAAAGGTTTGTATAGGGTGCTGGTCACACATACGTAGTGCGCAGTTTCTGCTTACAGCCTATTAGTGATGCCCATGACTTCATTGGAGGCAATTGGTGAAAAATTGCAGCAAAAATCCTAAACAAATTGACATTATGCAGATTTACATCTGCACAAAAATCTGCAAGCCACAAATAAGCAACATGTGCATGATGCATCAGGATTCTCATTCGCTTTGCTGGCCTCAGGAATCCCTTCAGGTTTTCTGACAAATCTGAGCTGCAAAAATGCAGCAAAAATGCAATGATTTACATAGCCATAGATGCAACATGAAGCAGACCTGAGAAAGCTATCCCCATGAACATCAGGGTCTCTATGTACAAAGTCTAATGACAGTGAGCTGCTTATCACAGGAAGGGGCAAAGTTGTATCAGTGCTCATACAGCCAGCTAGTCACAGCAATGATAATATCCTAACGATAAAACTTTCATTATAAGTAAACAACAGCTCTGAAATCTGTTTTAACCCCTGCCTTATGTTGTCATTGGATTATATAGCAAAAGCCTGCTGACCTATTTCCTTTAAATGACTATTCGTCACATACTTTTACCAATGATATGCTATTTCACATTGTTTTCTTTTTACTGTTTATTAGTTGAGTATTTTTGCCTGTGCTTTCACAATTAGAAGTACTACAATGCTTGGTGTGTACTACACTATTCAGATTGATATTCATTTTGAAGTAAATAGCAGATGCTTACTAATGACTGATATTTACCAAAACACGTCAAGGATTCAGCAGTTGAAAGTATCGCTAGAAAACAATGCTAATGTATGTGCAATTCAAAATCCTTGATGACAACTTATTTAGACACGCTATGTGCTAACATTGGTAATTATTACCCAGCATCAATTTATCTATAGAGAGGCCTAATATAATATAAAATCAGAGGAAAAGAAAACTTAATTTATTCACAAAATACAACAATCTACGGCTCAAATGTCCAGATAATTGATTTTATAAGATGCTTTTTAAATTTAAGGCTTTAACAGCAGACATGAAGAATTTGGCTTTTATCAGTTAGAGTATAGAAATATAGCTGCAAGATTAACCCCTTTAATTATCCTCTTCCATTTTTCTTTAAATAAATGTACACGCTCTGGAAAGTCAGGCAAAATGACAAGAAATATGACAAGATCCTTCTTATTACAGGGTTCATTGGAGGGCACAGAGTGACTGATTCATATGCACATGGCTTGAAGCAATGCAGATAATAATGAGAACTTGTATGTCAATCTCAAGTTTAAAATTGTAAAAACTTACTGTATCCCAGTATGTACTAGTTAGGCATAAAAATGACCAGCAATTTGTCCACTAATGGAAAAACATTAAAATGCCAAATTATGATATACAACATCGCTTAGAGGATCGACCTTACTGTGAAATGGGGATGCAGAACCTATGACCTTTAATGTCAGCATTTCAAACGTGTCTCTTTTCAGTAATAACACCCAATCAATACCATATAAAGAATGAAAAATTAGATGAATTTCACCTTTCTTTTTGGCAGTCAGAGTATAAAGGTTAGTTCTTCTGAAGCTGAACATTCAAACTCATTTAGTAAATCTGTGAAGCACCAATTTATTTGTGCCTCTAAACAACATACAATTTACATTTCCTTGATATATCGATATACAGAGACAAGCATGACACTTACTACAATTCGTAGTGAGTAGGAAGTATTTGTTTTGCTACTTGTAGGTTGAGATTTTACTTGGTTTTTGGAACTGTGAGCTAAAATATAATACTATGTGAAACATGTATAAAAAATGCCTTTTGACTATTAGATTATTAACTATGTGTTGATTTTTATTTTTATAATAATAAATAATAATAATAATAATCTTTATTTTTATATAGCGCTAACATATTCCGCAGCGCTTTACAGTTTGCACACATTTCATCACTGTCCCCGATGGGGCTCACAATCTAAATTCCCTATCAGTATGTCTTTGGAGTGTGGGAGGAAACCGGAGTGCCCGGAGGAAACCCACGCAAACACGGGGAGAACATACAAACTCCTTGCAGATGTTGTCCTTGGTGGGGTTCGAACCCAGGACCCCAGCGCTGCAAGGCTGCAGCGCTAACCACTGAGTCAACTTCACCTGTTGGAGTACAATAAACCTGGAACTCATATTTGAAATAATGTAATAAAAAGTTTTTGCTTTCCAAAATAGATAAAATGTTACATCTTTCAATGCAATTTCACCTCCTTGTATAATTCATCCTTCATATCCCCATAAAGCTTCCACGGTGTAAAGTAGGATATACTAAAGTATGATTACTTACAGTGTTTTTAAAGGAAATTAATGCATTTGGTACATGCGCATCATCATTTTAAGTCACAAATAATTTAAAACTTTAATATTGCTTTGAATGTTCACATGGGTGCAACAGAGGTATGTGTGTTCCTTTTACAAGATTCAATTTGTTACAGCTTTTAAACAAGAATTTATTTATAATTATAAACATAATAATTTTTATTTCTATGGTGTTCATATGTTCGGTAACACTTTACAATTCAGAGGGGACATGACAAATAAAATTTGCAGTTCCCAGCAAATTTGCACAATTTGTTATTCAGTTAACGTGAATAGCCCAAAAAAGTACCCTTCTATTTTCCAAAAGGCTATTTCAGCCACAGAAAGCTCACATGACTTCAGGCACAACTGCTTGGGCTTCCTCATAATGTCATGCAACTATCATATCACATACTGTAACACAGCCAATCAGGAGGGTCAATCATAACCCACATAAAAGGTGAGGTAGGGAATGCAGCAACCACTTTAAGGTGATTTAGAATAGTGAGAGTACGTCAGAGCTCACATATCCACAAAAGAGATTGGAAGATAGATTTCTAAAGCAAATACTGTAGACTGTAATGTGGTATATAACTGCAGCACTGAAGATGAGTGTAATAGTCTATTAATAAATTAGAAATTAAATTAATAGGAGAGAGATATATGAGAGTTGCCAGCAGCAGTGCCAGAGTCCGTGTGATTGATCAGTAATGTTGTGTAGCAGTCATCTATCCTACTGCATTTCAATTAAAATTATACATTTTTGTATTGTTAATCTAACAGCTTGCTTGTCACGACTAGATAGAAAAATTATTTTTTTTATTTCCTGTGCAATTTTTTTTTGAAGAGTGGAATTATTAAAAAAATCTCCAAAATCCAGAAACTGAAAGCACCATTCCAGTATTTGTATTACTATTATTTCAGTGCAGTAGTGTTACCACTAAGGTAAGTTCACTGTAACTAGTAACATATTTACCAGCTGCTGTCTTCAGCTGATCCCTGCGCCACTCCCTATCCACCATCTTGTGACTGCAACTTCTAACTCACTGGAAATCAAGCATAATGGCGACCAGCTCTCAATATAAGTCTATGAGTTTCATTTTGGCGCTTATAGACTTACATTGAGTAGTGACACTGAAGCGATCTGGCAGTTCACAACCTGCAGAAGACAACCAGAGAAACAACACTAACAGATGAAGACAGCGGACAGTAAGTATAATACTATGGAAACTTTGATCTGTGACACCACTTCTGTAGTAAAATAAAAAAAATGCTAACGTGATGTTTTAACTGTTGGGTGTTGTGAACAATTTTTTGCATATCTGTTTTACTAGTCACATTTTACAACCATACATACAATACCATTCAGCACATTGTTGCAGGTGCTGGCTTTTTAGACATATGCGATCTTAGCATTTCTTGTAATGTCATTTAAGGAATAGGGGATGAATGATATTAAATAGAAAAGAATGTGGACATTTGTGGACAACTGTGCAAATCTGTTTTTGCATAGCTATTTTACTAGTCCTATTTTGCAATTATACATGCTTCACCTGTACTGTGACCTGTTGCCACATATTGATTCCTGTACATCTACCTAGCTTGCATTTATTATTTCTCTTTTGGGAATGGTTGAATAATTAAGGTTGAACAGTCTATCACAGAATGTATGGTAAAAAGTGGCAATGCAAAGGACAAAGCAGTATAAAAGAAAAAAAACATACCATGGCTATGAATGTGGGGGCCACTATCAGCAGCAGAAGCACCACCCATCTCTTCTGGCAGCAGATACCTGGGCATTATTACTATTAAATTAATATCAAAATTATCCTCCTTTGTCTTTATCAGATGTATTAGTTAGGAGGAAGCAGAAGGAATTATGAAATATATGGCACATCACTCATCTCTGATACAGAAGAAATTGAAGTTACCTTTGACAACGACACTGTGAGTTTGAGTCAGTGTTCTGCACAGGACAGTGTGCTTGATCACAACTGACTGCGAGGGAAAAATTTGTTTTTTTAATTAGAAAATATGAAAAGTTTGACACTAGACTGTGGTATTAGGTGGACTGTTTGATACTATTGGATTTTCATCAGTTTCTATGGTGAGTTCATTTTGACACTAATAAAGCTGAGCTTGTGTTAAATAGATTGAAAAGGGTTGAATATAGTCACGAGATCTCAGATTGTTGCACATTTCTTTAAAAAGCAACTGAAGTCTGCAATATAGAGATT